>NC_052501.1:60389525-60763495 GCF_016617805.1 Bactrocera tryoni | reverse complement strand
TGTTGCTACTTTTTTCTGTGCTTTGCGGGGTTGACACTTTTTCTTTCTAGAACGAACATCAAAAATTTTTCATTTTATGATTTTTAGCTTTTGCTATCGTCGCGAAGAAACGTTTGTAGGCAAAGGCATGCTCGGGGAGATATAATGGTGTTTGTTTTTATGGATGAAGCGTGTTTGCCTATTGAAAGTTGGTTGCGTTCATGAATGAAAATGCTCAGGCCTTAAGACACATAGGGAGTGGACCACGAGTTACTTGTGTTCATGTTGTTAACGCAGTACTGCGACACTAGCCTCTACGGCTGTGCAATCCACTCACCCCGAGTGGCCAACAGAGGACTTCCACGGTCCCCAGGAGCTCAAACAAGCAACATAGCTTCCACTCTGACAGCACAGCACCACCACAGCATTTAGCGTCACAAACGATCAGATAGTTCGTGGCCTCAACCAGAAACCATCCTGTGAGAGAACGATCCTCGTAGCGTTGGACTTGTCAAAAGCTTTTGACACTGTCAATCACACAACGCTACTGCAGGACATTGAACAAACTTAGCTCTCTCCGAACTTTTTCGTTTTTCTCTGTGCGGAACCTAACACTTTCCCCCACCAAATCCGCAGCGACCATATTCACGAACTGGACGACGGAGTATAGACTTGAGCTTGTAGGAAGACCGATTCGTTTCGTGGTTGCGTCCGAACTGAACTTCTTTATTTTTTCTCCTTTCATGTCGCCAGTTACAAGTTTTTTAAAAATTAAATCAGGGTTGCTTATTCGGATAACATTAGAATAAGTTATGATACAAATTCGAAATTACATCACGGTTGCTTATTCGGATAACATTAGAATAAGTTATGATACAAATTCGAAACTACATCAGGGTTGCTTATCCGGATAACATTAAAATAAGTTATGATACAAATTCAAAACTACATCAGGGTTGCTTATTCGAGTAATATTATAATAAAGCATAATACAAATTCAAAAATACAACAGGATTGCTTATTCAAGTAACATCAAAATAAGGTAACGATACAACATAATACACTAATCATATTTACATTGCTACAAGCTTAATATTGCAGTCGATGGCGTCAAGATTCCGACTGTCAATCCTATCATTTTAGGTGTAACTTTGATAGTCTATGCTCCTTCACTCCTCATACGATCGCGATTGTCGCCAAGGTACAGAGCCGCAACAACTTACAAGGCAATCGACCGACCTGTCCTCAATTACGCTGCACCAATATGGTCGCCTGAATGCAGGGGTACATAGATGAAGAAGCTTCAGACTTGCAAGAACACTGCACTTCGGACCGCGACACGATGCCTCTTGATGTCTCCCATTGAACATCTACATTGTGAGACGCTTATGCTCCAAGTTAAGGAGCATATTGATCTCCTCTCCAAGCAGTACCTGCTAGGATGTTTTCGCAGAAAACATTCCTGCAACCACCTGTTTGGAGCGGAGCTGCATCCTAGGGACATCAAGAGGTCTTTCCTTAATTACGTCGACGACATCGAACAGTACTCCGACCGGACTTCGGACGCAACTAACTTCCGACAGGTACTGACCGCCATTCACAGTGAAGCTATCAACACCTTCACTGAATCCCTTCCAGTGAATGACCTTCTTGAAGTCAAATAATCACCCAATGCAGACGAAGAGCTAGAGTTGCCGCCAGAAACACGAGTGACCCTAGCGCAGCTTCGTTCTGGATATTGTAGCAGGTTAAACTCCTACTTGTCCAGAATAGACTGCAAGCCCCACCAACCCCACTCATCTAACACCCTTTTCCCTTTGGTCCGACCCTGTCGAA
This sequence comes from Bactrocera tryoni, assembly GCF_016617805.1. Taxonomy (NCBI): domain Eukaryota; kingdom Metazoa; phylum Arthropoda; class Insecta; order Diptera; family Tephritidae; genus Bactrocera; species Bactrocera tryoni. The sequence goes on along the minus strand of NC_052501.1, from coordinate 60,761,680 downwards.
ACAGCACGTTTTCTGGGCCTCCCGCTAGATGACGTCGACGGCAACCTATATAGACTTTATCATCCTAACGGGGATTAGATATCCGTTAGAAAAACAATAAAAACATTGGAATTTAAATGTGCTCTGTCCAACCCACAAAAAGTCGATTTTAAAGCTGCATTTGATAGCAGGAAAAGAAGATGCCTTTATGCCGCTGTGTCTGAGTTTGGTTTTCCCGCAAAACTAACACGGCTTCGTAAACTGAGGTTGAATAGTACCAAAAGCTCCGTCAGGATCGGGAAGGACCTCTCCGAAGCGACTCCCTATCGAGCGACTTCTTCTTTTTTATGATGATTAACCAGATGAGCACTATTCAGACTAAAATTTCAATATTAAAAGTACCGAAGTATTTTCGTTATATTTTCATTATTAGCCTCTCACCTCCTTTTCAATTCCACAATTCAAATCCTACTACAATTTCTCTGCTACAAGTTCATAATGTTTGGTATTTGAGGTATTGAAACGCAACTCGTTCAGAGTGGCAGCTCTCTTTTAGCAGTTTTGTTGTCAGTGGAATAAATATATTGTTATTGGCGCGCTAGTTATAACTATTCCCTTCATAAAATAATTTATAATTAACACATTCTCTATAAAGCAAAGTGTTTAATAAATACATTTATTTTAATAAAATGCAAGCATTTTTGAAAACCGGCAAAAGTACAGTCTCTGATAAAACGCAAGCCAGCACAAGTGGTGCCGGCGGGCCTAGCGCTGAACGCCGCAAACCTCCAGCGCCTTGGGTAGAAAAATAGTAAGTAATAGTTTAATAAGTTAATAGAATTTATAAAAAATGTCAATTATACTTAGTCGCCCAAAGATCGTAGACGATGTCGTCGAACAGTCAGAAGTAGTTGCAGTCTTACGAAAATGTGTGGAAGGAGCCGATTTGCCTAATATGCTTTTATACGGACCACCCGGGACAGGTAAAACTAGTACTATTCTAGCAGCTGCACGACAAATTTTCGGTGATATTTATCGCGAGCGCATACTGGAATTAAATGCGTCCGATGAGCGCGGAATTGCAGTTGTACGTACAAAAATCAAGAATTTCGCTCAACTGACGGCCAGTAGTACACGGCCAGATGGGCGATCATGTCCACCATTTAAAATTATCATTCTGGATGAAGCAGATTCTATGACACACGCAGCCCAGGCAGCTTTGCGACGTACTATGGAAAAGGAGAGTCGCAGCACACGTTTTTGTTTGGTGTGCAATTACGTATCACGTATAATTGAACCAATCACCTCACGTTGTACCAAATTCCGTTTTAAGGCTTTGGGTGATGAGCAAATTATAGTTCGTTTACGTCATATATGTGAAATAGAAGGTGTTAATATCGATGAAAATGCTTACAAGTCGATTGTAGAGATATCTGGTGGTGATATGAGACGCGCTATAACTACTCTACAATCATGCTATCGTTTAAAGGGAGCATCAAATACAATTAGTACAGAGGATCTGCTAGAAATGTCTGGTATTATACCAGAATATTATTTGATCGAATTTTTAGAGGTATGCCAAGCTGGCAATTATTCGAAATTAGAAGAGTTTGTGCGACAAATAGGATATGAAGCATACAGTATTGGGCAAATGCTGGAGCAATTCAATGAACATGTGCTGAGATGTCCCTCGTTAACTAATAAACAAAAGGCTCTAATCTGTGATAAACTTGGCGTAAGATTTTACAGTCGGCAATGTACGATTTGTATAAATAATTCAATTTTTTTTGTCCTTGTAGGAGTGCTCGTTCAGACTACAGGACGGTGGCTCAGAATATTTACAGATTATGGACTTGGGTTGTGCGATAATATTAGCACTAAAATAAAATTACATTCTTTACGTTATATAAGCAAAATCTAATAAACTTTAATAGAATAATGAAATTTGTATGCAAATAAAATGTAATGCAAAAGGCATTTAAACTACTGTACAACTTCAAATTCATCGTCTTCACGTTCACGCTTAACGCCACCACTGCTTCCATCTCCACTTGTATTGTTCCCCCCAATACTGCCAACCGCTGCTGATGCACTTGTGTCCAAATCGACTTCCATTTTAATATCGCCGCTTTCGGGGCCGCTGTTGACAATTATTCCGGTCCCGATTCCTGCCGGTCCACTTGATGTCACTGTTTTAGTGGTTGTTGTGAATTTTATTACTGGCTTTGGAATGGTAACAACCTGAGTTTTTGGTGCAAGCACGGTTTGACGCTTTGTACCACCAGCACCTCCGGCATTTTTCATTTGTGTCTTTATTGTTGACCGGGATTCTAAAGCAGATTTCGTCATTTTCTTTGGTTGACTCGCAGCACGAAGTTTATAATTACAGGCGGATAAGCAATAACGATCAGGAGGAAGTCTCAGACCACAATGTGGTTTAATAGGCGGTAAGGGCATTGCATTTCGGACCTCGGCAAGTTTTGCCAGAATCTAAACAGTGAGTTAAAAAATACTTCATTGTACATTAAAAGGCAATTCAATTACGTACATGGCGTGGTGGTGGGCAGGTAAATGCTTTGTCTAAGACTACTTCAGTGGCAAGCTTGACATCATCCAAATCAATGGTTTTCTTACGAGCATGATTTGCAAACACTTTCGCGTCATCTAGTATACAAGTCACATAACCTGAGTATAATCATAGTACCTTGGTTAGCAATTTTATATATTCATCAATTTTAAATGTAGAAACTTACGATATGTGAATTCCAATAACTGGTTAATAACACGAGGCTCATAGTCCTGAACATTCAGTTCCTTCAATATGGACATTATTACTTGGGCGTCCTTTGGTACATGCTTAACTTGGTTATTTATCTTAGACTTCTCAATTTTTTCCTTTTCGCTAGCCATTACGGATGATTTTGTTCTGTGAAGATTTTTTGTTGACAAGCAAAACAGATTAGTGTCAATTATTCTTCATTGCTTATCGCAGGTAAATGCTAAACAAACCTTAGGGTTACCACGTATTTCAGCTTACATACTTGTGAGAACCCAAATTATTTAAATAGATTTCTAAATATTTTTACTTAAAATATCTATAAAATTCACATCTTAATTTAGAAATAAATTAATAAATAATATTTGAAGTTTATTTAAGTTATGAAATTGAAAAAAGTAGCATTTTTTTCCCAATCATTATGCGGCAACTCTAAAATTTTATTTAATCAAATGTAAAGCTGGAATAAATCTTTCCTTCTGAATCCATTTTGATTAATCATAATAGCCAATCAATTGATTAAATAATTAGTTGGCAATTATATTTGAAGTTCAAAAATTGTTGGCGTTCGAATAATTCTTGAATTTAAATAGCTGAGAGTTCATAGTGAAAAAATACACTTAGTGATATTACAGTAAAGAACAGTTTTTTCCTTTTGATGCAAACATCTTATTGAACTAGAAAGTGAGGGAAATGATTAAATTAACGACAACAAATAAAGGAATCCTTATATTATTTTTAATAAAAATAATTCGCTAAACAAACAAGCTATGTAAGTAATTCAAAACAAAAGGTAAAACGGCTTAACTTATTTAACGAATGGATATTTAATAAGAAATATATTTCAGTGATATTTGTTGTTTAAAATTTTAGATGGATCCAACGAATACTTCGGTGAAATCGGAATGTGAATTTGCTTCAGAACGCATTACAAATGACTTTACCACAATGCATAACAACCAGTATAACAAGGTTCCTTCAAACTTTCATGGTAACAACAGTGGACACTATGTTAATTATCAAACTTATATACACAACTCAGAAGATTTAGGAAGGATTAATGAACATGGAATTATGCATAGAGAAGCATCTTTTGATCAAATGGTATTTTTTAAAATACACTCATAAAACGTTTCATATTGATTAATTTAATTTTAGCACTGCGGCCAAAATATTAAATCTGAGAGTGAATACTCTTTTTTACACACTAATGCTGACCATTTAAGTAATGTTGAAAAAAGGTAGGTATAATATATATATTAAATTTTAAATGTCGATTAAAAATTCTTTATTTGCAATTATGCAGCAATAAATCAGATGTTCAAACAGCTGAATGCGATGATATACCCGTCATAGTAAACGGAAAATATTTCAAAATTATAGAAGAGGTATTTCCTAAAGCGAAGAAGATTTTTATACATTATATTGGAGAATGAAAAAGGATTTTCATTAATTAATTTTAATTTAATAGTAAAATTAAACCATTAATAATTATGTGCCTATCACAGATGAGTGCTACTGAACATCAGCGGGTGACACGGGGTATTGTAGCTGTATGCCAACATTGTCCACGTGAAAAGGTGAGATCTATACAGGGTTCTATGCGAATTACATCGAATTTCGTTCGTCATTTAAAAACTCTGCATCCAGAAAAGTACGAAGAATTCATTATTGAAAGACAAAATCATTCGCGTACACCCAGAGGAAGACGTACTCAAAAGCGAAAAGCATCCCAACTAGGGGAGGGACAGGTAACTTATATATGTATATCTACTCGTATTACCAAATGTTATTAAGTGAACTTGTCACAGAATGAAAATAACTCAAGAACGGAAAACTATATGAATGACGACAATAAAGAACAAAGCTCAGAAGGTGCTTCTATATATATTGATGACATGCAACCAACGTCGGTAAATAATTCAAATAATTTAGAGTAAGTTCCATAAAATAAATATTACTTCAGAGTGGCTTTCTAGATTATATTTGCAGTAACTCCGACTTGTATTCAGCTGAATCCAATGATACACATATATCGGAAGAAAGTCTGGAGAAAAGAGAGACAGTCAGCACATGCCAATTAACATGTGATCCAAACGAGATTCCTACAATATTAAATGGCAAATATTTTAAAATAGTCGAACAAGTATGAAATCTTAACAATATATGTAAATCCATATTTTAGTCTTGCAATTTGTTTCAGGATATGAGTAGCAATCGCGTTTCGATTAGCGTTGTAGCTGCTTGTCAATTCTGCGACAATGATAAATTCGTGAAAGGGCCACTAAGAGTCACTTCAAATTTTGTACAACATTTGCGTTCATGCCATTTCAAAGAGTATAATATGTATTTGCAAGAGAAATTCAACAGTAGTACCAGATGCCGACGTTCGCTTAATAGGCAGCAAACACAGTTACCGTTTGTGGAAAAAGTTTTGAATTTTATTTTGTTATCAAATATTCCAGTTTCTGTTTTAGAAGAACCATCTTTTGTTGAACTTTTTCGGAACACGGGATTAACAATGTGCTCCTGTGCGCAGTTACTCGCTCGCTTAGATGATATGCATGTCGGCTTCGTAGAGAATATTAAGCGTAATTTGGAGGAGATACCGTATATTTGCGGTGCTGCTGATATATGGACCAGTCGGAAAACACACTATTTTGGCTATAGTATTTTTTGGTTGGATAATGAATTAAAACGTCAAATGGCTGTTTTAGCTTGCGTTAAGCTGAGTAACTCACCCACTCACAAGGAAATCGAAGCTGTGATAACGCAAATTCAAAATAAGTACGATTTGAGCGATGAAAAAATAATTTATAATGTGATTGATAATGTGCGCGATTTCGTACAAACTTACCATAATTTTAGTATTAAAAGTAAGTGGAAATTACGTACTAGTATTAATTCATAATATTCGATTTTCTTGAAAGGCATCTGTCCCGATGACCATAACGACGATCTCAATATATCTTATAGTAATGCCCAAGGCCTACTGAATCAACTTTCGAAGCAATTTAAACATGGTGAGCATAGTCTGCATTTACTGACAGTATTTGATTTCGATAGAATATTGAAGTCCCATGACAGACTGCAGCATGCCTTAACGCGGTAATTACATTGAGTTTACATAAGGTTACGGTTAGGTGTAGTCAGAGACATAAAAAAATTATAAATTTAAATTTTTTTGTCTGTAAATTACAAAAAAAAAATATAGTTGTATTGTATTAATAGATAATCTAGTGCCTGATCGAAGCTTTTTTAATTAACAAAATCTACAGCAGCTACAGCATTTTTTTTATTTTCGGAGAAAATACACCATTTAAAAAAAATCTAGATTAAAAAGTCCTTCGATCAGGCCCCCTTTTTTCAATTTTAAAAACAGCTGTATAAACTTCATTAAAATCCACCGAGCTGTTTTCGAGCTACAGTGGTTATTGGTTTAAAAAACATAGTTTTCAGAAAAATCATTTAAAGTTTTACACTCAATTTTACTGTTCGCTTGCAGATACCTGCTCTCGAACGTTTTAGAACGTCCGATACGCTTTGCTAATTAGAGAATTATTCGAAAAGTATTTGTCGGATTTACCTTAAATTTCAAGAGAATTTTTTAAAGAAATTGTTCATATGAAATCCCTGACTACTCCTAATATAACAAAACCTCTCAACTAATTTAATTTAAATAACATTACAAAATATTTTAGCTGTTTAATTTTATTAAACAAATGCAGCGATGTTGATGCTAATGAAATTGCGAGATTTTTATTTGAAGGCCATTTGCCACTATCTGATGTGCGTTGGCCAATATGGTATACATCGTTAACACAACTTATCAAAGAAAAACACAAAATAAACGAGTTATGCAATTTTTTAAACCAACCCAAATTAGTCCAAATCGACATAGAATATCTGGAAGACTTTTGCATGATACTCAAGCCAATTGCAGATGCTATAGAGTTTTTGCAGCAAGGCAATTATTTATATTTTGGTTATTTTCTGCCATCTCTTGTTACAATTAAGGTGAAATTGAAAAAATTACATGAAAGTAGACACATAAAACACTTGCATACTGTGGCACAGAATATGAGTGATGCTTTATTGTGTCGTTTACGAAGCTATTTTGAGGTTACCCCTGAGTGCAACGATGCCTTAATTGCAGCAGTAGTTTGCCCTGCCGTAAAAATGCGTTTTGTGGAAGCTTTGCGTGAGACAGCACCCAATATTACGACCGATAGGATAATGCTTCTTTTTATAGACTATGCACAAGAGTTCTATATAGATAATGAACAGGCAGAGGATTTAAGGGAGCAGCGGCCGCCATCTGTAGATTCATTTCTCTGCTTTAATCCGGATGATAACGAAGGTAATTTTTGTTTATTATTATCTTAAGGTTATGATTTTAAAACTAATTTAACGTATTCAAGAATTTAGAGTTTAAAATAAGAAAATGAACAAGATATACATATGTATGTGTCAGTTTCGATAAAACCATCTTGCGCAAAATAATTACAAACAATTCTATTATAGATCCGCCATTAGATAATAAACCATGCATCGCTATACGTAGAGAGTTCTCAAGTTATTTGCACGATGATGATAAAACTTTATCTTGCTTAAATCGGTATCCAATTGTGAAGAAAGTTTTCCTTAAGTACAATACCTTGCCAGCTACTTCAATGCTATTGGAAAAATTTTTCCGCACATTTCTGAATGTAATTAATGGACAAAAAGGTCAACATCTAACTGATGAGCATTTAGAGCGTCTTGTACTTACTAAGGTGAATAAAATATTGTAGAAAAAATAGATGGTAAATTAATTGCGTTTATATTTTGGATATGTTTATAATGTATCATTTTAAAAAACATGTATATTCTATTTTCATCGAACGTTAATTTGAATTTAAAAAATAAATAATTTATATGTTCATACACATTTGCAAATTTTGTGGATAACACATTTTTAGTATTGTGTAATTTAAACGTAGGCACAAGTGGTTTGAAATTGGCATCAAATCTTTGCAGTAAAAGAGCTATTACACTTCACACATTACTGTATATTATTACATATAAACCATTGCTATTCCACCCAATCTGTATCGTTGTCCTCGTCGTGGGTATCGTCGTCGTCATCAGAGTTTTTACGCCCGGTGGGTGGTGGTATTAGTGCCGATAAACGAGACATAACTGGATTATCGGTAGAAGTTGTATCTCCTTTGCGTACAGAATTAGTAGCGTTATTATTTTCCAGGTCTTTTGATCCTGAAATGCCCTTACGTCGCATTAATAATTTATTGTGTAAATCAGCCATGAGATCTCCTCCACCACTTTTGCTTGCTATAGGTTTGATTTCATTATTTTTGGTTCGTAATTTAGTATCGACTACATCAACCGGGGCAGCAGCGGCAGCACGTAATCTACCACCACTTGCACCACCCGCTTTTCGTATAGCATCCATTAACTCAGTTCGAGCATTATTGGTGTTAGGGTTTTGTAAATTCGAGTTTTCGTTTTTGGCATTATGTTGCATTGGTGTTGTCGATGTATGTGGTGGAGGTAATGGTGGTGGTGGAGGCGGTGGAGGGGGTGCTGGTGCCACTGATACTTGTACACTTTTTGTAATTGGAGCCGGGACTGTATTCGTTGTCGGCGGTTGAGAAGAATGTTCAAGTGCAATACCCTGTTTTTCAGTAGGATTAGATATATTTGTCGCAATTGTAGCTGCCTCCTCTAACTCAGTCAGATCGGGTAAGTTTTCGATATATAAAGATGGGGCAATTTGCTGATGCTCTTTACCCTCAAATTGTATATCATCAGCAATACCAGGTAAATCGGGCAAGTCAAGTGGTAGATTGATTTCCGGTGCGTCATGCAATCGTGGTGTGTAGCGAAGGCCTCCTAAAGAATCTGTTTTTTGATTGCGATGCGCTAATGAATAGGGTGCTGGATCTAAAAGTTGCTTAATTTCGGTATTATCTTGACGTTGACGTTGTAATTTAAAGAGCTTAGCTTTTTTCCATGCCTCCTTTTCACCATTTTCTTGACCGTAAACCATTTCGTTGCCATTACAATGTAACAATGAGGATACTGATCGTAATTTTTCAGGTACTATACCCATACCAGAACTTTTGTTTACATGTATTCTGTTGGTAGCTACAGTATTACCCGGAAATGATTCATTCATATTCTTATAGCGTACATGAAAGAAAACCAATTTTTCTTGTAACGCTTGCGTTGCAGGTGCATCTATACGGCTGTGCACTTCATAATTTAATTGTTTTTTATGTTTTTGATTATTTATATGTTCGTCCAACATTGTTTCCGAATTACCGAAGGTTTGCGGTATATCATAAAAAACTTGGGTTGATGGAAAACGAGCTGGAGCGTAAATTTTGATTGCCTTTTTTGTGCCCACCAAACTGCGTAGTTTTGCTTGTGCCCGTTCAATACGCGTACTCAACTCTTGTACTTTGGCATTATTGCGTTGGGTACGATTATCAATGCAGTCAAATACAGAATTTATTGTTTTTTGAAGACAACTGAGAGCTATGGCTGCTTGGATGATTGTTTCTTCATGTCGTAGATCAGGAGGTATCACAGGTACTGTATACATTGCAAGCCTTAACGTATTTTGTATTTATATTGTTTTCTATATTTTGTTTAATAGCTGTGTATTTAAAAAATTAAGTAATAATTGTAAGCCAAAGCTTTGACTTTATTCTTCACAAGTGCAATTTAGCAACTAAAGTAACAGCTGATAATTGAGTTTTAAAAGCACTGTATTGAGTGGGTATGCCTGATAAGGTGCCTTGAAAGATTCTTTAATAGAATATACATACATATGTATATCTGTATAAAAACCCTTTTACTTAAATTTTTATATGAAGTAGTCATATAAAAAATAATCGAAATAAACGAAATTACTAAAGGAAAAACCATCAAAACGATGTTAAATATCTAACAAATAGTAATCGCTATAGTTTTCCGGAAATGAAATTTTGACATATGTACATAATTCCTATTTTCCAACTTAATTCTTTATTTTGACTAAAAATGGTGATTTCCATTTTTTGCGTACATACATATAACAAATAAATAATTAAAGTTGACCCAGCATTGGCTTTCGACCAGGCCATGCCTCCTTGGCATATTTTTTCTTTTGTGGTCCATGCACACCACCTTCGGATGAACCTGCACCACCTACGGCATGTGGATCGAAACGTACTGAAAAAACAAATTTAGGCAACATGAATTTGAGTTCAATAATATATAATAGAGATGCGCACTGTTTGCATTAACTTGCCCCAGCTTTTGTGAGGCTGTGTGTCCGGCTAATGACTTAGTATGTGATGGTTCAATGACTGGAGTTACATCAGGCGCAGGATTAGGCAACAATAAACCCAATTTAGTGCCCATAGCAATGGGTGTAATATCAAAATCTGAGTTGCTGTTGTTAAATTTTAAGCTTGGATTTGGGTGCGAGTCATGTATAGAAGCTGGAAGACCTTGATAGAGAGAATTAGGCGATAATGGTACTGCATCAACTTGTTGTTTAAGGTCAGCTAAACTTTGTTGGAACATATGATGACTAGTCGAATTGTTAGAAGACAAGCTTCCATTGTTTGGCGATGTTTGGATCCCCATTTGATTACCAGAATCAAAACGACCTCGTTTCGCAGGCACCACTGTTGTTTGAATTAAATTACGGAAACGTCCGACAGTTGGATCAACATCTTCTGGGTTTATTATTATTTCTTCATCGTTAAATGTTACATTTCGTCGCTTACGTCCACTTTGTTTTGCAGCGTTTTGCTATAAAATATATTGATATTAAAAAAAAACAAGATATTTCTGAAATGTTTTTGGACGTAACTTACTTTTCTCAGATTGTCATCTGCAATTCCTAACATAGAAATACGTCGGTTGTGGGCAGTGTTATATTCGGTAAGATTCTATTAATAGTCGATAGAGAAGAAATGAATGAACTATTTCACACTTAACGTTTTACATATATGCTTACATCCAATTCGGTTTGACTTTCAGGCAAACCGAGCAAAGCTCCATCACTTGTCTCATTCATGGGCAAATCTTCCATAATGCTATTGCGTTGACCAGCCGATGGCCGTTCTCTTAAAATATAGCGTCGGGTAGAAGCTCCAAAGTGAAACGTGCTATTAATCTGTAGCTGTGTTGGCTTGTGAGGTTCCAAACGTAATGTACCAATAAATGTGCCATGGGCTATTGAAAATTCAAAAGATTTGTCAAATAACATAAAGCAATGAATATTCTGATATGTGTATATACTTGAACCCAAATCTACTAAATAAGCAATGTTCAAGTGCTTATGATACACGAACGCGGCATGCACGCGAGAACAGGAGGCGTGATCAATGCAAAAATCGTTCATTTGACTATTGCGACCGAAGAGGTAGCATCGCTTCTCATCCACCATTAGTTTTTGCACTAACTTGTCTTCTTTCAGGACATCCAAATGCAATCCGGTGGGGGGTTTACCAGCCCTATGTATTGTACAAATCGGCACTTCGCTTTTACAATATCAAAAAAATGTGGTTAACAAATTCTTACCAACTTGGTATATCGTAACTATTGGCCATAATATTTTCTTAACTTTTAAAGTTAAGCAAAGTGTTATAGTATTTATATTTAAAAATAATGATTTTTGTGAGATCAAACTGTTAGAAATTGTTTATTATTTTCCTGCTATGGTCTCTCAACCCATCCGTTACTAGAGATGCCAACTTTGCATATATGAAAAAATATTCTATGCTTTAAGAAAAGGGTGGCACAAAATTTATGTATTTACAAACATAAAAATCACATATACATGTTTATTTTAACGAAATTGCATATCGCCAAAAACGGTTTTAACAATACATATTTATAAATAAAGTGAATAATCTTAACTTAAAATATTTTCAAAAATGTATAAGAACAATTGTTCTAATATAACAAAATAATGTTGAAACATTTGAATTGCTTTAGTAGTAAAACTAAATATATTGTAATTCACTTGACCAACATATGAACAGATATCGAAATGTTGGTTTGAAAAATTTGGAGACATGTCGAATTTGCACAGTTAGTTCATATGTGGCCTAGTCTTCATAATCTCACTCAAGGGGAATCACACAATTTTCTTTGCATAAAAGAACGTTAACAAAATGAACAATATTTATTAAATAAAAACAACCAATCAATTTTCATATGTTTATATACCGTATGACGACTTCAATTGATTAAAATAATCCAAATCGGTTTTACTAATTGATGGTACAAATTTGCTGTAAGACTTCGTGAAATCGTCCATCTCCACAAGTACCTTATCAGCTGCTAGAATTTCAGTACTTATATTTTCTGTAAGTAGTAATATTACATATATATTAATATTTATTTAAGTAACGTGTTTGAATACCTTTGAGATGATTAACAACAGTACGTCTAACTGCTGATAGCCAAGCATTCGAACAAATTGAATATAAATCTGCACCAGACATGTCTCCTTTGAGATATTCAGCAATGTCATTCAAATTCAGGTTTTTAGCCAAGTTAAAACGCTGTGTCTGTGCACGCAAAACAGCAGCTTTATCGTCGGTTGTTGTACATGGACCCACATAGAATAGCTTATCAAAACGACCTGGACGTAGTAATGCCGGGTCAATAAGATCTGGACGATTTGTGGCAGCTAATATGAATACAGGCTTTGTAGCATCACCAAGAGCATCCATTTCAGCAAGTAATTGAGACACAACTCGATCCATAACACCACCAGAATCACCAGCAACTCCACGATTCGGTGCTAAAGAATCAAGTTCATCCAAAAACAGTACACAAGGAGTTGCGGAACGAGCGCGTTCAAACACCTCACGTACATTTTGTTCACTTTGTCCGACATACATATTTAGTAGCTCCGGTCCCTGCACTGATAGAAAACTTATATTGCATTCGGTCGCAACTGCTTTGGCAACCAATGTCTTGCCTGTTCCTGGTGGACCGTACAGTAATATTCCTGAACGTCTTAAATTCTTACCCATTAAATGCATATGTTTCAATGGCAAGCCGATACTGCTTTGAATCTCATCTTTAAGTTTGGATAGGCCACCTATGTCAGACCAAAGTACTTTGGGTACTTTAGGTGCACCAAGACTATTAGCAAAAGAGTTTTGCATTTCACTAAGGTGTTTGGAGAAGTGCATCAATTTAAGACACGATTTTGATTTAGTCTCTCGACATTTGCGCAAAGCGCGAACCGCATTTTCATACAACATTTCCAAATCGCCTAATAAGAAACCTTGTGATTTGTCGGCAACTTCTCGCAAAATTGATTTCACATTCCACCATTTCTCTGAAATTTGTTTCATATAACGATCTCGCTGCTCTAAACTGAATAGTGGTACAGAAGAAATATCCCTCTTATTGAAAATCGTATCGTTGAATAATTCACGAGTGTGTAACCAACATAAAATGTTATAGCGTTCGTCTTTGGTTGGTGTCTCCAAGTATATAACTTCTAAGAAAAGTCGTTGAATCATGGGTTTGAGAAACTTTTCATTTGTCAAAGCGACAATAACAATTGGGTGCTTGCGGTCGTGGGCAAATAATTCATGAATTTGCACTTGAAATGCGGATAATAAGCGTAAATCTTCATTTCCTTCATTATCGATACCAAATATCTGAAATGTGCGTACAAAATTATTAAATTTAGTTTTTGAATTTCTAATTGCAGAAATAAATTACCTCAAAGTTATGAAAGCATATAAGAAGGGGTTCACTAATGCTACCTTTTGCGAAAACAGTTTTTAATTTCATTTCTGTATGAGATGGTACTTGTGATACTATTTCAGCACAGTCAACTCCAAACAAGTGTAGGCCTAACTCTTGAGCAACTGCATTAGTTAATTTCGTTTTGCCAGCGCCCCTTTCGCCTTGCAAGAGAAATAAAGGATAAATATGCTTGGAGGACAAACATGCAGTCTTCTTAGGCAAAAAAGCATCAATTGAGTTACGTAATAAGTGATATGAACGTCTCAAACCAGTGGGATAATTATGCGTAATTGCTATATTGTCTATTAGCTGTCGTGGTATAAAATGATGAGTATGTGGCACTTGTACCAGGTTGGTGAAGTTCTTAGCAACAATTGCTTGCATCTCAAAAGCATTGCCTTTTACCTCCAGATGGGCACATCGGAAATAAATACACTTCAAGTAAGCAAAAATTAAATAATAATGTGCGTAGGCTGCAGTGCCCACCAGATGAGCGTCAACCTCAATTCGATATGTGTGCCCACGATGTAGTAGTCGAGGCGTGTTGAAGTAATTATTAAGTATTAATTCGGACACTTCGGTAGGTAAATCGTATGGACTATTTAACAAATAGACATGCGCTTTGCTAGCAATGCTTGGAATCGTTTGCTCATCATTTAAGTGCTCTAAATGTACCCAGAAGCGTGTTCGTTGGCTGCAATCATTGGTTACACGAAACCGATCCATTAAATTAGAATAGAAATTCTCTTTAACAAATATACAATTCGATTGACAGTTAACAGTTGGCAGTATCTGTGCGACGATTGTATGTGGCGCACTGCTAAGCATTTGTTTAATAACATCGTCAGACGTATGATTTACATTTTTCGTATTGGTCATTTTGGATGTGCTATGTAGGGCGTTCTCAGCATTTATAACCAAATTGACTAAATTGACATCTGCTGATTCTACATACTCATCATATACATCTTTTGGTGTAAAGGCGATATGCTCCGTTTTTATGAGTTCATTGGCAATTAAAAATTCGTATAAAGCATTTGGTATGGGTACCATACGAAATTTACCCTTATAAAATTTCATATAGCGTTTATAAATTGCAAAGATCAGATGTCCTGGGAATATGTACCAGGGATATTTCGGATATAAAATTTGTACAGCAACATTATAGGCCTCAATCAATTCCAACACTCGTCCAGTGTACGTGTATTTTGTAGGCGAACCATCATCGATGGACCGTTTAGAATTGCTGGTTGCAAGCTTTTTCTAAGGATTTGCAAAAATCATAACATTTTTAGTTAGTATAAATAGGTTAAAGTCTAACTATTATTATAATATAAAGGATATGCTACGAGTGTGAGGGTGAGGCGTATACAGATAGTTTTATATGTATATTATGAGATATCAAAATGTTTTAGAAGGTAATATAATTTCACATACCTCCACGACCATTGTTGTCTCAATTAGTAGAATATATATTATATATTCAGACGTACAGAACAGTAATAATACAAATATATTTGTTAATCGAAAAATGATTTAGGTGGTAACATCTATGTACATAGGTATTGATTGACATGTAGAAATCTGATGCAAGGTTAAAAATAATACATATTTTGAATTCTCCACCTCTTTAGCCAAAGCATTACCGTTTGTGCAACTGAAAATTAAAGGACAATTTCCAACTTGGGTACACATAAGTATGTACATAAATATATAGCAAAAATATAATATTTACATATGTATGGATATGTTGTAGCGTAAACCACAAGACCAAAAGGTCGTTTCTACAATAACTTGTTTATTTGGACTTTACCTTCTTGACAATCACACGTCTCTTCATTTCCTCAGATTTAATTCTTCTTCGTAATTATACTTCCTCTTACTTCTAAATAATAATAAATGTTTTTAATACAGAAAATATAAATGAATTTTTAAATATATAACTTACTTCTACTAATGGTTTTAACAATTCAGTGATCCATTACCAAATAATTTGGTTGTTATTCACAATAGTTTATAGACAGCTGATTTTACATTCTCAACAAAAACGTCAATTAAGTTTTTATAAAAAATCCTTTATATCAAATGGAGCTACAACCTGTCTCATCTCCTGGAAATGCAACAACCATTTCAACTTTTCGATATCAGCTTTTCATCAATGAAAATCCTACAGAGAAAGGCAAATATATATTATAGGCTTACTAAAGAGTTTTCGACGTTCCAACATTATTCCCTATTTTTCTTTTAATAATCTATTTTTCCTTTCCATCTATTTCTATCTCTGATGTTATTGCTGTAGGAAGTCAAAAATATTGATTCCTATTTTTATGCTGAGTATTTCTAATATATCAAATAATCTTTGATATTTTCTTGGAAGCTTACGATAATATCAAAAACTATACATAAGTATATCTATACTTACATAAGTAGGTAAAATAGTTTTGTTCACCAATGGCTGTTTGTAAAGCTAATGGGAATACTTAGATATAGAGTTAGTAAATTCAATAATTGGGGAAATATAGCAGATTTGCATTTTTTCGTCTTTAGTATATATGTATATAAGTATATATATATTTTTTTTAGATAATAAAGTATTTAGATGCAGCCGAACTTAGGCCTTCCTTACTCTTTTTAGTAGTTGTATTAGCCGCGAATTATGAGAGTTTATGAAGAAGAAATTTGCGTTCCCCAAGAAATTGATCGGACTTTAGAAAAAAGAAAGTGTAAATTACAGCCTAAGAGGTTAAAAAAAACAAAAATGTGTGCGTTTGGTGGATATATAGGTACGTATTTTAGGTATTTAAGTAATATACTAATCATTTTATTTTTTCAGATAACGTTGTATATTTTTTGGTAACATTCTTTGTCGCCGATTTATTTCTTCGATTTTATAAAGCTTTATTGGAAAACTTTAAATATAAAAATCACTACTTACCCGAAAAACGTTTTTGGACAATATTGTGTCGAGCATATTGTTACAATCCCACCACATTAGTGGTTTTCTTTTGCGTTGTTGTAGTAGCTTTAGTGCGCATTAAATTTACGGAACGCTTGCATTTAATACCGCCAGCGATTTTTTTCGCCTTTATGCCACTTTGGTGGTTAATATCTTTGGCTCAAATGGGTCATAGCACACTAGACAATGCAATGTTTATACGTGGTAATCACGGTTTGGATTCTGCGTCAAGTATGGCAGCTAACTTTTTTCATGGATATTTGAAATTAACTATACCAGCACATACTAATAATACCGGTATACGCGATCGAATAAATTTCTATGAACAAAGTCATGGTGTACAATTTGCAATCCATCGATTGGTTATACTAGTACCAAGCAAATTGTTTATTAAGTCTAAATTTGAAAGTCCTTATTTAGAAAAAGCGGAGGTAATTAAATGGTATAAACTCTTGTTATTTCTTTATTTATATAAAAGAACTCATATTTTCTAATAGCCACTATCTGAGGTGCGTCTGAATCGTGCTGGAGTATATCGTCCGTATCAAAATGATGTTTACCGTTTTCGGATGCCTATCAATAATCGGTTTTATTATATATCATTGGAAGGAGCAACACCAATTTTAACATTTTTCGAAACATTACATTTTCCAGCCACAAAAACAAGACAAATAGAGGAAATGCAGCGGGAAATTCTATTGAAATTTTATAAATACTTGAAGCAATTGATATATAACTGTCCAGATACAGAAGAGGAGATTGAGTTAATTTTTTATAATGGTGAGTATATAAAAAACTTCAAAGGTTCAAAAGAAAGCAATGCGGTTTCATTATTTAATGCAGATTTCAAACCGAATGGTGAGAAACAGGACATAGGAGAGATGCTTTTTAACCATTTTGAAAAGGTGATACTTTCTAAACAGTCGGCGAATATGACTAAAATTGATTGATAATAGATAAGTAGATAGTTAAATTATACAACACTAATAGTTTTGTACCTATATTTATTTAATAATTGGAAAAATAATTTTAAAATGTACAAATATATTCCACCAGTTAGTAGTTAGTAATTCTATACTCAAAATTTTCTAAAAAAAATATACATATATTTTAAATTTTCAAATAACCTTCATTTAATAGATCTATTATTAAATATATCTTCTACTTTGAAACCAGGTCAACATACGCTTTATTTATACTTTACATTCCTAAAATTAGGTTTTCTTTATCAATTCGAAGTTCATCTTGTTGCTCATGCCTTAGTTGATGCCTTAACTGCTCCTCTGCCTTCGCCAAAATTCGCTTTTTCCATTGTTCGTAATCCTCTACAGAAGATGCTAAACGTTTTTTATTTTCTACACAACTTTGCGATTTTAAAAACTCTGCATGAGATTCAGTTTCTTCATTAGATTCTCCAACACGAAGCCTTTGTTTTTTATCAGATGTTTCTTTATAATATTTGGTTAAAAATTTATTCCATCGCAGTTCAAGTTGTTGCCATTGAGTTGGCCGCAAATTGCTAAAACTCATTATTTTCGCTTTTGATGATTTTTGTTTTAATATTTTGGCAGCCTGGAATACAGCCATTGCTGCATATTGAGGATGGATTAGATCATTTTCATCATTGGCGCTTTCTTTTGCCATAATAGTTTTGTACAATTCTAATAATTCTACAGCCTTTTGTGAAACCTCAGTTATATTTAATTGTACACATATGTCATTCACACCGACGATTTTATTTACATCTAGGATTTTTTCAATCATACGTTTGTGTTTGTTGTAATGTGATTTGCGCAAAGTGGATAACTTAACATTTTGCTCCTAAAAAAGCGTCCTTTAAAAATTACACATTTTTACTATAAATTTATTACCATATCACAAGCTATGCCCAATACTGTGGTCGCAATATCCGCGCAGAGCACTGTTTTTGCATATTCATTTAGCTGTAGTGGCGCATTAGATGAACGTAACTCAAGAATACGCAACAATTCTAACGTCTTGCTAAAAATCCAAAAGTATGGACATACATATGCATTCAATTATTATATATTTCATTTTAAAAATTCTGTCAGTGATACTGACCTTTGCATACTGGGCTCGTCCCGTAGCCCCATTTTAGTTAGCATTTGCTCAATTAAAGTGGCCATGACTTTGGTTTTATTTGGCACGTTTTATTGTTTTTTTTTATTAATTGCTGTCGTAAACAAATATGAACTCAAAAATAAAAATATGACACCGAATTATTTTTTGCACTCGCAGCACTCTTATTTAGTTTGAAGCGTTTACGCGCGAAAATGTTGTGAAAATAAATATGTGAAAGTTTGACGTTTAAAATATTAACTCTCAAGTGGTGAACACATAGAGCGCGACACGACATGGCAACACGACAATGAACTGTAAATGGCGCCGTGAATCCTTCTACATGAACATTTGTAAGAAGGCAGCCACATATCAATTGCCGGCATGTTCACAAGACAACACAGCTGTTCATTTTGCATGTACACAATTTCGTTGAAGCTATACTAATACCAGAGAACGTATATCATATAATTTACGTTCTCTGCTAATACCTTTCACTTCAATGAAATTTTAATATTTTGTTCAAAGTGAAATTTTTTATGCAAAAAATAAGTAAATCGGTAAATTTATTTGTTTTAATTATTTTAAGCTTTTATTTGTAAAATAACGCCAGGTTTGTTAGAGCTTTGAATAATTTTACATTTTACCTATTAGTGGCATTACTCCTCTCTACTGTCAACTCTACTGTCGTTGGCAAATATAAGAATATTTTGAAGTTAGCGAGAGTGACAACTGACGGCCTGCAGTCGTGCATTTAATATTTGACAAATGTGGCTTGCAGTCTGTCGCGCTCTATGTGTTCAGCACTTTATAAAGCAATTGATATTGGTACTTCCTGTCCAAAAACTGATTTTTTGGGATTCATATATTAGGCTGTGTATCCCTGATTGCTTAAGGCGATAAACAGTATTATTTATTATCTCCATGAAGCTAAAAACTTTTATTTGACATTACTACATACATATGTATGTGTGTATATAAATTTAATATTTTTATAATTTTTGGTGATATCCATGTTATTGCCCATAAAATCAATCCAGTAAAGCTTAAACCATTGCACTTTGTTGTTGTTGTAGCGGCAGAATTCAACAGAGTTGACGACCCTTAGCCGGAAAGAGTTTAGGTCCGCTCCAGTTACGTAGACTCGACTGTCGTGGAAACATTGTACTTTCTCTTACAGCGGCTCAAAGTATGTGTATATAATGTTCCAATATGAAAATACAGTGCAAAGATTAATACTTGGCAAATCTAAACAATTGAATATCGAAATCCGTATACGTAATAGGTGACAAAATATATTTAAATTAATGAAAATGTTTTTTTTGTTGCTTTTAAAGAATATTAATTATTATTATTACTTTCATTGTCAACTTTTCATCTTCATGAATATGCATAGTAATAAAAGCAACATAAATATATTCACATTTGGCAACTATGTGGGTATCGTGGAAATGGTATAACATCACGTATGTTCTTTACTCCACTGAGTAATTGAAGGTAGCGCTCAAAACCTAAGCCGAAACCACCTGTAGGAACGCCGCCAAACTTTCTCAATTCCAAATACCATTCCAAGTCTTGTGGTAAACGTGGATGTGACCTCAAACGCATCTCGTCATTTTCACGTAAACTCCCTCCACACAATTCTCCAACTTCAGGCATTAACAAATCTAGAGCATGAACTCGATCAGGTTTTGTTTGAACCACTTTCATATAGAAAGGCTTTTGATCAGAAGGCCAATCAACAACAAACACTGGAGTTCCACAATGGTCGGCGAGGAATAATTCTTGTTCCTTAGAAAATCCTTCACTTGGTTTAAGTGCTGTTTTAAATTTCTCTTTATTTGCTATTAAAATGTCCAAAGCTTCATCATAGCTAAGAGTGATCCACGCTGCTTTCAGCCAAGGTAGCTCAAAAGCAGAACCTAATGCTTTTTCTTGACAAAATTTTAAATCGTCTGTTGCTGATTCTATAATCCGTAATGTAACGTTTTTTATCATTTTCTCAATGAATGAGGTTAAGGAGGAAATGTCCTCCATAAATGCTAATTCAGCCTCAAACATATAAAATTCCGATAAATGTAGTGGCGATTTAGAATTTTCAGCGCGAAATGCTGGGGTTAATGTGTATGTATTACCCAATCCATGTGACATTGCTTCTAAATGTAATTGCCCTGAAACGGACAAAAACACTTTTTTGTCGAAGTAACTATGCTCAGTGGGAATATTGGGTCGGGCCATTTCCTTGAGGAGCACATCAGAATCTGGTTGCACTCTGAAAATCTGCATTTTTTAAGTATAAAATATTTAATAATTCACAATAAGTTTTCATTTTTTTTTATTTACAAATTGAATACATACTTCTCCAGCACCTTCACAGTCATTTGTTGTAAGAACGGAAGTGGTAATCTGGACAAAGTGCAATTCATCCATATAGTCATGTATCGCCTTCAATGCACGATGCCTCAATCTCATTTGCGCCGCTATGTAATCTACACGCGCACGCAGGTGTAAATGTTCACGAACATATTCAGGAGGATGCTGCTGCTTTGGCGTAAAAGGATAATCTGTTATATGGCCGTCAGCTACAAAAGAAACAATCAGTTTTATTGTTCCGTATATGTTGGGAATTTCAATATTGTGTAACACCTATTACTTTTACATGTTCGGCGTGTAATTCTAGTTGGCCATTAGGCGCTACTTGTATGAACCCGGATGCACGGATATTACTCCCAACACTTATATCCTTTGTGTCCGTTGTTTTCGGTATGACCACTTGAAATTGACGTACAGTGGAACCATCGTTAAGGTCAAAAAATATATTTTTCTTCAAGCGCCGTATGTTTTTGATCCATCCCTAATTGTAGTTTTATAATTGAAAATTATGTGAAGAATGTATTAAATCACTTCTTACGTACTAGCACATCAAGACGGTCTCCAGGTTTAGCAGTATTTGTAATTGCTTTTATGTGTTGAAACCCACTAAAGTAACGTCTTATTAGAAACATTTTAAGCTTTATGATTAATTACTAAGGATTGGTTCACCAGCTGTTTTTGCTGAACCGGCAATCTGCTTATATGCCATTCACAAGAATAATTTATAATGATAGTTTGACTTGCACTGTATTAAAACTTGATGAAATCTTACCAATTTAACAGAATTTCATAAAGCAAACAATTCATTTATTTCTCATGTGCACGAGATTTTATTTTTTTTAGGGTAAAACCATATTGAAATATTAGAAACCAAATCAAATAGATTAGTTACTATATAGAGATTTAGAATTAAATAAAAAATATTTTATATTTCATTATCACTATCGTCTTCATTCTTTGCCGCTAGACCACTTTGAACTGCCTGATCGTACCATGGCTGGGGATTTAAACGATGTAGCCCTTTTGTTTCTTTGCTGACCAGACTCATTTCGAAATGGAAATCTTTGTTTCGGAGTTCATCATGTACCAAATAAATGCTGACATAATTAAACCAAAAAATATACCTCTTTGAATACTCGTGTATGGAAATAATATGTAGGTACTTACATCTTGCCCGCATTCTGAACCAAATCGTCCACACTCATCTCCGCAAATTTTAGTTTCTCCATTTCTGTTTTAGCTTGTTGTTCGGCCTTGCCACTAGCACAGGCAAAATACCCGAATGAAGTACCAGAAGGTTCGATTTTATATAATTGTGGTCCTTGCTCCTCGTCCCATGAGGCCAATATTACAGACACACCGAATGGGCGCACTGCGCTGTACAACGTATAGGCATGCACATAAGCTGATACACGTTCAGTTAATTGTTTCAAAGGTATTGTACGTTCGAATTGTTGACGGAAATTAGCTGCCTCTTGTCGAGCGATGTCCACTATATATCTCCCATCAGCTAGAAGGCCAGCAATGGCAATACCAATGTTTTTGTCTACAGTAAATATACGTGTAGCTGCGTCATCCTCATACAAAGCACTGGTAACAATTTTTTCTACGGCCAAAACAATACCATCTTTTCCACGCATTCCAATTACCGTTCCACTCATTTCTACCGCTTTACCAGCGTACTCAATTTGATAGACCCGACCATCAGGCGAAAATTGTGATGCCGAAAGATCGTACTATAAAATGTACAAAACATATTTGGAATAAATGGCTGAGAATATCAACGTTTCAAATCAGAACTCACCCCTGTACCGATAGAACTCATTTCTTATAATTTTTAAATTCACTAATTTATAATAACAAATGGAAAAAAGTAAAAAAGTGGAAAGCTTTAGTTTTGTTTGCGAGCGATGAAACGGCTTATTTTGCCTTTGTTAGGTTAGAAGTTTGACAACCAATTTTGACTTTTCATTGGCTAATGCTGCCAGACTAACATATGTTCAGATGTAAGAACTAAGATAGAGTACTTCGTTTCACATCACATCATCACAGATGTCGTAAGTGGACGGATGTATATATTTATTAAATTAAATAAAAATTTGTAAATATTAATCAATAGTGTTTTCCCTAAAGAGTTAAAGTAATATCAATGAATTCTTATACATACATATTTTGGTGAACATGAATGCGAAAACAAAACAAAATCGACTATAATTTACAAGAAACGACGAGACGGCAAGAATGATAGAGAAAGAAATTACGCAATGCGCATGTTTGTTTTCAGTCAGCTGTTCTTGCTGACGTCACGGTGTACTTATTATTCGCCCGCGCCTTTGAATGTGAATTCGAATTGTATTTTCGCGTGTAGTATTAATTGTGAAGTTTTATATTTTTTAAAATGAGTTGCGCAGTTATGGTTTTGTTATCAAATTTGCTTATTATTTACGGGTAAAATTTAGAATAGCATCCCCGGATTTCGGGAATAAAATGGGTATCACTGGAAAGGTGACGTTCTCCAGATCACAAAAATATATATATATACATATATGTAGTTGCCGCTGACTTATAGTTTTAAAGATATTTGCGTTTAAAGTTGAAAAATTGACAACTTTTACATTGATAATTTGCATATTGTGAGTAACTTTTTCACTTATGTTATGCACTTTTCACGTACTAGCACTTCACTATAACGTTTCTGCATATTATTTTTTTTAATATTTGTTGTAAATAAAGCTTTATTTTAATTATTTTATTTTAGTTACAATTCTCTGCATTTGCACAATAAGAAAAGGGTTGCCATGGTTATTTTTTTTCGCGCCGCGCTTCAAAAATTCATTTCCTATCTTAATCTCTTGATTTTGAACTTTAACTTTATTATCTTCTTTTGAACGCCGACGATAAACTGGATATCCATCGTTCCCTGTGACTGTTTCAGCAACTAACGGTCGCGGATATCGTGTTGTGCACTTTCCATCAGCCATGCAAGGCGATAATGGATTTAATGCACCGCACGGTCCATGCAGTATCTGTGTCGTCACAATGTCGTGTAGTGACTGGATCAGGAATTTCAGCTGATATGATGTCATCCACATCATTTGAATGTAATTTGTTCAGCAACCAAATTAGGATATGAGCATGCGGTAGTCTACGCTTCTGCCATTCCACCGAGCACATATAACAACGTGTGCCACCAAAAACTCGATACTTAGTAAGCCCATCCATCATAACCTTTAGTTTTTGCTGAAATACTCTGTCGATTATGTCATGGGGATCTTGCGGTTTGTGGCCCGATTCCAACTCACGTTCAATTTCCGTCCACTTCGGACTGCATGTTAACGTAATAAATAAATCCGGAGTTCCATAATTTCGCACGTACGTCATAGCGTCTTGAGCGTATTCGTGCATGTGGCGTGGGCTTCCGATATAAGATGATGGAAGAATCGTCATAAGTCCAATATTCTGAACATCATCATCTAGAGGACCCGTCCACGCTTCACTGTGGCTGATACATAGATAATACAACTACTACCATCTATATGATTTCTATAAGTTGAATTATAACTATTAGTTAATGAGATATAGCATTTTTGTGAAGCAACTTGTGTTAGTTTACAAAAAAATGGATCATATAGCATTTTGTGTGTTAATAAAGCATTGGGAAAATACTGTTGAATATGGGCTCAGGGAAATCCACCTTTCAAAAAATATTTGCTAAGCTGGAAACAGGAGGAATGAGCACCGAGGACAATGAAGCTCTAAAGAGGCGAAAGCTCTGTGCAAAGTGGGTGCCTCGCAAGTTCATAATCCAACAAAAACAACGAATAACTCATTCTGAGAAGTGTTTGAGTGCTCTCTAATCGTAATAAAACAGAATTCTTGCGTCAGTGTGTGACAATAGAAACATAGCTCCATCAATTCACACTGAAGTCCAATCGACAGTCATTCTAGTGGACTTCACATGATAATCCGGTCCTTAGGCGTGGAAAGACGAAAAAGTCGGCTAGAAAGGTTATGACATCAGCCTTTTGGGATGCACGGGGTATAATATATACCCAATGACTGATTACTGACCCAGTAATAATCTATTTCATTTCGTATTTGGTTGCAGGTTTTTTCTACTATTCCAAATACTTAGCAATTGTACTATGTTTGAGGAAGAATCTGTTTAAAATTGGACGCATACATACATATATTTAAATGATTCCTACAAACATGAATTTTGAACAAATTCTTATTATATTTGAAATATAAGTTTTGTATTTATGAGTTGTATTAAACTTTGACATAAGAAGATAAAAGGTATCCTATGTCCTTACCCTGGTTCTAAGCTACCTCCCCACCAATTTTCAGCCAAATCGGTTTAGCCGTTCTTCAGTTATAAATGGTGTAACTGACAACAACTTTCTTTTATATACATATATAGATGTGAGGTTTTTTTTTTATTGTTTTTGTTTTTTTTTTTTTTTTGAAGAAATGAAATAATCAAATTTTGAAAAAATGCTTATTATTTAATATATAATTTTTGTATTTATGAGTTGTATTAAACTTTGATATAAAGAGATAAAAGGTATCCTATGTCCTTACCCTGGTTCTAAGCTACCTCTTCACCAGTTTTCAGCCATATCGGTTCCGCCGTTCTTGAGTTATAAATAAATGTAAAAAAAAGATTTTCTCGCTTTTATGTTGAAATTTTTCCTGAATTTTCTTTGCTATAAACCTCACGGAGCCCGAGACCTTTCCAACGAATGCAAAACCGTGGAAATCGGTTCATTCGTTCTGGAGTTACAGCGTCAGGAAGGAAACCCCTACTTATTTTTATATGTTAGATATATTCAGGGGTGTTGTGGAATCCAGACAAAACTGCTTAGCTGTCAGAATTGCAAACCTATTCTGATTTTCCATGGTGTCACAGAATCTGATTGGACTTTTATCTTTTCGAACATACGCAAAACCAATATTCGAATTAGCTGTGTACTAATGTGACAAAACTTGCAAATGAAAAATTGGAAGCAATACGATTAAAGTTTTTAAAGAGTTCCGAATTAAAGAAAGATTTTAAGAGATAACAATTATCGAATGAATAAAGACGATTTTGGATGTTAAATTACGTTTTGTAAATCTAATATCTTTAAATATCCGGATTTTTTTTCCAAAAACTCAATAATTAAAACATTTTGTGTTTTATACTTATGTTTTCCCCTATAGAAATAAAGATAAATTAATTCGAAATAATAAAATAACTTGATTTCTTAACTTATATTTCAAATCTGTGAGCGACTATCTTCTTACTATGTTTCTGATAGCAAAACTGATATAATTGGTTTCCGTGACACCCGAAACCAATACAAATTCTGTTTCGAATATCAAACCAATAATCAGGGGTGTTGTGGAATCTGATATTTGTCGGAATCAGAATTGAAACCGATCAAAAAAAGCAGTAGGTGTCACGAATTCAGACATTATTGGTTTGATATTCGAAACAGAATTTGTATCGGTTTTGGATGTCACAGAAACCGATTTTATCGGTTTTACTGTCAGAAACAAATCAAGAAGATAGTCGCACACAGATTTGAAATGTAAGTTAAAAAATCGAGTTATTTTATTGTTACGAATTGATTTATTTTTATTTCTATAGGAGAAAACATAAGAATAAAGTACGAAATGTCTCAATTATTGAGTTTTGGAAAAAAATGCGGATATTTAAGGGGGGAGCCGCTTTAGAGGCTTCATGTTTTTTTTGGGAGGGAAAGAAATAATTGATTAAAACAAAATTTCTAGGGTTTATAGTTTATAAACATATTTAAACATATATATTATTTAAACATCACCCGAAAATTTTTTGGATAAGAATTCTTTGATATTGTGCCTTAGGGAAGCAATTGCCCGATGCATCTCGCGTGTGCATTTGTCGGACGGCGGAAAGTATGCAGGTCGAAATTAAACTAGGAAAATTTCAAAAAATATAATTCTAAATTTTTTTAAAAAGTGGTTTTGACCAAAAAATTTGTTACTTTATGTTGCTTAAACATATGTATGTTCAAACTTAAATTTTCTTAACTTTTTTAGTTTAAATAGAAGATAATTTAATGCCAAAGATAATAAACTTTTCCTCATTTCCATACGTTTAGTTTGTTTCAATCCTGTCCGCCAATTAAGAAAAATCGTAAAAATGAAAAACCGAGTCAAAGTTTTCGCTTTCTGCCCAAGCGCTCATATATCGCTCGGTCACTATTTCCCTTCTAGCTTCGACAATATTTCGGATTGCCATCTATAAATGCCAACTATAAATGTTATCTCTTAAAATCTTTCTTGAATTCGGAACTCATTAAAAACTTTAATAGGATTGCCTCCAAATGTATTCATTTGCAAGTTTTGCCACATTACTAAACAGCTGGTTCGAATATTGGTTTTGCGTATGTTCAAAAAGACGAAAATCCAATCAGATTCTGTGACACCATTGATAATCAGAATTGGTTTGCAATTCTGACAACTAAGCAATTCTGTCTTGGATTCCACAACACCCCTGAGAATATCAGAATTCATGACACCTACTACTTTTTTGATCGGTTTCAATTCTGATTCCGACAACTAAGATTCCACAACACCCCTGAATAAGGTGATAACATACGTATGAACTTACAAACGAACATAATTACACAATGAGCTGATACATACGCATGAACATACCTACGAATATAATTGGACAACGTCCGGTGTGTTTAACGTGGGTACCTGCTGACGACAGCCTTACTCCACGGCGCTCAAAAGCCCAGCGGATCAAATCAATTGGCAGTGTGGAATGGACACACTAACCACCTTGGTCGGGTTCGAGGCCCATCTAAAACCTCTGTCATGCTTCAACATTCAACTGACAAAGTCAGTTCTTCCCGCATTTGGGATTCAACCACAACCACCACGATACTCCCCGAGGGGCCAGTCCGCATGAGCGGGTTGGAGTTACCTCCAAGGGCTCCTCCTCCCCGTGGTACCAGAATTAAGTCTCCGGTCAGACCTCGTAGCCGAAACTACTACCAGTTGAGCTTCCATACGGCTCTGGACTGGTGGCCAGGGGTTGGACATCATACATACATCACTTACACACACCAATCATACAAAAACTAACCCTATTTTCCAGCTAACCGCCTTCGCCGCTTAAATAGTTCACGCGCAAACAACCTTAACTGTTCGGTATTCCGACTAGTGGAGATCATACCACTAACATCTAATCGTCCATCAGTCCAGCTAATCCTCATACCACTCAGATCCCTAATGTCAGAGTACATCGGGCACTCCGTAATTAAATGCGACCAATTTTCTGACCCCGCCCCACAAAAACACCCCGACGTATCCGATAGGTGCCTCTGATGCAAAAATGCATTCAGAGGCCCATGCCCCGTAGGCAGGAAACCCTGAATCAAACAAAATCTGAAGTCTGGGTTACCCTCAACGAACCCCACGTCCCGAATGTATTCGAACGTCACTCGGCCGTTAGGACTATTGTCCCTACGTTCTTGCCACCTACACCTAACCCTATAATCTAGAAGGGGTTGTTCCTAGATATCCCTCCCTCTCCACATCATCGTCGGAAATCCAGTCATTCCGCAGCAATGACACACTCAAGCAGAGTGTCCATCATAAGGTTCCAAATATATGGACCACAGATGGAACCCTGCAGGCAGCCACGAACCACTCCAATCTCCACACTCCCATTCATGCCGACAAGAGAGGACTTTCTCTACGAAAAATAACTCCGCCAAAGAGTAATTTCCGGACAGCCAAGCTCCTCTAGCCGTTGCACCACTCGATCCCAGCTTAGGTAATCAAGCGCCCCCTTGAAGTCAACAAATATGCCAAGGACATACTTGTTGACATTCTCCCTAATGACATTCTGAACAAAAAACCACGCATCCTCTATACTGCGTCCTTTCCTGAACCCAAACTGCCTATCCGACCACATATCCCGCGTTAGCTCCTGAAGCCGTTCCACCATGACTCTTTCCAGCACTTTTCGAAGTACTGGAAGGAGACTGATGCCCCGATAAGATTATTAATAATTCAGGCGCGAAAGCATCAGTGATAAAACCGGGAATTTTTCCAAAAGTGTTAGAAGGAAAATTTAGAATACCGAAAAATACCATAACAGAAAGGCTGGCTACGATAGTAGAAAACGAACAATAACTTTTCTAGTAATGAATGATTTTAGGAACAGAAGATATGACGGTTTATTAGGAAATGACGTTTTGATTCCATTAGGAGTTGAATTTTCATAGAAGACGAACACATTGAAAGTAAACGGACAAATAATAAAACTCAAGAATTTAAACAAAAATAGATCTGAAAAGTTTAAGGGAAATAAACCAAAAAGGGAAATTGAAGAAAAAAACAGTGCAAAGTGTTATGAAGATACAGAATATTACGATGAAATCAAAGATATTTTTAATAAATTAAAAAACGCGGAAATGAATTCGGAAGAAAGTCATTACAAAATTTGATCAATAAAAATGAAGATTTATTTTTCAGAGAAGGTGACGTGTTAACAAGTGTGAAAGAAGTGCAACATAATATTGATACAAGTTCAGATAGACCGATATACACGAAGTTGTATAGATACCCCGAAATACACAAAAGTGAAATAAAAAATCAAATTACTGAAATGGAAAAGAACGGAATAATCAAAAAAGCTGTTCACCGTATAATGCACCCTTATGGAATGTATCAAAGAAAATGGACAATTCAGGAATGCAAAAGTGGAGAATAGTTAAATAAAGACACAAAACAGCATTTTCAACAGAATACGGACATTATGAATACATTCGAATGCTATTTGGACTAAAGACCTCACCTGCAACTTTTTGAGGATGATGAACCATGGCTTACAACCATTCATAAACAATATTTGTGTAGTTTATCTCGATGACATACTCATTTTCAGTACAAGTATTCAGGAACACGTAAGTTCAATTCAAAAGATATTCAACAAGCTAAGAGAATATAATTTAAAAATTCAAGTAGATAAATGCTCATTTTTTAAAAAAGAAACAGAATTTTTAGGTCACATTATAACAAATGCAGGACTGAAACCAAACCCGAAGAAAATCGAAGTAATTGAAAAAATCAAGCTCCCTACAACAGTGAAGGAAATCAAATCATTCCTTGGAATAACAGGATATTACAGAAAATTTAGAAACGACTACAGTCGAATTGCGTATCCGATGGTAAAGTATTTAAAAAAATTGATTTTAATAATATTAAATACATTAACGCTTTTGAAAAATTAAAGCAATTATTATTTGACTACCCAATTTTAAAATACCCAAATTTCGAAAAACAATTTGTCTTTTCGACAGACGCAAGTACATTCGGAATTGGTGCTGTACTTTCACAGGACGGACATCCCATTTGTTACGCAAGTAGAAGTCTTTGCGACAGTGACAAGAATTATTCAACCATAGAAAAAGAATTACTAGCAATAGTATGGGCGTGTAAATATTTTCGACCATATTTGTATAGCAAACGTTTTAAATTACAGACAGATCACAAGCCATTAATCTGGTTAAACAATTTGAAACAAGAAAACAGTTAGTTCACTAGATGGAAATTAGCTTTTAACGAGTATAAAGAAATTGCAGATTTTCTAAGTAGGCTACAACTATTCATAGCGCAATCGAAGACACAGACTACCATATTTGGATAACAGAAAAACCAATAAATCTATCTAGAACTCGAAAAATAATTTCTGAAAACAAAATAAAGGGTAAAGATATTTTTTAAACAACAAATTTAAAAAATAGACGAATTTTCATTTATGAGAATGTGATAAATGAAAACTTTGGAACAATATTAAGAAATTTAAATTTAAAAAACTTTACAGTATATTGTCCGAACGGAACAAAATACATACAATTTCAAAGACATTTTATAAAAGAATTCGGAAACTTGAGTATAAAGGGCTTAAAAGTAACATTATTTTAGATGATATCGAAGATGAAGAAAAAGCCTTCGAAATCATAGAAAAGGAACGTTTAAGACTTAATCATCGCGGCATAGAAGAAAATTCTAAAGAATTGAAAGATAAAATTTATATTCCGAAGTTAAAACAATTAATTACAAGATTTATAAATAATTGTGAAACAGAAACATGTCATGTCATTTCTACTAACGAAATAATACACGGAGATTTATATATAGCAGAAATTTTTTTATATATTTATTGATAAATTTAGCAAACATTTGTTTGAAGTACCAGTAACTGATAGAAATAGTCAAATGTTTATTGAAACTTTAAATTATAGACATTCAATATTTGGAAAACCAAAAAAATATGTTTTTGATAACGAATTCAACAATTCATACATGCGGGAATATTTTAATAACGAAGAAATTAATGTACACTTTACATCACCATTAGTAAAAACAGGTAATGGTGATATAGAGAGAGGGTACACGGCACAACAAACGAACATTTAAGACTTTTAAAGTCACGAAATAATACAGAAACAATTACCAAAATAATAAAAAAATCAGTGCAATATTACAATAATAGTATTCATTCAACCACTAATAAAAACCAATTGATTTTATTTCAAATAAAACAAACAGAATACATCAATAAATAACCAAAATTTGAAAAGAAAGAACACACCAGAAATAAATAAAGAAGATATATTCATAAAAGCGGAAAAAATAAGGGGGAAAAAATATAAGTGCAATTAAAATATGGTAAAATATTAGACAAAAGAAATAGACACGTACACTCACAAAGAGTTAAAAGAATACATAAATATACAAAATAATTAATAATTTTTTAAAATTAATTTTTTTTTTACATTTACTTTCAGTTTTAATTTTACTTTTATCAACCACGGTTTAAGGTAACGATATAAGAATAACACAGTTTATTTACGATATACATATGTATGTAGGATAAGGGAGTTTTTTGGACGTAATAGAGAATTTTAAAAAGGTATATCATATTATAGATTTAGCAGACTATGAAAATATAATAACAAAGTTAAATACCGCAATAGAGAAATTTAATAACACTTTCCAAAATAATAAAGCAACAAACAATTTATTATTCACATTAAATATAGCACGAAGTAAATTAACTTCAAACAAACCTTTGAAAATTGGACAAAAAATTATTTGCAAACATTGTAGGAAAAGGTTTAAATATTTTATTTGGTACAATGGATGATGATGATAGACAAGAATTAAGTGAACATTTAAAAATAATGGAAGCAAATGACCACAAATTAATAAATGAACACAACAAACAAATTAATGTTAATTTAGAGCTATAACAAAATATTGAATTATTATCAGACAAAGTTAACGAAAATATAAAAGTTTATAATTCGATGTTAAATAATATGAATATAACGCAGAAAAAAGATACAGAAGCAAGCGTTAGAATTAATACACCTACAATTCGATATTAACTATCTAATTAACGAAATAGAGAAAATTCAAAATCTAATAGCATTTTCAAGAATAGGCATATTAGGAAGAAATATATTAACGAATAAAAAAATCTCAAAGTTTGGAATAGACAACAAAAAATTTAAATACATAAAAAGTAATGTGCTAGAAAAAAAGAAAAATCTAATAGTAGTAATAATGATACCACAATTTTGTAAGGAAGAATATTTTGAAAATATATATTTTGCCAATTCCAAACAAATTTAATAAGGAAATAAATTTTGATAAATAAAGACATAAAAAATACAGAAAAAGTTTTCGATTATACAGAGGAAATAATTTTTAAAGAAAAATTAAATTTAAGTATTAAATGTATTCAAAATATATTTAAGGGAAAATTCAATTTTTGTAGAAGTAGAACAAAAAATAAAACAATAACTAAAGAAATCGAAAAAGGTATTACATTTACAAGAAATTTAGAAAAAACTAAAATCAAACATAATTGTAATAAAATGCGGAACGAAATTCAAGGAAATAACTTAATAGAATTTAAAAAATGTTCTAGAGATATTGATGAAAATGTTGATAATATATTTTACAATGTAGTAATTTTACCATTTTATGAAGAAATGAATGTTACTTTAAATATAAATAACTTAGAAAAAAAATATAGAGAATACAAAACAAATTAAAGAATTAAAATATAATCATAAAACAAATGTAAATTGTTATATTTCACTAACAGTTATAATTACAATTATTTTAATAATATTACTAATGAAAAATTGTATAAAATATAAGAATTTATGTAAAAGACTGCAAAAGGTAAAATATTCGAGTCGAAATATTGAACTTCAGGAGCAGTTTACACCTTTCGCCACTATGTCTCCAGCGGTAGCAACAACAATTAATCCGATATTCCAGAGCTGATACATACGCATGAACATACTTATGAATATAATTGGACACTCAGATGATAACATACGATCAGGCAATAAAAAGATGGCACATCTGTGCACATAAATACTTAGGCAATAGAATTTGACACTTAACGCTATCATTGGAAATTGACCTTTTCTCACTAGAAAAACTTCAAAGAAATTCGAACCAAAATTACAAATATTTTATTTGATGCCTCACTGACAAATTCCAAACGATCAGCTTACAACCTTAGGTATAAAAGACGAAACATAATAGTTCAGTCAGTTCAGTTCAGTTCTACTAATTGTGCAGAAACAAATATCCAGGATCCCGAAGATTGGAATCAAAGCTTATTCACTTTCCTTTGCAGCTGTTCAATAATATAATAAAACACGATTGTAATATTAGAGAAGAAGAAATCTGATCTTTTATTTCAACAAAATAAATTAAAGAAAGTAGATTATTGCAACGCAAAATCTAAAAGCTGCAGAATGTTTACCGTGACAAAAATTTGATAGTGTCCACACAACAGGACTACATTCCATTGGAGAAGCTTATAGCAGAAGTTGGTACTTAAATAAAAGAGTAAGAGGATAGCAACGGAGTCGACTATAGTATACCATCCTACGATTTCCGGATTAAAATGAGTATGGTTGGATTGAGGTGATCTGCTCCTCTTCTGATTTGCTTTAAATAAGCATTTTACTTTTTACACTATTCTCAAAAGAGTACCATGTTTATGAATAATGTTTGCCATATACATATACATATTTTGTAAAAGAATCCAGCAGATCTACAGTAAGAGGATGGTTTGATGAAAAATATGATATGTTGTCAGAAAGATTAAAATGAAATCTACACATAGTTGAAAGCTTCACTTTAACTAGTATAGTGATATTTGGACGGATATACAAATGCGTAGTTATTTGGGCGTTACAACACATTTCGGTTTGGGTACGGAATTTCGTTCAGTGACCTTAGGAGTTTATCAACTCAATGAAAGGCACACTTATGGGTATATAGCAATAATGCTGTTAAATACCTGCAATGGGTGGAGACTTGAAAAGGGAACAAATTCTGCTGTGGTTACTGATAACGCTGCGAACATGGTAAAATCAATTAGTATAGCATTTGGGAGTAAAAACACATTCCATTTTGGAACTAAAAACACCAGTTTTATTGGTACAAAAACTTACTCTATAAGAAATAAACAAACGAATGGGTGTTATGAAAATGTTGCAGTTTTAGATATTTCCACGCTATTGGACCCACGTTTCAAAAAAATCCAAAAAATTAAAGATCTTATAAATATTAGTATTGGCGAAAATCATATTGAATCCGATTCAGGTAGATCGTACGGTACTTTAGAAGATTTCAGTCTTTGGAGTGACCACCACAAATTAGTGCACAAAAATTGGAAATTCAATAGAAGCGAGGAAAGCCTTTCCGATGAGCTATCAGTCTACTTAAAAGCATTAGATGGTCGGTTAAATGAAAATCCTTTGGCGATATGGACAGATTTTAAACAGCAATTTACAATTTACCTTCTGAAAGACTTTTTTCGAAGGCTGCTCAAGTGGTAAATAAACTACAAGCAAAACGTGTAAACAAAATTTTATTTCTACAAAGCTTGTACAAAAACAGCTGGGATTTATAAATATGAGAGCCTTAGCAAGCAAAGGCAGCTTAGAGGGTTTTCAGTGGAAAGGGTTTCCGTTTAAATAATTTAATAGGCAGTTGCAGTGATGAAGAAAACACAAACTCAGATGTTTTAAATGGGATAGTACGACGTTTTGAGATCGAATCGGCTTATATGTATGTCTTCTACATTGTAATGAATTGCTTTTTCGACACCTATTTAAATTTCTCAATAAATGGTTTTATTTCCAAACAACTTGTATGGTAAAAAAAAATCCAAAATTTTTTATTAAGCAAAATAAAAGTTTTATGTTTTCTTCAGAGTTGATTTTAAATCCATACTGCCAAAGGCCAGGCCACCTTCTTGATCGAAAGATTGGAAGAGAGACTTCTCCACTGATGTTTAGTGTTTGCTTGAAATGGCTACGGCAGTATCGGATGGTTTTTTTACAATTGACTTACGAACACAAAACTTGGACAAGACCATGGGCCCACACCCGTTGGCTAACCAAGATCAGTGGAATATTACCATTGTTCAAGGTGAGTTCCAAAGTAAAGAGGACTTTTTGAATCTAGCGCCCCTGGTGGCGCAATTTATGTATATGTCGACTGGTGCGTTAGAATCTGCTATCTTTATCGATTGTCCAGTGAGAATTTCATGACACTTCATAGATTAGAAGTGAAGTTATTGCGTTTCGTTATCGGTGCGAAAATGAGCTTCGAACACTAAATTTTGTTTTAAAACTGGTAAAACTTTTACCGAAATGTTTCAATTGATGAAACCGTGATCACCGGAAATTCCATCGAAATTGTGCATGAACTCATCAACAATCAGCCAAAATCATCATTGAAATTCATGGAAATGGAATTGAAGATCTCCAAAACATCGATTTATCGCTTTTTGACCGAACATTTGAGCTTACGAAAGGTGTGTGCACGGTTTGTTCCGCACAAATTGACTGACGACCAAAATCACATTTTAACCATTAACCACACCCCGTATTCACCCGATATGGCACCGTGCGACTTCTTTCTTTTCGGAAAAATGCATTTGCCCATGAAAGAAAAGCGTTATGTAGACGTAGAGGCCATTCAAAAGGCATGCACCGGAATACTGGCGGCCATACCGGCCAACGAGCTGAAACACTCGTTCGACACGCGTTTGGACCGTGCGAAAAGATGTATTGAAACAGAAGAAGACTATTTTGAATAAAATAAATTGATTTTGCCGAAAAACCGAAAGTCCTGTTTACTTTGGAATGCACCTTGTATGTTGCAATAAGTTCACCACCTTCTAACTTAATCCTTAAACGGCTGGCGGTTCTACCAGGAACCAACCCCTGCTTTTGTAAAATTATCATGTATGAATATGCATTTTTAGATATTACATGACGTCACATGTTGCTTTGATATATCAGTTATCTTTTAGCTCAGTCGCCACTTGTGAGTGAGCTTTGTAGTCATTTACGTTTTGATTTGAGTAAGAGTGCATCGAAAAAATAATTTCAAGAAAAATTTTGTATTTTCAAGTGATTATTGTGAAAGTAATAATAATTATATAAAAATATGTGTAAAAATATGTACTTAAAATGTAATGAGCACCTAGTGGTTCTTCAAAGGACCAATCAATAAAACACCCTGTAAATTCGAAAATTATGATTTTTAAGAAAAATCGTACAATAAATGTGGTTGGTAACCGACAATTATAATATGTATATATCAAAATTTTGAATGAATCGGAGTTATCGGGCTTTTAAGGGTTGAGAACTTCAGCAGGGCACGTATTAAGAGTTTATGTTCCCAAATGCTTTAATATTAAACACTTCAGTTCACTTCTATTCAAATTTATACATCTCACGCAATTTATTCCCTATAATGAGAGACGAGTTATCAATTCAGTAGTGCAGACTAACTCATACTTTGCTCATCCATAAAATGTTATGATATGAATGCTATATGAAGATTGTAAGCAAATCAGTACGTAACCAGACAATAAAAAAATTGTGTACTACTGTGACAACCTTTGCGATATACAGTGGCGTAGCTACAACTTCGGGCGCCCGGGGCCAAGGATGTTCTGCCGCCCCCCTTTATCTACCTACCTAAATATCTTCGATATTAAGTATATAAAATTTAGGAAGGCCACGTACCACCGCTGATTCTGAAGTTCCAAAATTCTCACAATACGGTTTTTGAGGAAATTGATAGTAAATTTACAAGACATCTTATTAAAACCCATTTTCGCCCTATATCATGTACACTTTTGACACAATTTTCAGGAATTTTTGCCCGAATTGGAGTTTTAAAATACAGCGAAGATCGTTTTTCCGCCCCCAAGACGTTGCGCCCAGGGCGACGGCCCCCTTCGACATTGATGAAACTGATTAATTTTAGATATTCTCAATTTTTATTCCAGTAGTTAATATGTTTACAAATATTGTCTACAATTTGGCATAAGTGGACTCATATGCCACCATATCACCGCTGATATCGCTTAACTTTTGGCAACCAGCTAAAGCAAGTGTAATTTCAAGATCTTTCTTAAGAACACTTAACAAGTCTTCAACACCCTTTTGTCCATTACATGCCAGACCCCAGAGTGCGGCGCGGCCAACAAAAACCATTTTAGCGCCTAAAGCTAATGCTTTGAAAATATCATTCCCCTGTGTGACACCACCATCTAACATCACAATTAGATCATTACCCACCGCTTTAACCACTTCAGGAAGTGCTTCAATGGAAGCTGGTACAGTATCTATTTGTCTTGCACCATGATTAGATACAATTATGCCGGCACAGCCGAATTCACGCGCCAAAATGGCGTCTTCACGTGTTAGTACACCCTTAACGATTACAGGCAGTCGCGTAAGGTTTACCAACCATGCTACATCCTTCCACGTTAGGGTCGGATCGAATTGACTGGAAACGTAGGCATTGATACCAGAAACTGCCTCTTCATCAGTACGTACGCCATCTGCTTTGATACCCTCAAAGTTAGCGAGATGAAGATGTGGCGGCAGGCTGAATTTATTACGAATATCCGAACGACGTTGGCCAAATATTGGTGCGTCGATAGTTAGAACTATTGCTTTAAAATTAGCCTTCTCAGCACGTCGCACCATTTGTTCGGTAAGCGCCCTAAAAATTAAGAAAATTAATTAGATAAAGCAATTGCAATAGCAACGGCATATAATGAATTTACCGATCTCTATAAACGTAAAGTTGAAACCATTTATTGGTATCGGGTGCCTCAGCCGCGACTTCTTCAATTGACATGGTGGACAGTGTGCTCAGTATATAAATAGAACCGGCATTTCCGGCTGCACGCGCATTTCCACCCTCGCCTTCCGGATGCGCTAATTTTTGCATAGCTGAGGGTGCAATTCCCAAGGGCCATTTTAGATCAATGCCCAATACTTTGCAGCGAGTATCGATGTTGGAGACATCACGCAGAAAACGCGGGCGTATACGGATTCTGAAATAATCAGTTAAATTAAAGATTGGATTAGCTTTATTTCAAAAACTATGTTGTCAATAAGAATCGAAATAGATATAGATATGATATCTATTGAGAAATTAAGTGGGTTCTATCGTCCAAAAACCAAATCCTTCCAATATACTCGTAGTAGCAAAATTATTTATTGTTTAGATGGCGTGCTGAAGATAGCGTGTCCGCGGATTAAAAAAAAAAACGGAAAAAGCTCAATAAATACCAGTAATTTTGATTTTTGTAAGAGACATTGCGCAGTAAAACTAACGAGAGAGTAAGGTCCTGTTCCGTAGAAAACGAAGACGGTCGTATTGGCCGTAAAAATTATAACCATCGTTTTCTTAGATTTATAAGGTGCGATTTACATACATGGATTACATGGAGTATGGAAAAAGTGACAGCGCTCCGTTACGTCGAATTATTGGGGCGACGTGAAACTGCAAAGGATCTTCTGCGAATGATAGGCATCTTGTCGTGGTACAGGGGCTTAAGTCGCGAGGCAAACCCAGCTCCTCCCAACCGGTGTGAGTGATGCTGCATGACAATTCCCACGACACTCGGTTCTACGCACCGGAATTGACCCGGATTTTATCCGGCCAAGGGCTGTTTTTTCGTCGATCTAACCCCGTTAGCATAGGTGAATATAAAACAACCAAGTTTGCTGAGATGGAGACTGTAAACATGTGTAAAATCAGATAATAACCATGCCCACTCTCCATGTAACGGTTATGTTGAAAACTACTAAAAGTGTTCCGTAATAGGAGCAGGAGTTTAGAGGTTGGGTGGGTTTGAAAATTTCAGAAATCGTATTAAATAGTACAATATGCTTAAAATATTGTTCCAAAAATTTAAAATTGATGTTGTTCAAAGTCTGAGAAAAATTTAAATTTAAATTTTTTTATTTCTCTCGTTCAAAAACGAGATTTAATTATCTACTAACAGTATATTTTTAGTTTTTCAATTTTAAATAAACCAATAACAAGTTGTGCTGTCCACGGCGAGAGCATTTTTTTGTGAGACCCAGGGAGATGAGGTCTCAACGACTGAATTTTCAACATTTGTATATCAAAATCTCTCCTGAGACATTGTTTGTACCTTTGATATGCCATTTTATATTTTTGAAATATATGATTGTTTAAATTAAAAAAAAAATCGTAAAAATACTTTTTTTGTGTGCCTCTGAAACCCATCTAATCCCTTAACAAGCGGTGTTGCACCGCCCACCTTTAGATGAAACCCTTGATCTCAGGAACAACCTGACCATTAGCAAACAAATTTGGTTTGCGAGGTTACCCAAAAATACCCATCATACGTTTTAAAAATGATAATATAAATATTTTGGAACTTCCCGTTGATTTTATATTGCATCTATAGTTTAATATGTAAGGAATCTTCATAAAATTCAGAGGGAACCTCTTTCTAATAACAGAATATCCCCTTATCACAAATAGATGAAATCAGGGATTATTGCCCTCCTAAGCCCCCATGACTTTATAACATATTATTCGTACATCTATTGGGTTTATCAATTAATTTGCTCTATATCTGGTAATGTTATATCGTAATACAAGCACGGGATGATGTCGGGTCAAAATGTTCCATGCATCTGTATCTAAATATTAAAAACCCTTGAAATATAAATACGCCGTTATAATTTACCTTCTAAACACTTCACGATTCAAATTAAGTGTATATTGTTCACCAGCTCCGCTGCGATAATAATCCAAAGCGTTCTTCTCCAGCACACTATGTGCCTTCTTTTCAAAATCATCCACACAAACAAAAACCATTTTCTTTTTCAAATATATGTTTATGTATTATAATATAAATAATATAATATAATATACACTAAATGCAGTAAATTTATTTTCGAAGCGTTTAAAATGTAAATTGCAGTTGTTGCGTACGTGAAAGCTCAAAAAAAACTGTTCACTATTTCAATTGTTTAAGGCGTCGTTTGCTGTAGCTTTATGTTAATGATCGCTCTGAGTAGAATCCTAGGCTTCTTATCTCTACAATATGACTAGCACATCTAAACAAAGGTCTGACTTTTGTGTATTGGATTAGGTTTTAGTGATTATTATTATATTATGTTTGTTTTGAAGAGATAACGCCATCTATACGTTTTGATAATCAACAATAGTAAAGTGCATGTGATAAGAGTGCGCAAAACTTTCGCATACTCGTAATAATATCTAAAATGCATTCCTTTAAATTGTGTCCAATTATATTTTCTGGCTTTTAGCAAAGTTAATTTCTCTATAATTATTGGTGTTCTGACTGGTGTCTGTAAAATATATTTACATACATACACTCGGTGTGGCTAAATATTCTGTCGCTGAGGCTCTTTGCCAAAGCTGTTTGGAGGAAGACGAGGTGGAATCATCTTATCACTTCCTTCTCTGAGGCTGAGATTGAAATATTTCGGTAGAAACACCTTTGATAATTTAACGCCTTAATAAATTTGTAATCAGCACAAAACGATTTATCGATCAATGAAGATCTGGTTACCGACCTTTGGGAGCTTATGTTAACACAAAGGACGAATTTCTGTCCAAATGAGATTCAGCGATTAAGCTGTTTCAAAATATTTACTGATATGTATATATTAAGCTTTGACTAGATCTGTTTACTGTTTTTTACTTTTAAACTAAAATTTTTTGGGTGATTGCCAATAAGTTGCTTATAACTTCTACATGTAAGGAAGAGTTAACATGTTCACTTCAGTCACTTAATACATATTGGAAGTATAAATATAGAGCAGTATAAATAATTATATTAGATATATGGACTAGATCAAGGTCTGTACTGATTTCATTCATTTTCGACACTAGAACTCATTGTGGCCAATAAAATCTATCTGCTTAGATAGAGTCAACCGGATCGTTGAAAATAATTATATAAATTATTTGTGGGCTAGGGATAGCACGGAACTGATTTTGGCACTAGGCTGCATTGTAATCAGGGGAAGGTTCCTACTCGCTTCGATTAGATAACTTACAAATTAACCGATATGAACAAAAAGATTATACTCTGTGTAACATGTTGCGAGAGAAAAAATTAAAAACGAATTTATATTGAATATAGAAAATATATTTATTTACTCAGATTTTTTCCAATCTTTGCTTAAGCACACTGTTTTGAAAATACAAGGTGCGTTCCAAAGTAACAGGACTTAAAAAAAAAACAAGTTTTTTCGGCAAAATCAATTTATTTTATACAAAATAGTCTCCTTCTGCTTCAATACATCTTTTTGCACGGTCCAAAAGCATGTCGAACGAGTGTTTTAGCTCGTTGGCCGCCAGTATTCCGGTGCAAGCCTTTTGAATGGCCTCTACGTCTGCATAACGCTTTCCTTTTATGGGCAAATGCGTTTTTCCGAAAAGGAAGAAGTCGCACGGTGCCATATCAGGTGAATACGGGGAGTGGTTAATGGTTAAAATGTGATTTTTGGTCAAATAATCGTCCTTCGAATGTTCGATTCTGAGCAAGCACACACATTTCGTAAGCCCAAATACTCGGTCAAAATGTATAAATCGATAATTTGGAGATGTTCAATTCTATTTCAATGAATTTCAATAATGATTTCGGCTGATTTTTGATGAATTTACGCACAGGTTTTTGATCACGGATTTTGATTGACCCCATTGTTGATCGTTATTTATGTCCTCACGACCACTTTGAAAACGTTGAAACCACTCGTGCACTTGTTTCATCAATTGAAATCCAAAAAAATAATTCTCACACCACATTATGAGAAGCAGCCCCAAACCATTATATTGCAGCCACAGGGTTTAAAGGACTTAGTCGTGTAGCGGATGCACATTTTTTGTTTTTATGGACGTCGGAGTCAAGAATGATAGAATACAAGATTACGACGACCGCCATTACGAAACGTCATAGTTCCGTGTTGAGAAGAACAAGAGTGAAAAACTGTCAAATAGTTTGCAAATTGTAAACAGAAAAGTAAACACTTTTGTAAATTCGCAAAATATTATTAATTCTTTCGATTTTAATGAAAAGTTTTAGTGAAGCGATTGAATATTGTTGAGTGAAAAGATTTGAATCATTTCTAAAGAAATATATCGGCCTACTGATAATAAAATTGTCTATTAAGTTGTGATTCAAATGGAAAAGACGTTTCTTGTGTTGTATATAAATATATACATATATTATAAGTTTAGATGTATCAGATAAATTGCCTGAGGTTCATAATATCTTCATCTCTAAAGTGATCTCTGCATATTAAAAGAGGATTTAGTATTAAATATAGGTATCATTTCTTCTGCAAAATAACACCCATTTTTTGGCAACTTTTAAATCGGCCGGAAAACTGAAAAAACTCGTTTTCGATCCTTTAATTGCATAATAATTATTACAACAAGCCACTGCACATTTCATTTTAAAAAATTAATATATTTATGCTTAGAAATTTAAATAAATACAACAGTACACTTTCACTGGTTTTCTTCAT
Organism: Bactrocera tryoni; assembly: GCF_016617805.1. Taxonomy (NCBI): domain Eukaryota; kingdom Metazoa; phylum Arthropoda; class Insecta; order Diptera; family Tephritidae; genus Bactrocera; species Bactrocera tryoni. The sequence goes on along the minus strand of NC_052501.1, from coordinate 60,718,797 downwards.
TTGAACAATTTCCACACATGCTACTTACTCTATTTATTGTGGATGTGCCTAAAACTAATTATATATTTTCTCGCAACAATATTCTAAACATTCCACTGAAATTTTTCCTGCAAAGACGAATGAATTAATATTATTTTGGAAATTCCAAAAGTGTTTACTTTTCTGTTTACAATTTGTATGCATTTCTATGCTTGTTCTTCTCAACGCAAAACTGTTACGTCACGAAATTGTTGAACAATGTATTTGTTTTTGTAAGAATTGCCACGAGCTAAACCGAAAAAAACTAACTGTAAACTAGTGTCGTAATCTTATATTCTATCATTCTTGGGTCGGACGTGACTCCGACGGACAAAGATTGCGCAATGACGAGTTCAAATTTTGTTCGTTCTGCGCATCTACGTCACGGTTGACCAACTTACAATCAGCTGATTTTCAGTTGGTTGTTTTTCTTTGCAATAAGAAGCAATTTTGTATTGCAGGCATACAAAATCATGAATATCATCAAATTTAACATCAATATAAGTGAATATTAATAAAAGATATCAATATAAGTGAATATTTTATAGTGGACATTTACCTACATATTCATTTAATTGAATTTTCATTGTATTATTTAAAAAGAGACAATCTTTGCTGTGTTTGTTTCAACCATATACATTTATGTAAATAAAAGGATTGAATATTTTGTAACCAAGTATCAATTTATTGTTTTATTTAATTTTCTTTTTCCGTCCGTCCGTTGAGAGAATCTCCAAGTCATCATTTTTTTCGATTGGGTCAGTGGAATTTAGATCAACTGACACACGTTGAAAAATATTACCTGCAAAAATATAATAAACATACGTATGTACATGCGTATCAATAAATGGAATAAATTGTTAGTTATTATTATTAGTATAATTAGGATAAAAAACAGTGGTTAGTATGCAAAAACTTAGATTGTATGTAAGTACATATTTGCATTTGTTAACATCAATACAATTTTATATAATAATGTTTTCTGTAGTTTTAGGTTTATAATACTATGTACGTGTAATATTTTGATAATTACCGGTTAGAGATAAGTAATTTCCTTCCAAATCTGGTGTGTTGTCGACTTCAGCATTGCCTTCTTCTGTGATCGCTCCTTCTTTGTGACCAAGTATATAGGAACGCAGCCTATATTTGAACTCCTGCCTGTCAGGGTGATCGTGAAGACCGCCTTTTGACCTGATTACGCCAAAAAAAATTTCCAAAACGTCCTGGTTCAATCGATAGGTCAAAACGTAATCAATTTTGTGCTGCTGTCTTAAGTCATCCAGCAGCAATTTCAAAGCATTATTGCTTTGGAGTATACCTGTAAATCATAAGCAAAATCAAAAACTGTAGAAAATCAACTTATCTAAATATATACATACATATGTAGCTTGAGTATTACCTTTTTGGAATGGAAGCAAACCATTTTTACCAATGACTCTCATTGATGAAACCATCTCCGTCATCTGTTCCAGTACATTATTTGAATCCATTGTTTTAATGCGGCTTTATCCTTAGGGAAATGAAAAAATCTCCACTTCGTAGCAGTATTTTTACCATTGTTATTATTACAACCGAACACTGCACAACGCATTTTAAAAATATAGAATTTAACAAATAATATAACACTTGAAAACACAATTCGAATTCACTTTCAATAGCGCGGGCGAATAATAAGTCAACCGTGACGTCAGCAAGAACAGCTGACTGAAAGCAAACATGCGCATTGCGTAATCTCTTTCTCTATCATTCTTGCGTCCGACCATCATTACCTATCACATTAATTTTGCATTCAGACCACAGAATATTTTTTTTTTTTAATTTTCAGCTCTACCCTAATAAAAGTGTCGATTTGCAAACGGAATAACATTGCATCTATACCGTTTTTTTAGCATTAGCACCTTTCAGGACAATATGTCAAAGAGATTTTTCTCCACAAGTCGTCTGCTTAACGTTCTTGAAGAAATTTGTGCACCTAATTCTTTTTGAATAGCTGTAGCGATGTTAAACGGATCGAGTTTCGACAATCTAGCAATATTTCGACCAACATCCGCTCTACTTTTTTAAACTTTTTCGGAAATTTAAGGGCATCAAACACAAATTTTTGGGACACATTCAATATGTTTGCAATTCTCATTGTGACCCATTCCTTGCAAATTTTGGACGCACAATCCTTCCTCCTCTGAACAATGTTTTGCTCGACCTATTTTCCTACATAAATTCATAATGGATACAAATATTCATTCCACAGATCTAATTAAGGTAATATAACTACTTATTAAGCTTTTGAAATTCAATATTTTTCTTTTATGAAACCATTTCACTATTGATTATATTATTTTGTCATTAAGCACTATTTATACTTTTTAAATTGCAATTAACTGTAAAACTCGATAACGCTATCCTTTGTTGTTATGCAGAATAGCTACAACATAAATAAAAAATTAAAAAAAAAATTCATTGTTTTTTTTTTATTTTTTTTTTTATTTTATAAAAGCTTACATAATAATACAATTATTATACAAACTTAAGAAAATACGCAGCACTAGCATCATGGGCTATCGGCCGACTGGTTATGTTATATGCGTCGAAGAAGGTCGCTGTCTTTCAAAAAGTTGTAGATTTTCGAAATGTTGTTGCTTGAGGGATCCATCAATAAAATTATTGGATCAGTATTATTGAAGATTGACAGTCTATGAGTTTGAAGTGCTGGACAATGTTGCAGAAGATGCAATAGATTTAAATCTGAATCACAAAACGGGCATTGGTTGATCTGAGTGCCATTTAGTATGTGAGCGTGTGTGATAATGGAGTGGCCAATGCGAAGTCTGATATATGGAATGATATAATTAGATGAAAGCGATGACGGAAAGGATGGTTTGATACGATTTGAATTTATTCTAGAGTAGTGGTGTCTGTAATTCATCCAATCAAGCGCCAATTTAGTGGATCTTTGTTGAATAATAAGCCGTTTTATATCACTCTTAACAAACAAGGCAGATGTAGTTGTTGGAGTGATGCACACCTCCTTAGCCACCGAGTCCGCAAAAGTATTTCCAATGATTCCAGAGTGACCGGGTATCCACATTATTTTTAGTCTATGTGCTAACAAAAACAACAGCGATCTAATGCCAATAATGACGTCATTGTAGTTACTGCGGTTTTTTAAAGCTTGAAAACACGATAGACTATCTGTACAGATGATGAATTTACCAAGGTTTTGTTGGGCATACTGGACAGCTTTGAGAATACCGTAGCTTCAGCGGTAAAAATTGAACAAAATGGAAATAATAAACCATACGATATTCTTTGTTGGTTATCATCAACTACAGCAAAAGATGTATGCGACGATTTGGAGCCATCAGTATATATAAACTGCCAACCAAAAGATTTGAAGTGCGCAGATAATTCCAAAAATCGAGATTTATACACAGTGCTTGGAGTGATGGATTTGCGAAGAAAAGTAAGATCACTAATGAAAGAAGATTCATTTACTTTCCACGGTGGAATATATTTACTGCAAGGCAGCAATATTTTAAGCGGCAACTCATTGGTTTTAGCAAACAAAGCACTTTTAAAAATAGAAGACGGTATTTTAGGAGACCTCTTTCTGCAAAGTGATGATTGAAAGTCCTTTTTTATAGTAAAGTTCGTGCTGAGTATGAGTTTTGAATAAAGCTTATTTAAGCTATCTTCCACTGCATCTTTTAGAGAAGGTAGGCCAGCTTCCGTCAGTATGTTTTTAATTGGCGATGTTGGAAACACTCGAAGAGAACAACGAACTGAAGAATGATAGGGCGCAGCAAGCATCTTTAGATGATTCTTAGAATGATGTCCATAAATTTCCAAGCCATAATTAATTACAGATGAGATGAGGGCTTTAGTGACGTTGACCAGTAAAGCCGAGCCGATGAGTGAGCGCTTACATGAGAGGTATTTAATAATATTTAAATTAACAAAAAGTCTTTTTCTTATATACTGACAATGTTTCTTAAATGTATACTTAGAGTCTAATACAATACCAAGGAACTTAATACTATCTGTACACAAAATGTTTGTATTATCAAATGTGAGCGTTGGGATAGTACATTGATGTTTTTTACAAATATGAAAAAGTTTCGATTTAGGAAAAGATATTGATGTGCCTGAAGTAGAGGACCAACGAGAAAGACGCAATAAAATTTCAGAGAAAGTAATTGTTACTGAAGTCAAATTTGAAGTTTTTGAGAATAAAATTAAATCATCAGCATAAATCTGATGCCGGATAGTAACAAAATCTGATAGAATGGTACTGATTTCATCAAATGCAATAGTAAATAGGATCACCGAGAGCGGTGACCCTTGTGGGGTACCATTATCTAATGGTAGAACAGAGGATGAAACATTGGATATGATAACACTTAATTTACGGTTGGATAGGAAAGATTTGACAAAGTTAAAAATACGAGAACCCACTCTCCACCTACTAAGCTGTCTTAACACTACATGAATCCCAATCCTGTCAAATGCTTTTAGGAAATCTAAAGAAAGAATAGAAACATGATTTTTGTGGGACAGAGTATCAGAGATAAAGTGATCAAGGTGCAGGAGAGCATCCAACGTACCCTGCCCCCTCTTGAACGCAACTTGGTTGTGCGAAATGAGATTATTAGATTGAGCATACCAGGCGAGTCTAGTAGCAATAATCTTTTCAATCAATTTACCAAGGCAAGGAAGAAGGGAAATGGGACGATAACTGCTGACCACACCAGGAGGTTTACCAGGTTTTAAAATAGGAATAATCGCGCTAGTCTTCCAGAGGACAGGGTAGTTGCCACTGAGAAAAATACTATTGTAAAGTTTGACTAGACGGGATATAAGGAATGGAGGAAGGTGCTTGATGATAAGGTAAGAGATTTTATCAATGCCAGGAGTTTTGCCCTTGACTGACGAGAGGGCTAAATTAAAATCAAGTTCAGATATATCGGCATCTAAATATTCAGCTGATTGAGATAAGGTGGAAGGAGGAAGGTAAGGAGAGCAAAAGGAAGAAAGTTTACTAGAGGAAAAATCAGAAGAGAAATTGGAGTCCAAAGAAATATTGGAAAAGTGGGTGGCAAACTCTAAGGCTATATCTTTGGGATATAGTAGAGTGCCCCGAGGAGTATTTAAATAAGTGATAGGAGAAGAAGGTGATAAACCAGCCAGTCTTTTCATATCAGTCCAGATTTTTCTAGAATCCGAAGAAGAAGTGATATTATTCGTAAATTCTTGGAAACAATGAACCTTAGCAGCCTTAGCTTTATGGCGAAAAAGTGCATTGGATTTTTTGTAAGCTATTAAGTTTGCACTAGAACGTAAACGTTTAAATTGATGCCATGCGATCTGTTTCAGATTTCTTAGTGCAGAAAGCTCATTATTCCACCAAAGAGGAGCAAGCTTGACTGGTTTAGAAGAAGAAAGGGGAAAAGAATAGTTAGAAGCAGAACGTATAATTTTTTGGATTCTAGAAGCCTCTTGATTTATATTGGGAAGAAAAGGGGAAATAACGTGAATGCGAAAAACAGGCTTCTTCAAACCTATCCCAATCAGCCGAATCAGTTTTAAACCGAATCCTGGGCTTAAAAAATGAATGAGGGCGAGAAGTAGATATTTTGGAAAGGATGGGAAAATGATCACTGCCATGGAGATCATCAATACAACACCAGGATATTTTTGAGGAGAGGGAGGCAGAACATATGGAAAGATCAATATTAGTGAAGGTAGAGTGAGTGGAAAAAATGGGTGGGGGAACCATCATTTAAAACAATGCAGTTGGATCTTAGTAAGGCATCCTCAATGCTACGTCCCTTGGAGTTAGCCGAAGCAGAGCCCCAAAGGGGACTCCAAGCATTGAAGTCACCACACAAGATAAAAGGATTTGAACCGGAAGGAATAAGATTTAAAAATTCAGTAGTAGAAAATGATTGATCAGGAGGGGAATAAGCACAGATGATTGAAATTTTATAGGGGGCGAGGATCTCAATAGCTACAGAAGAAAAAATTGAAAGGGGTATGGGAAGTAATACGTGAGGTAGATTTCTTTTAACTAGGATGGCAACTCCCTGCTTGTTGGTGGTGTTATGTGGGAGATTAATAAAATATCCCACATAAGCCCTAGGGGTAAAAGCTGAGGCATTATAAGATAGGTGAGTTTCATTCAACAGGATAATAGATGGATTGTACGATCCCATAAGTAACTCTAAGTTAATATAATTATTAACATAACCGTTAATGTTCCATTGAAGAAGTGTAATCATATCATATGTAAACTTATAAAAGAAAAAAGTTAAGCTACGAATATTTTATTTAAACTAAATGTCTTCATTGTAAGAAGGAAAATTGGGTAATGCAAGAGGATCTTGGTGAGCAGGAGAGGGTGGGGGAGGGTGTGATAGGACAGGAGGAAAGGATATTGAGAGGAGAGTCAGAGATGGATAAAGGGGAAAAGAGAGGGGAAGGAGAAGTGACAGAAGAGGAGGTAGGATGGGTTGGAAGGGATTGTTTAGATGAATTGATGTCTGTAGTTGTTGTTAGATTAGTTTTGGTAGGATTGTTGGATTTGTTATTAAGTGTTGTTTCATTATTGATTTGATAAGTATTGTTAGAAATTTTAGCTATAGAGGCAAAAGAGTTTGCATTAGAAGTTGTATGAGAAAATTGAATTTTATACTTGGTAACAGCTTCACGCATACTACATTTATAAATAGTTTTAATTTTTAATATTTCTTTGGATTGTTGATATTTAGGGCAAGTATTAAATGATGCCGGGTGGTCGCCCGAGCAATTTGCACACATTATTCTCTTACATTCAGTAGGTGGGGTATGATCGGAAGGGAGGTTGCATGAGACACAAGAAGGTGAATTACGGCAGTATTTTGCTGTGTGGCCAATTAATTGACATTGCTTACAACGCATAGGATTAGGGTAATACGGACGGACAGTGAGGTTCCTCCAGGCAACATCAATTCTTTCAGGAAGTTTGTATTTATCAAAAGTTAATAAAACTACACCCGTAGGATTACGGGAGCCGTCAGCAATTCGTGAAAACTTATGTACAGCAGAAACACCCTGCTCCTTAAGACCATCAACAATATCTTCTTCTGATAAGTTATTCAAGAATGGGGCGTATATGGTGCCTTTAACCGTATTCAAAGTATTATGAAGCTTGACATTGATATGACCTCCGCCAGGTAAAATTTTTGCAGAAAGAAATTTGCTAGCTGTTTTGTTGTTATTTACAAAGAGCAGTAGGCTACCATCACGTAGCTCAGTAACTTTACTTACTTCCTTACTGATTGCTTGAATACCTTTATACGTAGCGAAGCATGATGACGAATTAAGTGGCTTGTTGTCGTCCAGCGATGACATGACCAAAAATTTTGGATCATCCGTGTTTGAGACTGGTAATTCTGGAAATTGGTCTAACGGGATCGGATTTGGTTTTTTTCTTTTCTTTTTCATTATTGGAGATAATAGGGAAAACCTATTATCCCCTAATTTGGTGGCCCCAGGGGCCATAGTAAACGCGAATTTTAGTTTAACAAATTAAGAAATTAAGTGATTGAAAAGATATAAAACGATAAAAAATTAATTCACAAACAAAGCACGAGCGTAATATAAACGCAGAACAAACCGTTATACCGTTTTAACAAACTCAATAAGCACAGAGCGAAAAGCAACCGGTTACGATGACAGTTCGACGGTGAATGATTCATTGTTTTAAAATAAAACCTTTGATTATATTTTATTGTACTATTATAATATGTATGTTAAGCTACCAGCATCACTTTCTCACAGCAGCATCACGATTTTCGTTCTTAACCACTTCCATTGTACTATATACAGTAAATGAGAGTCTTCATATAAATATTCTAACGGGAGCAAAGACAATGAAAAAATATTATTTATTAAATAACCATCGCAGATGATACTGCCTCACATAGTACAAATTATGTAGTATAAGTCGAAGTCGACAAGATTTTGGACAAACTCTTCTAATGAATTATGGTGCTCTTTCTTTGGCGAACACAGTTCACGACCATCTGGCAACCACTCCACTACAATTGTCTACTGTAATAACGGTTCTTTTGAAATTTAACGGATTTGTCATTGAATTCTCAATGGTCATTACAACTCCATCCCTACATAGTATACCATGAACTGCGTTTGCAATTGCCCACAATTATGCTTGATGCCAAAAATTTAAAATGACTGTGATTTTAAATGACAGATATTCGTCGGCGCGTATGAGTAACTTTTTATTAATTATTTTACTAAAATAATAAGTACTTTTTAATAAAAAAGGCATATACTCCTGCTATAAGAAGAGATCAAAGGGAATGGCCCCTTGGTTTTGTGAAGAGGGTTTTCCCTTCCAACATATTTTAAATATTATTCTTACCTAGGAAATTATTCTTACTTTTTTTCTGCCTTCGGATTTTTTGATAGTAACGAACTCTATAAATCAATATATTAACAATAGGGGTATTCTCTTGCTCTTGCAAGATTGCAGATTGCAAAAATACTATACCGAAATATACAAGAGCACGAGAGCACCCATTGCAGAATCTAGTGATATATGAATGGCTAATTCGGTAAATTTGTTGTGAATGACTATTAAGCATGGCTATTGTGAATTGGCGCACCTTCTGCATACATTTTTAAGAAAAAAAACTGTAACAAATCTTTAAAATTTAAATAGAAATAATAAAATCCATTTCAAACTTATCTTCCTCAACAATTTAACGACGTAATATGTCTTTATGTAAAATGGCAACTACAACAGGGTTGCAATTATATTTTTGTGTGACATTGCACGCAAATATACATAGGTTTTGGTCTGACATATTTTACAGCCCTTGCAAATATTTTTCTGCGTGTGTTTGTTGTTGTGCCGTTGTAAATCTGCAATTCTTGCACCGTGCACCGGATTTTGCAAGAGCAAGAGAATACCCCTAATATGTTTTTCTCCCAAATACACAATTCTTATTTGCTCAAAATTTACCTAGATTACACTAAATTATTTAAATTTAACTAACTTCTTATATATAAGTATTATAAAATAGGGGTATTCTCTTGCTCTTGCAAAACCCTTGCACGGTGCAAGAATTGCATATATTTCCTCTTGATGCACCGGCACAACAACAAATACACGCAGAAAATTATTTGCAATGGCTGTAAAATATGTATGTCAGACCAAAACCTATGTATATTGCATGCAATGTCACGTAAAAATATAATTGCAACCCTGTTTTAGCTGTCATTTTACATAAAGACATATTACGTCATTAAATTGTTGAGGAAGGTAAGTTTTAAATAGATTTTATTATTTCTATTTAAAATATAAAGATTTGTTACAGTTTTTTTTTGTTAAAAATGTATGCAGAAGGTGCGCCAATTCACAATAGCCATGCTTAATAGTCATTCACAACAAATTGACCGAATTAGCCATTCATATATCACTAGATTCTTCAATGGGTGCTCTCGTGCCCTTGTATATTTCGGTATAGTATTTTTGCAATCTGCAATCTTGCAAGAGCAAGCGAATACCCCTAATGTGTTCGATGGTATATCATAGCTACCCTGCAACATATGTGTAAATAAAAAATTTTAAATTTTTAATCGTATGAGTGCCTCTGTAGCTTGCACGTTGTTAAGTAGTAGATAAAGAAAAACGAAAAACGTAAACAACTAGCACGAGGATATTTTTGAAATTATTATATGTTTGTTAATGATCAAATATGAATATGTCAGGTTTGTGCGAGAAAAGGTGAGGAACAGTAATATTTTGTGAATAATATACAATGTTAAATAATATATCTGTCTCATTGCAATAGTTTTGCAGTTGCAACGAAATTCAGCAATTTCTATGGAGGGGGAGACGTTGTTTGGTCTGAAGATGGTGAACGCATTTATTGCTTAAACAACACCGAAGTTTCTGCCATAAATGTATCTACTGGTCAACTTGTACGTGCTTATGGTACCACGGCAGAAATAGCGGAAAATAATTTAACGCCGGGTAATAAAATAGAAAGGAACGAAGATGATCAGCTGGAAGATGAAATTCCTTGTTTTTCACTTTCGCCCGATAATACATTACTTGTAACTGCTCACCGTAGTGGCTTGTTGCGATTGTGGTCTGTCGAATCTGGAAAGGTTGTTAAATTGTGGAAAGGTCAGCATAAAGGCCCAATTGTGAAAGTACAATTTAGCACATGCGGAAAGATTATATGTTCCAGTGGTGCTGATTCCTCATTGCGCATATGGGACTATGTGCGCAGCACATGTATGTGTGCTCTACGGGAATTTAGTGGACCTGCATTGGTTTTAGCATTCCATCCAGATATTAAGCGGACAGAGGTGTATGCCACTGGTGCTGACAACACGATATATTGTTGGAATTATGCTGAAAAGCGATTATTGTTTCAAATGCGTGGTCATCTTTCGCAAGTTACGGCTATAACATTTTTAGGCGGTGAAAATGGTTGCGATTACCTGGCATCTGTAAGTCGGGACAAAGTTTTAATTGTATGGCGTCTTGCCGATGCATCACAATATAAAGTTATACCAATGTTTGAAGAATTAGAGGGCGTAGCGTGTTTGGTTAAAAATAATAATGACCCAGATGTTCTTAACGTAGTTGTATCATGTGCAGCGGGAGCTTTAAAATTGGTGGATTGTAAAACATCAAAATTAACAACATTGACGGAAGATACCAGCCAAGAATTTCGCCAATTATTACATTGTAAACGCTCTGAGCAATTGGCTGTGATAACAGTGGAACAAAATATATTGATATACAAAGCCACTGACGAATGTGTAGCTGCAAATAACGTAGAATGTGCAAAACAGTTAATCGGCTTTAATGATGAAATATTGGATATTTGCTTTTGGGGTGAGAATGACCGTTTCCTAGCTGTAGCGTCTAACAGCAAAAATATTAAAATTTATGATACCGAAGCCAATATGAATTGCAAAATTGCGAGTGGTCACAATGACACCGTTATGACGCTATCAGCTGCTGGAGGTACTAACCTCTTGCTTTCAGCCGGCAAAGATCTTAGCATATGTTTATGGAGAGTGAATCCAAATACGTTTACACTCAACTGTGTGGCCCGCAATAACAGCAGTCACACTTCCACAATTGGTTGCATTGCATTTGGTTGTAACACCGCAGCGTTTTTCGCATCAGTCTCACAAGATGGCAGCCTTAAAGTCTGGAATTTGAAGAAAAATAAGGATGCTCCACACTCCTTCAATTTGAAGTATTCGGCTTTGTCTCACGACAAAGAAGTGAATAGCGTTAGTTTCTCACCAAATAATAAGTTATTGGCCACAGCATCGCAAGACAAAACCGCAAAATTGTGGAGCGCTGACAGCAATGCATTAGTTGGTACACTACGTGGTCATACGCGTGGAGTTTGGTGTGTGCGCTTCTCCCCAGCCGATCAAGTCGTTCTAACATCTTCTAGCGATTGCACACTACGCCTTTGGTCTTTAGCTACGCTAACATGTATTAAACGGTTCGAACAAGAATGTACGGTATTACGTGCTGAATTCATTGACTATGGCAAATATGTAGTATCTGCAGCATCTGATGGTCTACTTAAATTGTGGAGCATAAAAACAAACGAATGTGTGCAAACTTTAGATGCGCATACAGATCGCATTTGGTCGCTAGCAATATCCACACGCAGTGGTAAATGCTTTTATAGCGGCGGTGCAGACTCCAAATTGATACAATGGCAAGATGTGACAACGGTATGTCGAAATGATGAAATTGATAAACGTGCCGAGCTGGTGCAACAAGAGCAAACATTGCAATCGCTGCTACATCAGAAGAAAAATTTGAAAAAAGCTTTTATGTTGGCGCTAAAACTAAGCAAACCTAAAACAACTTATAACATTCTGAGTGACTACGTGCGTGAACGTAACACAGAGCCTGTTCGTGAGTTAATTAATGCATTGAACAGTGATCAACGTGTTACTCTCATGGAGCATACGAAAGCATGGACGACAAATTCACGGCACTGCAAAATTGCCAATCTTGTTTTGCATTACTTACTGAGTGACTACATTGCCGCGCCCACTGAGCATGGCGTGCCTGGCATGCGTAATGTAGTGGAGGTGCTTACGCCATACCTGCAGCGGCACCATAAACGTGTCAATGAGCTGACCAAGGAATTGATGTTCCTCGAGTTCATCGTCAATGGCATTTAAGTATGTATGTACATATATTTGACTTCGAATGGAGTTGATTGGTTTACAATTTGCTAATATTGATTTTTATGTTTTCTTTAATGTACAATTATGAATAAAACAAAAGATTTTATTTTAACGAAATTTTTAGGGTGTTTTTTGATTATACTTATTATATCATTACGTTTACTCAAGTAATATGAATACTGCAATTATTACTTGTGTGGTAAGGTTCATCGAAATCATCTAACAGTAGGACCAGGAAATGTACTCTTTCGACTGGGTCGTACCATAGGGAGAGGTGTGTTAGATTTCAGGGCGTGTTGACCTGTAGACCCTGTTTGGGGGAAAGTAACATGTGACAGGAAGAACAGGAAATGATCTGTTTCGCGGGTTCGGACCAAAGGGAGAAAGGGATTAAGTGAGATGGCTTCATGGGGCATGCAAAGAGGTAATTAGTAACGTGCGGGGACTCATTCTACATTGTACATATAAATATATGACCATATGGTATGTTGTCTCGATTCTGGATAGGTAGGAATTTAACCTGATACAGTGTCCATAACGAAGTTCACTGTACAATGAGGGTCACCCTAAATTCCCGTGGTAACTCGAGCTCCTCATCTGCTATGGTGATTAAAGAAGTATGCCAATCACTGGGACGGAGTCGTTGAAGATGTTGACGGCTGCACTGTGAATGGCGGACCGTATGTGTTTAAAGTTTTTCTGCAAAAACCTTCCAACAGAAATTACTTGGAGAGGAGTGCATTGTGTGTCTGTACCACAAGAATGCAGGTCTTCTAAGTAGGTGTTCTTGCCTGCGATTCACTACATCCAGTTGATGACTGGCCGACCGATTGTCTTGTTTCCTTGTCCTTGCCTCAGGATCTGCCGGCTACTTGAGGATTTTGATTAGGGTCTGAGGCAATAATCGCGGTGGTATGAATACTGAATGATCACAGGCTGTTCTGAACCTTTCGCTATCTATTGATTCAGCAAAGATTGTGAAAATAATAATAATTTATGGAAATATTCATCCATATGTACATACATATCGTCACCTTAAATGCAAAATAACGTATGATCAAAAAATTTGAAGTTGAGTGTTTTATTGATTACGATCCACTACTTCAAATTACATAAGTACATATAAGTTCATACGTCTATCATTTTAAGGTTCTGCTTTCAGATATAACCCAGGTTCAACCAATATTTAAATTTTATGTACAGAAAAGAATGTGCAAGATTTTTGTCAACATTTCTTTATTTAATTTTAAACATATACATATTTTTTACATGTTTTACATTACAGAAATAAATTTTATTTAAACTAATTTCCATTATTATAAATTGGAACATATTTTAAATTGTTTTAATGAAACTTAAACGAAACATGATATCAAAAATAAAAATAATCGAATAATCAACAGAATTTCTATAAAAAATATGTCGCTCACTAGAGTAATTCTTAACTTAACACACACTATATACGCACATATAAAAAAAGTAAGGAAACCATTATATCACTTACAATAAAAGCTAGCTTTTTTCTTAACATTTGCTAACAAAATACACATGTCTGAGCTTGTTAGGAGCTGTCTTTTTACATATGTATATGTGTTTGTTTGCACTTTTCACTTCTATACTAAAAAAATATATACAATTCAAGGCAACTGCACAGTGGGTCGGAATGAAACAAAAAAATTGTGCGTAAAAACGGTTTGCTCATAAAGTACAAAAAAAATGTTGTTTACAACAACTTTTTCACTTTTGCTGCGTTAATTAGCAATAACAGTATTAAGTTTTATATTTGTTATACATATTGTACATATAAATTCTCTATGAAGGTACAAAAGTTCAAACTTTAAAATGAAGTTGTGTGTGTTATGTATGTATATATGTTCTTGTATGCACATTACTTTTACTATTTTTCTTAAATTGACAATGTCATTTTTTGCATTAAACAGCCAAGGTTTTCTCTGAGAGATTTCGTTTTGACCGAAAGTTCCGTTATTATGTATATATGTATGCCGGTTTAGTAAATATTCCTAAATATATAGAGCAGATATTTAAGTATCTAGTTTTCCCGTTTCGTATGTATGTAAGTATGTATGCTTGTATATAACAATTTCCTCCTTTGATTTACTACAAATATCAACATTAATTGTAACATTTGATTTTTCCACATTCACATTAATTTTATGCTTGCAAGTTTCTTTTATTTAAGTAGATATCAGTATTTGCTTGAGACCAGCTAAACCGCCAAATATTGTAGTTACATTTATAATTTATATTAGCTGAGTATTCGGTCTAAGCAATAGTTTTGAGAGCATGTATGTATGTTTGTGTGTATTTCAGTGGTTTGTGGCACGTGACTTTTATTCTATCTGCATAATTAAATCGTCACCTTCTAATTTCATGCCGTTGATGATCTCTAGCTTCTTCACTACGCCCGCTTTTGGTGCTTGCACAACCATTTCCATTTTCATGGCCGAAAGCACAACCAAAGGTTGACCCTTTTCAACAGTATCGCCCTCCTTCACACGAATATCGATCACGGTACCCGGCATGGGTGCGCCCACTTCGTTTTTGTTCGACTTGTTGGCTTTAGGATGAATGTGAAGTTCCTGTGTATGAAAAAAATACATAAATATCAAAAACATTATCAAACAATAAATGATGAATTCAAAGCAGAGTTCACTTATATGGCTTCAATATTCACCTTTACGGCCTCCTTATCGCGTATCAGCACTGAACGCAGTTGACCGTTCATCTCGAAGAAGACCTCACGTTCGCCGTTTGGCGTCAGATCTTCAGCCATAGCCAGAGTCTTCAAACTCAAGGTCTTGCCGCGTTCAATGGCAACTTCAAATTCTTCGCCCACCTTGGGTCCAGTAAGGAAGATGCGTGTATCTAGTTTATCAACTGGTCCATAATTCTCACGGAAGTACAAAAAGTCTTCGGTTACAGCTGGATAAAGCGCCGACGACATAACATCACGTTCGCTAATATGTGGATGAGATTCCTTTAGCTCCTTCGTAAGTTTATCAAAGTCTAAAGCAGGTAAATTGGCACCGGGTCGTCCCTCAACGCGTGGCATATCCTTGAGCACACGTGAGCGTAGTGGTTCGGGGAAGCCACCATGTGGTATACCGATTGAACCTTGTAAGAATTCCACCACCGATTTAGGGAATGACAATTCCTCAGCCTTATCCAACACTTGTTCGGCATTCAATTTGTTTTGCACCATAAATTGCGCCAGATCACCAACAACCTTTGATGATGGTGTCACTTTAATAATGTCACCCAGCAACAAATTCGCTTCGCGATAAGCTTTCTTAACATCTTCGAAGAAGTCACCCAGACCCAATGAGAATGCTTGGAATTGCAAATTGGTATATTGACCACCGGGTATTTCATTGAGGTACACATCGGCATTGCCCGATTTCATGGTGGTGGTACATTCGAAGGGTGCATAAAGTGTGCGTGTTTGTTCCCAGTAAGCTGAATATTCGGAAACATCACGCAAATCGAATTGTGTGTCGAGCGGTGTGCCTTGCAGCGACGCCACCACAGCGCCCATGCTGGGCTGCGATGTCATGCCGGACATAGAGTCCACTGCTGTATCAACAACATCAGCGCCCGCTTCGGCACAAGCGAGCATAGAAGCGACACCGGCACCTGAAGTGTCGTGTGTGTGTATATGTATTGGTATATCGGGGTGCTTATCGCGTATTGCGGTGATAAGTAATCTATTGTAGTATGGTGTAAAGATAATATAGATACGTTGGGGTTGACATTAGTATCATTTTAGTGTATCGTTTAATTAGCATGTATATCAGATAAACAAGAGAGTGATTAAGGTCGATAAAAAAATAAGTGACTTACTTTGCCGCTTGTGGTTTCAATAAGCCTGCCATATCTTTGATGCAAAGTACGTGTGTGCCGGCCTTCACCAGCTCATCGGCCAAGTTGGTGTAGTACTTGAGATCATATTTGGTACGTGCGGGATCACTTACATCGCCGGTATAGGAAATCGCAGCCTCAACAACACCACCGGCCTTGCCGGCAGCTTCCATACCCAAAATCAAGTTGGGTAAATAATTTAGTGAATCGAAGACACGGAAAATATCCATGCCAGTTTGTACCTGTAAAAAGTATCGTGCATTTTTTTATGATTTTTAATCTAAGAAGAATACTAAAATGAGCTTGTAATGTATGAGTTCAAATCATAACAACTTTATTTAATTGAGTGAAACCATACATTTTAAGAAACTTCTGCTATTAAATATCTCTAAAATAGCGGTCACTCGAATGTATTTTTGAGAAGAAACTAAGACCGTATGAAGTTCGTTTTCGGCACCAATTTTGCTAAAAGATCTCTAATTTTCTTTTATATAAAACAAATTTACTTAAATTGAAGATTTTGTAATCATATTTTTTATTAATTCTATCATAGCAATACAGGTCTCATAAATAGTCCATCGAAAAATTTTAAAACTTTTGAAAATCAAGAAAAAACGTTAACGGAAAACATTTTGTGGTTAAAGTCGTCTGATGAGTTTTCCGTACAAGAAGCCAACTTTCGTGAAAATTATTTATCAAATAAAACAATTTTCCATACAAGAACTTGATGTCGATCGGTTAGTTTGCATGATAGCTCTTTGCTAAAGGCCGATATTGGCGCTTTCGACAAATGAGCAGCCTCTTGGCAAAAGGACATATGCAAAATTTCATCGATATTGATAAAAATAATTATATTTTATGATATTAAATTATATTGAAGCTTTTTATATTATTATTTAAGATGAAACTAAGGTCTTACATATGTATGTATGTATGTAAATCGAAAGAGTTAACTTAAGTAAATTTTCGCGTTTTTTATCTGTCGCCGCAGAAATAATTTTATAATTATAAAAAAAACTTACCGCCAAATCACAGAATTTATGCACGACATTATCGGGATAACTGGTGTAACCAACAGCGTTGGCACCACGCAACAACATCTGGAATGGAATATTTGGTATACGCTTACGCATTTCCTCCAAACGTTCCCACGGGCATTCATGTAGAAAACGCAATGCTACATCGAAGGTGGCACCACCCCAATTCTCCAACGAATAGAGATTATTAAATTTGTGTGCGACATATGGTGAGATCTTAAGCAGATCATGGGAACGGACACGTGTCGCCAACAGCGATTGATGGGCATCACGGAATGATGTGTCCATCAACATAAGGTTCTTACGGCTGCGTACTTCTTTTGCGAAAGCTTCGGGACCTTGTGTTTTGAGTATATGTCGTAGTCCTTTTGGTGGTTCGGTGACTGCATCAGCATGGAAATATCAAAGTAAATTATTATTTTTTTTATTTATGAAAGTTATAAACGTATAGTTTAAAGCAAGTTAGGCATCTACTCCGCAAATATACGGCGAACGGACATGTTTTGTACGTGTAGCCGGTTTTATTCCACATTTTTGGAGTTGAAAATTTGGTTTTCGTACGAAATTTTTGACCTCAAATCGCACAATTGGTACTCGGTACGCAAATGAAATTGGTTTTAAATTTTGTTACTCAATGTTCTAGTATTTACAATATTTGAGTTGAGTCAAGAATTGTACAAAAGAGATTTCGCGGTCATAGAAAATTTAACTGCTAAATTTACATAACATTTGTAAACAAAGTTTTCTATCGATTCGCTCATGACGTCACAAGTCAAAGGCTTTTGCTGACAGGTTCAACTCATAAAGAAATAAATATTTAAATAGAAAAAATATAATACTTAATATATATGTATTTTTATTATTTTTAGACCAATTGACCAGAAAGTATTCTCGCAGCTCTCTTTCAAATTATAGTACATATGTTAGAGTATATTACCTTCTCTCTGTCAGAAAATACAAAAAAATTCCAAAGTCAGATCAAATTCAGTTTTTCTCAAGAATTATTGCTAACTATCATTATGCTCTGAATCTAATTAAGGCGTTTTAATTTCTTTAGGTCATGAAAATACATAATTAGTGCCTACTTTGCCGTATAAATTGGAGTAAAGCACTTGCCTTGGCATGCAGCATAAACCCTTAGCTTAAGCGACTATAAATAACAGATGCGTGGAAAAATTGAAAATAAAATCAAACCGCATAAATAATAATTACAACAAGTATATTAAAGATGATGCAAAATGGTTGAGTTTGAGGCGCTAAAGAGGAACGCTTCTGTTACCACCAACTGGTATTGTATAACCTAATTCAAAACCCTTATCGTATGGAGCAAAAAAATAAACTAAAAACCAAATTAAGTAATAAAAATAATGGAATTGCAAACGCTATCGAGTGCCGGAAACCGCTGAAAAAGATAAGCGAAAAAAGTAGTAAACACATTTTAAGATCAGTGAACTCGATGATGTCTTACAAGCATATGGGCCAATTTGAATACCAAATAAGTTAAGCGCCTGGAAATTTGCGCACACTGTTCCAATTAAGTTACTTTCTGTACAACCTTTTATCATGATGTTTACATATGTAGAAATGGAGCTTTGCACCACACCTGAATACACCTATGTATATATGTGTTGTGATATATATGGATGTATAGAACTAAACCAAATATTTATTTACAAATCGGCATGACTCAAAATGATATCTGTTGTAGTAGTAGAAGTAGCAGATTTTCAAAACATACCTTTGGCTTCTCCGCGCTCTTCACGGCTTATTGCCTCGGGTGACAGGTCTTCAAGTGATCGTGATCATATATTTCAAAAATCGTATGTTTTGCATGATCATGTGAGTTTTGTTTTTGTATTCGGTGATGTTACAAAATGGTGTTGTTTGCGATGTTGTTTTTTTTTTTTGAGTTATTGCATTTTTTTGTTTGCATAGAAAATTTTGTTGTTTTTCGATTGATATTTGGATTAATCACACGATGAAACAAAGAAAATAAAATCGTAAAATGATAAGAAACATTAAAGAAATCAAAAAGAGAAGTAAGCAAAAGAACGTACATACATATGTACATTAAACTATGTATTTATATAGTACATACATATACATATGCAGAATTCTTTAAAAAGTTTTTGAAAAGTTACGCTAAAATTGCGTGTTTTCAAAAGCAGCGAAAGGAGAGTGGGGATGTGGAGGCGGAGGAAAAGTGAGAGGAAACAATTTGGCGATATTTGTTTTATTAAAACAGTACAAAAAGAGGACGAGGCGTTGTTAATTGAACATAATAACTGTTAAAAAGGTTGTTGGGTTAAAGCAAGAGTACTGAATCAAATTTGGTATGCGAAGTTGCAAATGATCATATTTACAAAAGTAGCAAAAGGAAAATAACGAGGAGAGTAAGCCAGGTAGTGACAGATGGGATTACAAAATGGCGATAAAGAAAAGTTAATATATACTACATATACAACGGAAATTAAAATAAACTGAATGGTATGGAAAACAGGTGAGGAAACAGACTAAACTAAGAATTGAGTAATGATAATTAATGGTATAGATATATATTAACGTAATATTATATATACCATAACATAAAAGCGTACAAAAATTTAACTAATGAAACGATATAAAACATAATATAAGATAACAACTTCTGCAGGCAAACGGCAAAAGCTTACACCATTAAAAACAATATAACAATAAAAACTCGTCTATTTTGTTCTGCGTGGTTGATCGAGAAAACGCACTCAATGTAGTATTGGCAAGAAAAAATGTTTACTTCGTTTGCACCGAAGCTATAATACGGATACCATTCACAAGTATATAGAAGACTTAACCGGCTATGGTTTAAATTTAAGGGAACACGATTTCGTGTCGAATTAAGGTTATTTAATGTAAAAAAGTATCTTTTATGAAACTTTGTTCGGGTATTGTAGAGTTGCTTTGGACAATAACCTCTACCGAATTTCTTGAAGATATCTTGTCAAATAAACAAGAACTAGATTTTAATCGGCCAGTTTGTTTGGCAGCTATATGCTATAGAGATCCAATATCCTCCGATTCGACAAAATTTCAGATCGATATCTCAGGAACTGAGATATTAGTTCGCGTATATATAGACACAGGCGGATAGTGCTATATCGACTCAGCTTTCCTTCTGGGGAAACGAAATAATTGAAATGTATTAAGACAGTGGGTCTGAGAGAATCACAGCCTTGTTAAATAACGTTCAATTCTTAATCCCCTTAACCAAATTGAGTGTACTTTTGCCACTTACGTACACGAAAGAGGACTAATAATAGTGTTAATTGTCGAATATTTATAAACTTTGAGTAGCAATGTAATAATTAACGTAAACCTAAATTTGAGAAATAAGAAATGTGGGAGGTTACGACGATAAAAGGAAGAGAAGGAAAAAGAAATGCAGCATTAAAGGATTAGTTCTGGAATGGATGAATTCAGCACAAAGGGAAACGAAACTAGGTGAATACAATGGTATGAATGGAAGGACTAACATAGTTAGGGCAGAGCAGATATAAGTAAAGAAAAGTTCACAAAAAGCAAGAAACAAAGAGAGTGAATGTGGAAGGAGTTAAGGTAAAATAAGAATTAGTAGAAAGGTTAATATTATAGAACAGCTATGAGACGCTACGGAAGGCAAGATAAAATGTAAACAAAAAAGATATAAAACCGAGGGATAAACGATAAGAGTTCTTGAAAGGAAAGGTTAGGGTGCGTGGGTGATATATGAATAGGTATAAAAATAATACGGCTATAACTGTAAGATAATTAAAAAATATTTTTTTACTGCAATTTTTTATAAAATTTACTTCAAATTTTATTACGAAATAAATATAAAACTAAACATACAAGTTGATATTTTAAAGGTTATTAATAAGTTAAAAAAAAACACGATGGATTTAATTTTTCTTTTGAAATTAAAAAAAAAATATATATAATTTGTAAAAAAATTGATTAGTTCAAATTTATCTTCATTGAGGTAAAAAGTAATCATACATAAATAATTACCAATTCACCCCAAAATAGAGAAATAATATGTGGAGAAGGAGTGGGTATGAATATGTTATAGGGCAAAGGAATTATTGAGGCTCCCTATCAAGTGTTTTAAAGCTTTTGCACAACAAAGCAATAACTTATTTCTCACGAGATCAGATAACCCATACAAACTGCTTACTTACCTAGAGGCACTTCTGGCACATGTGGGGTAATATCAGCGGGTTTCAAACCGGTTGCCAATGGTGTTTGTGGACCATTCACAAGCACTTCACCAATGTAGTTCAGCAGTTTCTGTGCACGATTCTGTGAGAGACGGAATTTGAAGAGCTGTGGATGTTCATCAATAAAGTAGGTGTCTAAAACGCCGTGTAAGAATTTTTGATTTTCCAAGACATTCAACAAGAACGGTATATTGGTTTTTACACCACGTATGCGGAATTCTCGAAGTGCACGATTCATTTTAGCTGCCGAGCTCTGCAAATCGCTAGCATGGGAAATAATTTTGACGAGCAACGAATCGTAGTAGGGTGAGATGATGGCACCTGCAAAACCTGAAGCACTATCCACACGTATACCCATACCTTCACCCGAACGGAATACCTCCAGACGACCGGTGCTGGGTTGGAAGTCATTGGCGGGATCTTCGGTGGTGACACGACATTGGATGGCATAACCACGTGGTTGTATATTTTCCTGTGTATAGCCGAGTTCAGGTAGAGTCATGCCTTCGGCAACACGTATTTGCGATTGAACTAGATCAATGCCGGTGATCTCCTCGGTGACAGTGTGCTCCACTTGTAATCTAAGCAAATTTTAAAATATAACATAATCCTATGATTAAGCGAATTCAAAACAAAAATTTTTTCTGGTACACACCTGGCATTCACTTCAATGAAGTAAAAATTACCCGTCTCATCACACAGGAACTCTACTGTACCGGCGTTTTCGTAACCCACATGCTTGGCTAGACGTACAGCAGCCTCAGTCATCTTGTCGCGTATCTCTTGGGGTAGTCGTGGTGCAGGCGCTATCTCAACCACCTTTTGGTGACGACGTTGCACCGAGCAGTCACGTTCAAACAAATGCACCACATTGCCAGCCTTGTCACCAAGCAATTGCACCTCAATATGACGTGGTCGTTCAATGAACTTTTCAATAAACATAGCACCATTACCAAAAGCGGCCTTTGCCTCCGAGCTGGCACGCTCAAACATTTCTTCGACTTCATCCATTTTGCGTACAACACGCATACCACGTCCACCGCCACCATAAGCGGCCTTAAAGATCACTGGCAAACCATGTTTCTTGCAGAATTCCACAGCCTCTTCTTTTGTAGTGACGGGTCCATCTGTACCGGGCACAATCGGTACACCAGCTTCGATTGCAGCAATACGTGCAGCTACTTTATCACCCATTTGTTGCACCACTTTCGGTGAGGGACCAATGAAACGCAGCCCTGCATCAATGACAGCCTGTGCAAAATCACTTCGTTCCGAAAGGAAACCATAACCCGGATGCACAGCATCCACATCATTCTCTTTGCATACACGTATAATCTCTGGAATGTTCAGGTAAGCTTCAACCGGTGGCAAACCTTTACCGACAATATACGATTCATCAGCTTTTTGACGGTGCATATGCATTTTGTCTTGTTCGGAGTAGATGGCCACCGATTTGATACCCAATTCTGTACAAGCACGGAAGACACGAATGGCGATCTCACCGCGATTGGCGACCAGCACCGAACGTATTGGCTTATATTCAACCTGTAAGAGACAGCGGAAATAAAAATTAAATTGCTCACAAATGAGTCTTTTTTTCTAAATTACCTGAGTAGAGTAGGCATTTCTGTTAATAAGAAAAACACGAACACGCGGTGAAGATTGTCTTAAAGCCTTAAAGGCCGACTGTGCAACCGGTATGAACATTTTAAGGTTTTTGGCTCTATTAAAGAAAATGAATTAAAGTGGGTGCTTGATTTCATTATGAACACTTACAGTATTGATAGCTAAAAATATTTGTTTTGCTATATAAAGCTGGTATCCGAAGTTGCCTGCAAAAAGCAAAAAAAAATATACGAATTATTATTTTGATATTAAAATAAAATACCTCATAAAATTTGATAAGAATTTGACAAAACAAAAACTTATCTAGACTTACTACATCTAAAGCGTTTGCACATAACGCTTGATTCAGTCAAGAGTGGTTCTATTCAAAAAATATTAAGAGAATTAAGTAATTGTTTCAGGTAAGTCCCAATGAAATCGCTATAATTATTAAATTAGTCTAACATAAGACGAAATATCGGCAATTCTGAAATCTTTCGTTCCATATTCCTAAAAATAGCTCTAAATATATACATATATATATTTTTTTTATGAAAAATCCTATTAATTTTATATGCTAAGCCTTAACTTTGAACCTACGAAATTTTTTCCAGCAATGCGAAATATTTAGTTTCCTTAAAATTATTAGAAATATGCAAACAACAATCATAAAAGCATTTTCTCCGCTTAAAGTCCAAATATGTGTATTTTTTGATTATTAATGCACCTAAGCTTGCATATGATTAATAATTGAGGGTAAGGTTATCAAATTTTACTGATTAAATATTTTTAAGGTCTGATTCTATGAAAGTTAAGAGCTAATTTTCTTGGTGAATTATAAAAAAATGTACTAAAAAGTTTTTTATAAAAAAAAAGAAAAAAAAAATTATAAAAGTTTTTCATTGAAAAAATCACATGTAAGCTTTAAATAATTATTAAGTTATGAGTTTGCTTATTGTTTTATTATACTACATACATATGTATATGTATGTGATAAGCGCAAATTTATTTCGGCATTCTGATAAGCTTAACTCTTGCCAACAGGTGCTACTTCGGACTGAGTAGGCAATTGAGAAGCAAAGTCCTCTCTCGACGAACAAAATCCAAACTCTATAAGTCGCTCATAATTCCCGTCCTGCTATATGGTGCAGAGGCTTGGGCGATGACAACAACCGATGAGTCGACGTTACGAGTTTTCGAGAGAAAAATTCTGCGAAAGATTTATGGTCCTTTGCGTATTGGCCACGGCGAATATCGCATTCGATGGAACGATGAGCTGTACGAGATATACGACGACATTGACATATGTAGTTCAGCGAATTAAAAGACAGTGGCTACGCTGGCTAGGTCATGTTGTCCGGATGGATAAAAACACTCCAGCTCTGAAAGTATTCGACGCAGTACCCGCCGGGGGAAGCAGAGGAAGAGGAAGACCTCCACTCCGTTGGAAGGACCATGTAGAGAAGAACCTGGCTTCGCTTGGAATATACAATTGGCGCCACGTAGCGAAAAGAAGAAACGACTGGCGCGCTGTTGTTAAGTCGGCTATAATCGCGTAAGCGGTGTCTACGCCAATTAAGAAGAAGATTTCTGATAAGCTTAAGTGTTTTAATAAAAAGTGCAGCATCAAAACTTAATGATCAAACAACTTTATTGTCTCATGTATAGTTACTTATATATAAAGAATAAATCGATAAAAAACTCTATAAATTGAACTGTTTAAAGATCGAACGATTTATATACATATACCCACATACATACATATGTATATGTCCATTAAGGTGTGTAAAAAACGAATATTTTTTTAACTCTTGGTACTCTGAAAACTAGGTTTTTAGATATCTCTAAAAAAGTCGCTCGAAGTATGAGCTCTTAATTGTAACCGCTTTACAGTTTTCTATTTTTTCTTATTATCGATAGAAAAATTCAAATATCGCTTGAAAAAATAATCTCTACGTATGTCAAAAATACTATATGAATCCACTCCATATCTAATTCCATTTCTTCATCTATTATTTCAGTTCTGGTATATACAACGTAGCTCGAACAACTTCATACCTACTATATCATCATATATAGACGCTACAAACAAATGGTTGTTAAAAACACCAATATGTCATAATTGATGGCCAGTCATCAATCTAGGCTAAGCGAAACTGTCTCACGCAAAGAATGGATACTTCATTTTGTAAAATTTTGAATGATGAACCATATTTTGGTGTTATCATACATTAATTGGCAATAATAATTAAACACTTATAACTATATATTAACCGATTTGTAACACTTAATTATACTTAAAAGAAACTCAGTAGCTTCTCAACAGTATTGTAACTTAAAATCCGTGAGGATCATAACAAAAGCGACACTCATTTTTCAATCATCTGCTAATGAAATCAGCTGTTAATTTCTTTACAATTGGAGCCTTGGATTAAAAAATAAACTTTATATCAACTATAAATATGTATGCCAAAGGATGGGGAAATATATATACATATGTTCGTTCGAATATTTTGTGCCCAATTTATATTACCACAAAATTATTATACATACTAATCATATTACCATTAACTTAAATATACAGAAATGTTAGCTGAATTTGTTTATGTATTTATGTATGTCTTCTCATCTTGCAGACATCCTAGTTTGAAAGATATCTGACATAAATTTATAAAATATATCCACATGCGCCCGAACTTGATCAACCGAACGAAACAACTCGTACATACATACGAGAGACTGTCATAATTCTATGTCCAGGTATTACAGATTCATATACATATGTTTTTAGATAATTCGATATCGCACTTATGTATATTACAAATGTTGCATATATGTATGTATGTAGAATAATTACCGTTTTTACCACTTTAATTGAACACCTAGTGTGAAATTTTGAAAAAAAATCGATTTTTTATATTTTGACAGTTCCAATTAAAGTGGTAAAAACGGTAGTTGTTCTACATACTTATGTAGCTTTAAAAACAATACACTAATATTTCAAAACGGTATCTTAAATAGTTTTTGCGTTACAACCTCCTAAACTGTAGCCTCTCAGTTCAATCAGCAGTGTTCCTACCTTTGCTTATAAATCTGAGACCTGAGCTCAAATCTAACTAGAAAGTATCGAAGTAAGTGAGGCAATGTTTATTAGTCATAACCTACTTTATCGGATGGCTTTAATATATAGCATCTTTATCTCCAATTTTCAGTAATAATTAATATAAAAATAACTGTTAGTACCCGTTACGTAATTGACTATTCTATTATAAACATTGATATAAATATTATCAAAGAAAAAATCTTTTTAAGTATATTATTATTCAACAATTAAGTATGTTTTAGAGTTTCTTTACCGCAAATCTTTAATAAAACACTGTAAGCACTCGCATAGTTTGGGGTTTAGATAAAACGCCCAAACAAACAACGCACGTCATAGCGCGCAAATAAATAGTACTGAATTAGTTTTATGATCATCTCCATTTATCGTAAAAATCTTGTATGGACACTTTCAAAATATACGCCATAAACCCCATGATCTTGTGTCTGCGTCTAAAAATTAGTAGAGATATTTGAATTGGGTTGGATTGGACTTCTAACTATCTGATATAAATTGTCGTTGGTAAAATGTTTATCTATGTACATATACATATATACATACATATGAATGTCATATAAAAAGTCGCTCCAAATATTTGTTTTTAATATGTGACTGTATAAAAATTTACGCATTTTATTGACTACTTCTATATTTTGCCCCAGACATGAAGATAATTCGACTGTCATAGAAATAACTTCGAAAATATGTATTTGTATATATTAATATTATTATATCGTGTGTAGTATCGAAAAGTAACAGCCAGTCTTGCTGTTCTTTACCTCAAATAAAAAAAAATTATAAAATAATTAACTACGTCGCTGCAATTCGCAGTGAAAGCAATTTTATGGCGTATTAACCAAAACCGGTTTTTTGTAATGCATTTTTTTTAAGAAAACGAACAAAAAAATAATTAAGACAATATTTGATTTACCTAGTAAATACGTATGTACATTTATATGTACATAAATATTTTGGGCAGACAGGAAAAAAATTTGTTGACTAACAAAATAATTTGTGTTAACATGAAATGAAAATCTATTTTCAGGTATTTAATTTAACCTTGAAATATTTAGAAATTTAAACTCCATATCTAATTGAACTTGAACTTGACATTTGCAATATGTTTATTACACGCGTGCATACATGTACATTCGGCTATGAAAGGTATACTGAATTCCAGAAAGTATTTCGCTTTTTGTAAAAAAAGTCCGGTATCTCGAACAAAATAACATTTTGATATACGGATTATAGAACAGCTAAAAAATATTTTTATGAATTTTTACAACATGAAGTAAAACAAATAAGAAAGGGCTAACTTCGGATGTAACCGAAAATTTGCACATTGTTCGACGAAATCATAAAAGGATTGCAAATAAATTTGTGTCTTATTTACTTATATTAGAGGTCATAAACTAAATTAGTTTTATATATATATTCTTTCCGTCGGCGAAAATTAAATTAAAATCATCATCAAATAAGATATATCCGATATAAACTCAATCGGAAAGATCAAATTTTTATTTGATTTATATATAGATAGTATTTGGCCAGTGATATATTATGTGATTTAAAAGAAAAAAAATAATTTTCTGTTGAACCGAAGCTATAATATACACTTAACAAATAAAAAAAGTTTTCATACAAGAACTTGATTTTGATCGTACAGTTTGTATGGCAGCTATATGATATAGTGGCCCGACGTCGGCGGTTTCGGCAAATATCATCTTTTTGAAGAGGAAAAGTAAAGGAATAGTGCGCCTAGTTACAGACAAGTACCATATGACAATATGATTTAACTAGAACTTCAGTAAATATAATGCCGAGGTCGTCCGGATTTCCTGATTTTATTGTTAAAGTGCAATAAACCTCTTCTCAAATAGTTTAGAAGAACACTGTCGAGTGAATAACCTTTGGCTGAATATAAAACCGAGTCCATTCCGGTTAACCGACTGTCTTGGAACCTTCGTGCTTCTCAACAATGATGATTATTCAAACGACTCCCACACTAAATTTTACAAACAATTGTTAATTTAAATTATATTAGACTTGAAGGCTTTACTTTCAAAAAATATTTTTTCAAACCAGTTACATATTTGCTGTTCATATGAATTATCATATGTACCGTTACCAATGTACTATCTTATAGTTTCACTCTTCTACTTAACTACAGATGCAATTAGTAAATTCTGCACTGAATAACAACTTTTAGAAAAAAAACAATGTGAAACCAAAATTTAAATAAAACTACATTGGAAATTTTTTAATGTTAATTGAAGGACATTAAAACAGCTGTATACCTAAGTATAACACTCATAACAACATACAGATATGCACTCAAAAAATACAAACACTAATTTAGGAATATTTTAGACCTTGTTCAAAAAATTGTATGAATATGTATTATGTCAGACTACTTTCTAACATAACTGCTACCTCGTACTTGATATTGTGAAAGTAGTATGTAAATGCATGTTTTTGGTGTTGTAAACAAAATACCGGACGTTTATAGTCAACTTAAACATTAAGCACTTGCAATGCTAACTAGATAGGTATCAATGATATTTTATTGAAGTACAGATAAGACGATAAGTTGGAAATAAGTTATGATATACATAGGTTATATAAATTATGTCTGAAGCTGATAACACAAAAATGTGCCTTTATAAGTTAATCATTATACATTAATAGTATTTCAATGAAAAAACAAGCGATTATAATACTTTAGCTTCGATAAGGTTTTGTTACCAGTACTAGAAAATATGAAAATGTAATAATAAACTTGTTGACTATTTAAAAATAAAATTAAATCGTGTTCGTTAAAGAAAAGTGATGATTTAATGTTAGAGCTATATGTTTTGTACTGTTATGTAAGAATTTTACTTATAGAGATTTATTCATAATATACTATACATATGTATGCCAGTTTGAGAATATACACATATCGTATGTTTATATGTACATATATTTAAAGTAACACTGATTGTTATTTAATAAAGGGTAAATTTCCTCTAGAGATTGTGTTAATGATTATTTCTGTTATCCACTCGCTATCCTAAATTCCACCACTAATTTTTGCTACGAAAAAAGGCTAGTTATGTATAAAGATAGATCAATCTTTTCAAACTTTTTCGCTAAAGAATAGTTCTAATTCCCACGAATTCAGTTTAGTATGAGGAGTGTTACTAGACCAAGTAAATTACATTACAACAAGACCCAATTCTGCAATTGTCCACTAAGGTGGATAAAGAAACCGAATATTTTCCACATTTTCCACTTGCAATCTGAAAAATAGTTTCTCAGACATCTCTACGAAAATCTCTCCACTTACATTTTCCTATTTCTTCTTATAGTCAGATATAAGTATGTATCTCACTTCCAACTACTTGAAAAATTACTGGTTTCATAAAATTTGTAAGAAATTGAACGCTCTACAAAATGGCTTCTTAAGATTTTTTCGTAAACAGAATAAAAGATATTCACGGCTGAAGATTGATTATTTTAATTTTTTTTTCAATTGTACTCGTACTACATAACTATGTATATAAAAAAATAATTTTGAATTTTAAAACAGTTTCGTAGGAAATTTACAGCTCTACAAAATGGTCTTTCATAAATTTTTGATCAAGTTAAGCATTTACGAAATATCAATCGTCAAAACTCAATAGGAAAAAATAAAAGATAATTTTTGTAGAAAATTAAATTGGCTACAAAAGCTATTCTGTTAATTCCATATTTACCATAGTAAGTTGTACTAATCTAATCTTTATTAAAATTGTATATATTCTTATATACATACAGACGTCTGTATCTATTCATCACATCTTTCAATCTCATCTAAAATTTGATTATCATTTCATATTTCATATTCATCAATACTTTTATAACAAAAATCGAACCCAAAAGTAGCACGTGTTTATCTTTTATATAAAACTGCAAAATTCAATTAATACAACTAATTTATTTTCTGCTAGCCTTTTGCGTTTATATATGTACATATGTACATAAATAGAGTTATGCATACATAAATATGTATGGAAGATTGGCTGTATGTAGAAATTTTCGCATGCATGTACATAAGTATGTACATAAGTATATGTATATGTAAATAGGTTTTTTTAATAAGTGTGCGAAATCGTCTCTGCTTTGTGAACATTGGACTTTTTTATCACTGACAAATGAACACATGTGAAGTGTGCACCAGTGTAGTTAAGTTTTGTCTTTAATCTTTATATAAATACAGAACTCGTTTGACAACAGTCGAGCCCCTCTTTTTGGCGGACACTTATACTCTCTCATACTATGTTCGTTTTCATATGAGGCAGAAGAAGAAATTTGAACTTCAAGCGTAAAGGCATTTAGCAGATAAGTATATTGAAACTACACTGTGCTCCGGAGAAATATTGTAACGTATTTTCGGCTTAAGTCCCCCTACTCATATCCTCTGCTTTATTCCTTCACTTGCATATACTATTTGATTGCTTTGACTAGAATTCCTCTAATTAGCATTTATCTAATATCGCTTCTCACTTGATTATATCACCTATAACAACATTATATCTTTCCTATGTATATTATTTGCGTTACCATTTCAAGCAGATAGTAATGTATGTATAAAAGGATAACAAATTTAAGAGCTGCATTTAATTATCAAGATTCGGAAGTTTTCGAAAAACGGCTAATTTTCATTAAGCGTTTTCGAGTCGCTATTTCTCTGCTAGCTATGTTTCAACTATGTACATACATAAACTCTCTTGCCAAAAATTGCATCAGAAAAGAAAACCATATGTATTACCTGTAGAAGAGTGCACGTCGATTTTTCGTAATTCCCTGTTTTAGACCCGTCTTTTTCGTTTATACCAGTTGTTTATTCTGAAGAATACAACTATTGTGTGCTGCAGAAATGTTACAACTGTTGAATAACGGGTTTAAAGTAAAAGACAGTGTTTAAAATAATTATAGTTAATGTAATGAGTACTAAAGTATTTACGAAAATATAATATGAAATTTAAATTCTTTGAATCAAATTACTAAATACCGTTTCTCGTAAATGAACGATCCTAGTTTTGTACTCGTTCGAGGACTGTCAACTCAGAGGCATTCCTTAAAATTATAGCGAAATTGTATTTTTGTCGATACCAGAGCAACATAAACAACATTGTCAAAATCAAATGCAACTCAAAATAAGATTTTATTAAATATCTCCGCGCGTAGCTCACTTATGTCAACATATTGATTTGTCTGTTGGGTAGAGATGACATTTCAGTTATTGCAAATAAATTTTTATTCGCAAACCAGCAAAAGGAATACAATTTGCAAAAAAATATTAAAAAGTTAGCATACATATGTATGTATGTATTTCTATACACGCACACACATACAAATTTGAAGAAATCAAGCCAGACACCGTAACGATCCGGACTTTGCACTTCAAGAAGGCCAAATAAGACAGTCAATATTTATGCGTATTGAAATTGGACAGGCACACACGCATACAAATATAAATACTATTAATATATAGTATAAATGCATCTGTATATATTTATAAACTGTAGTAAATAGTACATACATATGTATAGGTATGTATATGTAGCACAAACAGTGCTTATAAATAAACATTAGTATTGCCAGACAGACACGGTTTTATTACACTATTTTTTTAATTGTTACTTTGTTGTTGTGTTTTAATTAACAAATTCTCATATAAATATGCAAATATATACTTGTATGTATGTATGTCTATATACAAATGATTATTAACTCCTGTGTCGCCTTCTTTTGCGTTGAAATGTTCATTCCTTCTTTCTTTATTATTACTTTTCAATTTTATTTATTCTTGTCATTTCATTTTTTTTTTTTTTTGCAAATCATAACGAATTTTAATTTAAATATAAACTTCTTATGTTACTTGGGTGTTACGTTAGCTACTTTGCTTAAAATAAGTATATGATTATTTGTATATCATTGGTGTGTGAAATTTTTATTTAATTAGATGGTTAATGTAAAAAACGTGCAGAAATATAGACTCATACGCTAAAAATACTCTATACTATACGTAAAATACATATTATAATGTACATAAGTATGTTATAAAATATTAGTGTGAGTCGTCCTAATTAAGAAGCAAAGAAGATATTTTTAAAATCGTAACAACTGAAATCAGTATTGTCGTGATTGTAGTTGGTGTTGCGCCATAAGATAGTCACAAATGAGGATCTTTAACCGAATACAAATTTTGTACTTGTTGTGCAAATACCACGATCGTGAGAACGATTTAAAAAATTTCTAGATGTATACATTCCACCGAAATTTCTTTATTTAACATTTCCATTAACTCTTCCCGCAATAATTACTCTGTCGTAACAATATTTATACTAAATGAAAATGAAAATACGATTATGCCTACTCAATAATATTTACGTTAAATATTCTTACCTGTCTAAGTGTTATAAATAATTGTTTAAACTAATTAACTATATTGTTTATTTTTATAACATCCTCAAAATGATGTTTTAGTTTTTAATATATTTTGTAATTGTTCAATAAATCACAATTCATATTAAGTATAGTACAATATTGGGTAATAAATACATATGTAGTAATATATTGTATAGCAAACGATTTTTATATATTTATATCCTAATATACATATGTATATGTACATAAGCTATAAATATGCATTATATTTATATATGTATGTATGTATGTATGCAGTGTTCAAATGAATCATTGTTCAATAAATGTTACATTGTTGGTCTAACCTTAAAATTTTGTGAAGCAAGTGAAAATGTACTTTGTTTTCCAAAAAAAACTGTGGACTGAAATAAAACTTCTGTGGATGTACTATAAACATAGAAAATAAGTAGAAAAGAGCTATATATGTGGGATTAATTATTAGATATTTATCTAAATTAGATTTTTTAGATGTAAAAAATGTATTTACTATTTCTATCAGTGATATGTTAGAGTTTTAAAAGTGTAGTGCAACTCTTTACTTTTATAAAAATATTTCATTATTACAAATAGTCTATTACAGCTTCGAGACATGTGGCAACATTGCTGAATTATATTTGCGACTTAATTCTCTTTAGTTTGTTGCCCTTATTTTCGATCAATTGAATTAAATAAAATATTTTTAACCTATCTATCGTTACCTAAATTACAAAACAAATAATTTAATAAAAGCCATTCGTTGAAATTTTTCTAGTGACATCTGTGCCAATGGCACATTAAAATAATCATTAGTGTTTAGTATTCTGTGGTTTTCTGAAGTACATTAAATGCATTCGGCGAAATTATTCAAAGTGTGTCGAGAACGCATTGACGAAGAACCACGTCCAGGACGGCCATCAACATCAATTGATGATCAACAAATAAAGGAATTGGTATTTGAGAATCGACGATTAACAGTCAAAGATATTACTGCCTTCATTGGAATATCGAAAGGATCAGTAAAACCACTATTCATCCTATGAATAGCGAAAGCACGATTAGTTCCAAAATCACTCAATTTTTTGGAAACAGCGTCGCATTAACGTCTGTGAAATAGTGCTTTCTGATTACCAGGATGTCATGAAACATATTATTAATGGCGGTGAGTCTTGAATCTATGCCTACCACCCAGAAAAAGACGATCAATCGGCCAAATATCATGGCAAAGGTGAGCCAAACTGTCAACAAGGAATACTATTTGAGTGTTATGCGTCTTTTGCGCGAAGCTGTTTGTAAATAGAGGCTGTAATTATGGATTGACAACTCTTGATTTTTGCATCACGATAATGCACCGTTGCATACTGCATTGATTCTTCGTGAGTTTTTAGCCAAATTTTTAACCAATACCGTGCCGCAACCACCGTGTTCTCCAGATTTAGCTCCGTGAGACTTCTGGCTATTCAGCAAACACAAACCACCGCACAGTGTATCGTTTAATACAAGCTAGGGGGACAAAAATATTTTAGTTTGAAATTTAATTATTTTGGTCGTGTTGATTAATTATCTTAAGTTTCATTGAAAAAATTAATAAATTTATTTGGATTTACGTGTAGAAAACAAAGAATTGTGTAAAAAATGTATTTAATTATTTTTTAAATATCAGAACACACAATAACATTTATTTGAACGTAGAGAAAATTATAATAACAACTAGCTGACCCCGCAGCCGTTGTCCTGCGTGAAATTATATGCTTTGAAATGAAAAAAAGTTGAAATTATATTGTGTCGAAAATGATTTATTTTCGATTTTTCTACATTTTTTTAATGTAGCGCAGCTTAATAAACATAATTTTTTTGATATCTGTTCTGGTGCGTAAATATACAAAGAAGATGGGTTTCCAACTCGTCAACACGCCACATATATCTGGCCAATTTTCCCTGGAAATTGAATACGTTTGAAATGAAATGGCCACATATATCTGGCCAATTTTCCTTGTCCCTTGTATTCGATAACTGTGTCATAATCAGTCGGGTTCCATTACATGATGCTGGGGCATACCAAGGCTCTCCAAAGAATTTGGAAATTCCACTGGATAATTTACGGTTTCGTCTTTCTTGTCAAGACGATCGATCGATTTATATGAGCGCAAACCTCCCGAAATTTGACTTTGAATCTTCCAGTTTAAGTCATTAACATCGGTATTTTTGGCAACTAAAATTGCGCGTGCACTCAAGCAATTGCATTTACGATAATTTTGCCAATGCGCGCCGCTCCTAGGAAACGTTTTGAGTCAATTGATAAGTTAAACGTGAATCGCTATGCGCATTGTAGGCTATTTCAGACTTCAACAACTGTTTAGTTAGCACAAGTGTATTGGAGCCAAAGGGGGTTACTTTGAGGGGGACGATATAGATTTTGAAGAATAAATTAAGAATTTTAAAATTATGAACAAAGTCTCATCATTTTTTGCCCACAGACCGATTTTTGATATATTTAGTTTCATGGAACGATCAATGATTTTGTAAAATTTGCTCTCGTCTATTTTTAAACCCTTATTTTCATTTTACATTACAAAAATCAGAAAATATGAAAAATAGACGTCATCTTTATAGTGTATTTTGTTTTGTTTGACAAATTGCTTCATCGTTCCTAACTTGATCATATGTATATGTAGTATTAAAAACTGAGTTAGAGAAAGTATCTTTGGCATAATTTTTCGTATATTTTCGGTAAGAAGACTGAGGGTGGGAGTCTGATGATTTTTGGATGCGTGAAAATGGTGCGCATAATCCTACACATGACTGAAAAAATGAGTTTTATTGCTAACAAACCGATAACTGATCAAATTGAAAGTAATGCAAAAATCTTAAAAACAAGAAAAAAATTCATGATTTGGGAATTTGAAAAAATCAAAAATTGCTAACATATCCAGTCAAACGAAATGTTTTTTTGTAGAGTTATGTTATAGTCAAAAAAATAAGAAATTGAGTTTTTTGTTGATTACAATTCACTTCATCATATTACATAAACAAGGAACTAGCGGAGCCACGGCTTTAGGCTAATATTACATAAATGTACTGCCATCAAATATAGCCAAGTTATAACCAATATAAATCTCCTTAAGATTAGTTTATATTTTACATAAGTACATATGCATGTATATCGTTTTGTCTTCTACCCTAATGTGTGAAAACCGATGTTGTTTTTTTTTAATTTCAGGTAATTATTAAATTTTTGAGAGGAGGCAAACCTTCTAAAAATATATTTTTAACTATGAACTTTATAAAATATCCACTTTTTATCGTTTCATATTAAATTAAAAATTAAGAAAATTATTGAAAATGCTATAAAACTTGTTAAAAAAAGTTTAAATTCTCTATTTATATCAGTAACCAAACAAATCTGAATTCTTTATACAATTTTTTTTCGGAGTACATCACTGCGTTTATCTGATCTAAAAAACCACAAAACAATATTTAATTTTCAAGCGCTAAAGCTTTTGAGTGGTGCTAAAGCATTAAACTGTCAAAACGGGAATTATTACAAAAATTAATTTAGTCGGTTATATTTTTGTTGACTGAAAATCATCCAAAAGTAATTGCTGTCACATATAATGCAATAATTATGACCTTAAATGCGGTGTAAACATTGGGCGTAAAAATCATCAATGGCGCATATTATGAGCCATTATTTGCACAGAAAATAAACAACGAAATTGTCTATAAATAGGGTCTTTAATTATACATGCACGTAAAATATGCGGAATGGCTGTGTAATTGAGATAGAAAACAATAATGGCTATTAGAGCCAATTTGGCAAATTGTCGGTGAGGAGTGTTGACTCTCTAACGCTTTTTATTTTATCTATGGAAGTGTTATTTACCTTGTTAGTACATTATTTTTTTTAACTGGCCGAATACGTACATAAGTGTCATTGCGCTGGTATTGAGAGCGTCTGTTGAAATATTTACTGCAACTTTTATGCAAATGCTTTGGTTGCTTTGCATAGCACGCCTTTAACTGTTATCTAAACCTATAAATTCAGAAATACGTACATAGATACATGTATGTATGTTAGTAGGTATGTGTAATTCCAGCAACATAATTGTAAATATTATCGGAAATACCATTTGTATGTGTAAATAATTACTTTCCTATTATACTTCTTAATCTAATACACATTTATTACCATATTTCATATGGTCATACGTCACAAACGTAAAATATTAATGCGCCTTAGATATTCATATGCCAAAAGTGGTTGAGAGTGGCGAATCATAAAAAGAACTGGTATAAACCAAATACACTGATTACCACTCGTTGAATATCCAAAATTACTCAACAAGTTTCTTTTTGCTGGTGATCTCCCCTTGGCAAATAATATCTAAACTTTCGATTATTTTTTCACAGATAAAAGTTTCTCATGAAATCTATTAGTCGTTCGATTGCAGCTTTGCAACTTCGGTTACATCGAAGTTATAATAACCTTGACTAATACAAAAGTTTCCATACAAGAACTTAATTTTTACTGTCCAGTTTGTATGTCAGCTATATGCTATAGTGGTCCGATCCGTTTCTTCGCAGATTATACCATTGCCTTGCATTATTATTCATTCTGAATTCCGTGAAGATATCTCGTTCTATACAAGAAACTTGATTTTGATCGTTCGGTTTGTATGGTAGCTTAAAACTGAGGAGCTCCTTCGCAAATATCCATACAGACCGGCAGACAGAAGGTCATGGCCATATCGACTAAGCTCGTCACGCTGAACATTTAGATATAAGTATGTATGTACAGCTGTTGACATTTAATTAGAAACAACACCTATTTTGAAGTAAATGATTTTATTTTCCAATAAATAACGTACATATGTATATATATTATATTTTCACTTAGTTTATTAAAACCTATGTTAAACTTAAAGTCTAATAGTAAAAATTTTTGTTTAAAATTCGTTTTTGTTTTAATGATTTTAGCAAATACATGTGAAATCAACAATTTGAGTGCGACAACTATTTAGAAACGAAAATATTTTATCAACAAAAAATAATGATATTACAAAAACTTGCTTACTTTCAGTTAGTATTTTGTTGGTTATCTCTTTTACTTTAATATTGATTCACATCGATTCCGAATTTACGTTATAAGACTTTGACAGCGGACCAATAGTGTAGCTTGCCATTCTAATTTCATCACAAAGAACATCCAAATTTGGGATATTTTTGGTGCATATAGCTCTTTTAACATCACCCAGAGATGTTCTATAGGGTTTAAGTCTGGGCTGGACGATTCCTACTCCAAAACATTGATAGAATTTTCATTAAAAAACTTTTGTGTCAACTTAGACGTATGCTTTGAATTGTTATTTTCCTTATAACAGGCAAATTTTCCTCAGCCCATGGCAACATGATATTTTTTAGGCTGATAGACATATTTCTCCTTGTTTAAAATTCCATCAATCTTATGAAGTGGACCATCACCATCCCAGATGAAATATCCCCACACCATGATTGATCTTCCACCATACTCAACTACGCGTGGAACATAGCGATCAAATTTTTGAATTATTGGACGGCGAACATACCTTCGACCATTAGGACCTAAGCGATTAATTTTTTGTTACATCCTTCCAAACGACATATGTATGTACCTCCGTTGATTTGTTGTCCTAGATCAATAAGAGTTGGCAAAGTTTACGCGTCATTTCTACGAATTTTAGTCAAAGTTGTTCTTTTGAATTTCATGTATTCCCCTTGAATTTCATGTAGAATATCAGTGGAACTCTTTTTTGGATCTCTTCGCGAGATATTATTAATTCTGTGGTCTATTTCTGTTGCATTTTTTCGTGTTTTTTCTTTGCGTGCAACATTGGATATAGTTTTAAAATTCTGTATATGCTTAATGACATTCAAATACTTTTATTTTGAGCATTTGACCTTATTCAAAATATTTCGCACATCCTTCTAGACCGACGAAGGTCAAAAATAAAGCTGCGAAGGACAGGTGTACAGCTGCAGCTTTTCCTCATTAAAAAACTTGAATAATACATTTTAATATATTTTAAATCACAACTTTGAAACACACCCTTACCAGAAATCAATAATATTATTAATAAAAATTAACACCTTGATTAGCTTTCGCACTTAATTCATCTTCTACTTGTATATCGTAACGAATTTAATACTTATTTGGGAAAAAATTAACAAAACTTCAACTGCGCAACTACAAAACTGAGCGAATTTCGTAGTAAATAGAGTAACACAAACAATGCAAGGTTTTTTGGAATATAAATAGCGGTATATTAAAACATTTTATCATTATACTTATCAGCACCTTATAAAAAGGAAGCGTTTCTAATTAGCTGTCAACAGCTGTATGTATGTATGTATGTACATGTATTTCATGAAGTCCCCGACGTTCCTTTCGTGGCAAACTTAATATAACCTGGCCAAAATATGAAAATGTAAAAAAAAACTTTATTAAAAATATCAATTGAAACAAGTAGGGAAGGGCTTGTGTCGGATTACTTGCAGCAATCAAAGCCAGGGTAATACTTTAAGGTGCAAACCGTCAACCAGTGGACCAGAATAGAAGAAAATATATAGAACATATGTACAAGTACATACATAGTTGAACTTTCATAACTCGAATCACCATAATCCATAACAAAACTTTTTTACTTATCATACCATCTCGGGGGTATAATTTAATGTCTCTGGCGTATTTAGTTATAGATTTATCGCGATTTAAATAGTTTTTAACAGTACCGTTTCATGATAAGGGTGTATGTTATCATTCGATTTCATTCATTTACACACTGTTAGAAACAGTTCTTATCAGAATTGTCTCAAGCTTATTTGGCTACTGGTACATGTGTACCAAGTTTCTTTTAAGTAACTTAATTTTTAGATATAGAATAGATTTCATGGAGTATCATCATATATAAGTATATATAAGTATAATATACATATATGTATGTATATATGGACGGACAGACATACATATGTATACAGTTCCTTTAACTCCGGTTGGAGCGTAGGTCTATATAACTGTTATAAAAACACTTTGAAGTACATACATAAGTACATATGTAGATTTGTATGTATTACGACCTTTGATCACCCGGATTTCTGTCGCCTAGAACATTTTTTATAATTACAACCACGTAATCCAAGAGACCAGTACAAATATTGATATCAAAATAATACTAATATACAAAACTTAATAACAAAGCGTCGTAATGAGTAACGGTACTCAATAGCGCGGGTGGTACAGATTTACGTAGCTGATAACACACAGAAAGCTTTCATTATACTAACAAATACAATATGAATGCAAATATACATGTACATATGTATGTATAGACGTAATAGAAAAGTGCAAATAAAAATGTAACAGTTGGTAAGTAAATACATACATAAACAAAAGAAAAACATTAAAATGGTTTTAAAAATTATTTTTTTTTTTAAATCAAACAACTGATTTCAAATCAAGCGAGTTCTCGTACGTGTATACTTCAGTAAAATTGGTATAACTGCTCGCTATTTATCACTTTTAGCTTATAGTATCATCCTGCATTTATACCACTTGCTTGTTTGATACGCTGTGCTACACATTCCAGCGCATCTAAAACATATAATTAGTCACTCATCTAACCAATTTGCGAACCTAAGTCTAACGTAAAGTACAAAAATATTTGTAGTTCAAATAATTTTCCACTATTTAATTTAATTTCAATTAAATAAATTGATTCTAGTCGCAATTTATTGAGTGTATTATATAAATTATGCTTTAAATTAGTATTTTATTTCAAGCTTAGGTTATTGTCAACATGAGTCGGCTTCGCATAAACAACTAACTCTATTATACAAATGTCATGTGACTGACAATTTTTATTTCGTGTTATAAACGAATATATGTATGTATGTATATGGGTGTGCATACCATAGACAATTGAATTAAAAAAATTCTGAAACGTTTTCGCTATTTTAATACCTACATATTTGTTATTCACTTTGAGTGCTATGCGAATATCTCGTGATGTTTTGCATCCCCGGCGACACCTCCGCAATATATTTTTTATTGCAAAATTACAATTTCTATTTAGAAACTTGATTTGCTGTAGGTACATATTAACATAAGCGGCTTTGCATGTGTATATCTTTGCTTGTATTTTAATATAATAACATTGCTTGAAGAGAACGCAAAAGGCATTTTAAATATCCTTTATAAGCTTGCACATTATATTATATACATGTAAGTGTAAATAAGTATATGTATATGTATACATACATATATGTTTTTATATAAATAAATTAGCAAGTAAAAATATCGAGTTTGATTCTCAATAGTCCATGATTATAAATAATAATCTCAGTTGCTTTGTGTCATTAACCACAAAGCTTAGTGTTAGCAGTCCTCTCAACGTATAAGCCGCTACAGATTCTATAATTACAAGGAAATTTTAAAGTGTTTATTATTGCAGATACATACATATGTAAATATGTATGTATATAGATAGAGAATTTAGTTGGAAATACTTGTACTTCAAATTTTGTGGTTTCACGGTTTCGGATCTCTGAAGTTTTGGTTAGCGAGTGTTTTCCGAAATCAACAACCCTGCTATGAGTTTTTGCAAAAATAAAAAAGAAATGCTTTGAATTTGCTTATGATATGCTTTGCTTAAACTAACCTACATATGCCACATTAAAAGAAATATTTTTATTTAGTTTAAGTTTATCATTTCCAAAATTAGCGGTATGATAAGGTGTTATTATTTAAATTTTGTTCGCCAAAAAATTAAAAAAAATGGTAAAAAGTAGTGATATATTGTTTTGAACCCAATAAAAAAATAAATAAAAAGTTTAATTCTTATTTCTAATAAAAGTAAATGTCAACCTCTTATGTTTTCAGATGAAAACTGCGGTTTCTAAAATATCGCAAAACTATGGACTCACCAATATCTTCTGTGTACCTCAAAATAAAAAAAAAAATATTAAAAAAATTCTCAAATTTGTGTAAATATATATGTACTCAAATCTATGTTTATACATATATAAAAGAAAGTCATGTTAGTTATACTATTTATAACTCAAGAACGGCTGAACCGATTTGGCTGAAAATTGGTGAGGAGGTAGCTTTATGTTAAAAATCAATACAATTCATAAATACCAAAATTATATCTCAAATCATAAGCATGTGTTCAAAATTAATGTAAGAATCATTAGACAATTTTATTACTTTTAAGAAGAAAGTTATAAGTAAAACAAGGTTAAACAAGTAAGGAAGGGCTAAGTTCGGGTGTCAACGAACATTTTATACTCTCGCATGATAAAGTGATAATCGAGATTTCATTATACGTCATTTACATATTTTTCAAATACCGTATTTTTGTAAAGTTTTATTCCGCTATCATCATTGGTTCCTAATGTATGTATATATTATACAGAGAAGGCATCAGATGGAATTCAAAATAGCGTTATATTGGAAGAAGGCGTGGTTGTGAACCGATTTTACCTATATTTCGTACATGTCATCAGGGTGTTAAGAAAATATTATATACCGAATTTCATTGAAATCGGTAGAGTATGTAGTTCCTGAGATATGGTTTTTGGTCCATAAGTGGGCGAGGCCACGCCCATTTTCAATTTTTAAAAAAAGCCTGAGTGCAGCTTTCTTCTGCAATTCCTTCCGTAAAATTTTGTGTTTCTGACGTTTTTTGTTAGTCCGTTAACGCACTTTTAGTGATTTTTAACATAACCTTTGTATGGGAGGTGGGCGTGGTTATTATCCGATTTCTTCCATTTTTGAACTGTATATGGAAATGCCTGAAGAAAACGACTCTGTAGAGTTTGGTTGACATAGCTATATTAGTTTCCGAAATACGTACAAAAAACTTAGTAGGGGGCGGGGCCACGCCCACTTTTCCAAAAAAAATTACGTCCAAATATGCCCCTCCCTAATGCGATCCTTTGTGCCAAATTTCGCTTTAATATCTTTGTTTATGGCTTAGTTATGACACTTTATAGGTTTTCGGTTTCCGCCATTTTGTGGGCGTGGCAGTGGGCCGATTTTGCCCATCTTCGAACTTAACCTTCTTATGGAGCCAAGGAATACGTGTACCAAGTTTCATCATGATATCTCAATTTTTACTCAAGTTACAGCTTGCACGGACGGACGGACGGACAGACAGACATCCGGATTTCGACTCTACTCGTCACCCTGATCACTTTGGTATATATAACCCTATATCTGACTCTTTTAGTTTTAGGACTTACAAACAACCGTTATGTGAACAAAACTATAATACTCTCCTTAGCAACATTGTTGCGAGAGTATAAAAAGACACAGTACTATCAGTGAAACACGCTCTCTTATTTTCATTGAGATAACTCACATACGTATTGGCCTGTATACAAAGTCACCCAGAAATTCGAAAATCTTTATATTAGGTATATGAGGGCTAATGGAAATATTGCTCCGATTCAACCAATTTTTGACACACAGACATACCATTATCAGAGAAGGAGTATCCTTTTATTTCGAATCGCCACGCTCTACATTTTGGCAAATTGAAAGAAACTTTTATATCTGAATATAAATATTACTGCAAATCTTGAACTAATAATAAACAAATTAGTTTTTAATAATAATAATGTAAAGATATAATTTGAAATAATGTATTTTTTTTTAGTTTTTGGAACAAGAAATGATTATCTGAAATAATTTTTTGATGTTTCAAAAAAACAGCTTTGAATAAAGATACCACTTTTGATCCAATCGAAAGTGTATTGATGAGAACTTATCTCAATATATTTACTTCAACAATCTGAACTAACTATTCTAACCGTGCGGTTCTGTACTGTGATACAGTCTCAAGTTTCTAAATTTGAGATTTTAAGTTAGAGACAATTTTTGAGACTTGAGACGATTTTGCAGAATAAGTGACAGTCACAAAATCTATTACATTTCATTATTCAGAGATGTTTTTGCACTAGACTGAAAATAACCGTGCGATTGTGTGCTATGATACAGTCTCAATTTGAGATTTTAAGTTAGAGACAATTTTTGAGACTTGAGACGATTTTGCTATTCTGTAAGT
Source organism: Bactrocera tryoni (assembly GCF_016617805.1). NCBI lineage: Eukaryota > Metazoa > Arthropoda > Insecta > Diptera > Tephritidae > Bactrocera > Bactrocera tryoni. The sequence continues at coordinate 60,675,152 of NC_052501.1, read as the reverse complement.
GACAGTCACAAAATCTATTACATTCCATTATTCAGAGATGTTTTTACACTTGAATGAAAATAAATATGTCGATAACAAATATTAAATTTTCTATAACATAGTCAAAAAACATAATCTATATAAATGAAAATGAATACCAAAAATGTATGTACGCGCATAACTCAATAACGCCTGGACCAATTTTGCTAATTCTTTTTCTTAAATGTTCGTTGAAGTTCAAAGATGGTTTTTACGGCGCGAAAAATTCGAATAATTTCCGGAAAACCCCTAAAAACAGCCCTTTTCTTTTCCCCCATACAAACGTTACATACATACATATGTACATACATATGTACATACATATGTACATACATATGTATGTATATAAAAATGAATGTTTGTTAGTAACACTAAGAGAACGGTTGAACCAATCTTGATGAAATTTTTAAAGGTTATTTGTTGTGGATCGGGAAGGGTTTAGAAACAAATACCTTATACTTTTCATGAGGAGAAGTCGGAAAATTGGACAATTCTAAAAAGTAACATTTTCCATACACATTTTTTTCAATTTTTGTTTGTTTTGTTTTTCAATTTTTGATTTGTAAATTATTTAAATTGTTCAATTGCGGTCGCTTGCTTTTTTATTCCGGCTATCCAAAGGAAAAATTATTTAAAATTATTCAGTGAAAACTTTATGTGTGTTTCACACAATATGATCAATTGCATATTGAAATTTGTTACGAAGCCACGAAGAGGTCGCGCTAATATTGGTCGGCGTTCTTTTTGCCCAAGAAAAGGCAAGAAGTACTCCCAAAATGCGATGACATACGTGCGGAATTATGGATCGCGGTCAATCAGCTAGCGATCGTAACGATATCACAGCACGACTTATTAAACAATAGCTGCGATGTTTGATGGTCTTTATCTTGAAGCAACATATGGTATATGTGGTGCTGTTAGATGCTGAATGTATTCTGTTGAGTGGCAAAAAAGAGATTTGCCGCACACACACATTCTTCTTTGGATGTGGATGGTGATTACACCAGATCAAATTGGTGAAATCATTACAGCGGAATTTCCTGATTCAGAGATATATCCAGAATTATACGAAGTGGTGGAAACCAATATGGTTCATAGACCTTGCGAACCTTACAATCCCACTTTGGTTTGTATGTTTGACAATAAATGCACGAAACACTACTCATGTGCTTTTCTTTCGGAAACGGAAATGGGAAATGATGGATATTCACTGTATCGGCGTCGCTCACCAGACGACAATGGCAGAACATTTAGCATTTAGAGGCGTGAATATCGACGTTAACAACACATCGAAGTTGACAACACATGGATCGTACCATATTCGCCATTTTGTCTAATTCACATTCAAAACTCATGTCAATGTTGAATATTGCAGATTGGTGAAATCGATCAAATACGTTTGCAAGTACGTCTCCAAAGAAAACAACATAGCGGTTATTGGCCTTGAACGATATGAGATCAGCAGTATCGAATGGGTGGGAACTGCAATAAAGCGCTTTGTAGGATATTTACTTTTGCAATTCATGAAAGTTTGTAGACTGTTGTGCAGGACAATGCGATAGTTACTTCGCATGCCACTGAAGTTCGCATACTTTTCGCGAAGATCATTTCGACATATCAGCCTTCAAATTCGCGTTAATTATGGGATACGAAAAAATGACATTGCCGATGAAATTTTACATTGTACGGATATTCGCTTAGAATTGGAAATGGGCAAATTTCGGTTGATACTTCCAGTGGTTTGATATCAATTTCACCTCCCTTTTGTCAATTCACTTCAACGGAAGATGAATTCATCACGAATGTTTATCCGAGCATTGGTCAAAGTATCGTAACTGCAATTGCTTGAGTGCATCTTTTGCGTCTAAAAGTTGGATCTGTCATTATTATGTTTCACAATCTTCATGCGCCGAAACTGTGTAATGGAACCCGACTGATTATGACGCAGTTATCGAATACAAAAGACAGCCATTTCAGTTCAAATGTATTCAATTACCAGGGAAAATTGCCTTTGCGTTGACAATCAACAGGACACAAGGAAATCGGGAAATGCTATGTTTTTCACACGGCCAGATATAAGTATGTGGCGTGTTGACGAGTTGGAAACCCATCTTCTCTGTATATTTACGCACCAGAACAGAAATCAAAAAATTATGTTTATTAAGTTGCGCAACATTAAAAAAATGTAGAAAAATAGAAAATAAATCATTTTCGACCCAATACAATTTCAACTTTTTTTCATTTCAAAACACATAATTTCACGCAGGACAACGGCTGCGGGGTCAGCTAGTTATCAATAAAAATAAAAATCTATGTTGCTTTTGTATGATAATATTTACAACATTTATGTAAAATTGATTTATTTTTAACCTTTTCGAGTTTGAGTTGCTTACAAAATATAAAAAAAACGACAGTTGATTAATATCTATGATGATCTCTATTCAGTATATTCAAAATGGCAGACAAGAGTTCTTTTTAGTTTTGAGACTTGCTAACTATCAGGTCTCAAATTTAAGGCAATATTTTGAGACTAACGCTAGAGACTGTTAAATGAATAGTAACTAGTCACAAATTGAGACTTTACCACAAAATGTCTCAAATAGAGACTGGTTACAGAATTCCGCTATAAATATATATTTATCTCAAATGAAAGTTGTGACTAATTTATTAAAAGACAAAAAACTGATTTATCTAAATTTTTCAAGTGGTTCGCTTCTCGATTAACAACTGCTCTAGTCTATAATCTAATCTCGGAACTATGAATGCCCGCACTTCAATAGTAAATACTGTTGTATACGTTGCTATTGAAGGTCTTCCACACGCAGACAATAAATGATATTGAGTAAAAAAATACGAAACATATGGTTTGAGCTTAGAAGTTCATTTGTACAAACATTTTTAATTCAACACAGCGAGATATCGCCAGAGATCAGTGTCATGTAGCGGTCAACAACTACTCCATTTCGGCAACAGGAAAGTGCACACGACGTAATAAAGTGATAGTAAGGCCATAAAAACGAAGATTAAATATACATATGTATGTATGTACAGTAGGATGAACTAAAAAGCATTAAAAATTTCCCATAAAAATTACACGTAAAAAATATTTTTCATTAAAAATACCATAACTTTTCAACGGTTTATGGTAAAATTTTTTACATTACGTATTTTTGTACAGATACAATTTCCTAAAAAATTCAGTTATTTTTATGAGAAACTTTCAAAGTTCACCTTTCTGGCATGGATATTTTTTCTGAGTGTATATGTATGTAGGTTAATTTTAACACATATGTAAACTCGTTGGTGTAGCTTTTAGCTCACCCTAATGTACATATGTATGTACTTGTACGTACACGTTTCCAAACGCGTCACAACTAGAGCCTTAACGTTAGACATACATACGAGTTTGTCACTTGTGATTGATATTATGTATACAGATTTATGAACGTCACTTCAAAAGCGTACACGGATTTTTCACGGTGCACTAGATGGATTTTTGGCATGGCAAGCTAATTTTGCGCAGCTTTAGAGGTCTACAATTAGATAAATGTGAAGGGTAGTCAATTGATTTTTCGCCAAATATATGTATGTAAATAAAAAAGGAAACGAAACACAAATAAATGAAAATTAGCAAGGAAATAGTAAACTTTCGCTAACAGCTGAGTGGCCAATGCACTTTTTGTGTTACATTATTTTCGCATATGGTATATTAATAGACGCGGAAACACGTGTGTGGACTTAGTTAAAAAATTAATTATTTATGTATTTGTATATTACTGTTTGCACATGTATGTATGTACATAAATGTCTACTAATATGCAGTAAGTTCATATACACTTATCTTATTGTTGTTGTTTCTATGTGAGAGCGTTTATATAAGCATATAGGCACGCCTAATTCACGTGATCGGCCTAAATTGATGTAGCACGAATATATCATACAAACGCGCAATGATTATATGTATGTATGTCGATATGTGCGTGCATACATATGTATATGTATATGTGAGATTTTAATAAGTAATTTTTCAAGTTCAAGTTATATACAACTACATTGTTCACAGCAAGTTTGATTTATTGAGATGCTATAATTACTATGTTAATTTGCACGCACTTTCAACTGATAAAACAGAATTGTAGCTGAAAATAAGCTTTGGGTATAATAAAGTATTTATAATAAAAAAATAAGACAAATCTAATCTGACTCTAAGCAACCTATACATTTCGCAACTATTTTATTTGTTACTGTATAACTTCGGCTTCGGAAATTTAGACTTTTCTTATGAACATTTTTCTATATAATAAAAAAGGGCAAAAGTTATAATATTTATGTATTTAAAAAATCTATCCCAAAAATCTAAGTGATATGCAGGTACATATATTTTTACAAAATTACACATTTGATTGGAAAGGTTTTTTTTAATTTGTTGATGCATTTTATTTTTTAATTACTTAAAAAAAATAAATTTCACATAATAATATTATAAGACCAAACATTGGCTACCAATATCTTCTGCTAAATTTTAGGCTTATACATCCAAAATAAAAAAATAAGCGAATGTATTTTGACTTTTTCTCAGAAAATTTTAACCTTTTCTTTGTTCTCGTTTTTAATTATTTTCTATTTTTATAAAGTCTTTTAATGAACTCAGCGACGTCATGCGTAAATAAAAGAAATATACATATGTAAGTGGAATATACCATACATATTTATATGAATATTGCATTACCGAGCACTTAAATTTATTTTTGCATACATATGTACATATATACGCAATATACGCAAATATTTAAGAAAATTTTAAAAAATCTACTGTTCTTGGTCATCAATAAACAAAGAAAAAATTTTAAATATATAAAATATATATATATGTATATTCGTTAAAAACAATTTCAAAAAAATAACAAAACGCTTCAAAATATCGAAAATATTTTATGTTGTGCCAACTAAATATTTGCATCATTCTTTCTTAAAATTTGTTGTTGACTTCATTTTATAATTAGTGACGGTATGTGCTGCATACTTAAGACTTCACTAATTGGAGAAATCTTGTATTCCTTTATTATTTTTGAAGTTTGAATATGTGCTGTCACATACCTGAACGCGTATAAAATTTTGTAACAATTTCTAATTTAGAAATATATAAAAAAAAAAACCTTTTTTAATATTTTTTATTTATTTATAAATTGCTTAATTTAATGTAAATTAACTCGACTACCGAATATAATCGCATAATGATTGCTTAAAGAATCAGGACGCGCCCATAAAAAAGCCTAAGTAAGAACAATAGCACTTAACGGTCATGATGAAATTGCAATGTAAAAAGTCCAAGAGGTACTTACATATACTTACATAAGTATGTCTCTGTTTAAGCATTGAAATAGCCAACAAAAAAATTAAAATATACATATAATTATGTAATTGAGAAAACAGTGGAAAAGACTTACGTACCTACAATACGTACATATGTACATATTTGTATATGTATGTATGTACATATTAACGCTTTGGCACAATATAAGCAAAGAGCAAAGAATTTGCAATTAATTTGTGCAAAACATTTATTACACCTCTTGCACTATCACTTTACTCTCGCTCGCTCTCTAACCATGCATTATGCATGTTACTCAACAAAATACTTAAATGAATATGCAATATTTTATTGTGTGTAATAAATCATAATTTACTTCAAAAAAAAATGTGTAATGAATGTGGTTCCCAGAATATAAATAGCCAATTGTCCAATACATTTTATTGCTACTTTGTAATAATTTTATGATTTTCATAAAGTGCATTGTTTTACTATTTCTATATAACAATATTACATTTTTAATGAATTGTTTACTTTTTTGTGTTAAGTTTTTCAAATTTTGGTATTATATTGCAGTAATATATTATACTAATTAATTTGCCATATTTAATATTGTAGCGTTTTTTTTATTATTTTTGCTGGTTAAATTTTTTTAGTTAGATCAATTTTTAATTTTTCTTTTGACTTTATTATAATATTATTGAAAATGTTATTAAACGTTCTTTACATTTATTTTTTTAATTCATTATTTTAAATGTTTTATAATTATAGTTATAATACACATATTAATGTTTAAAAGGTTTTAACATAATATATATGTATGTACATTTGTACTTTCATATGTCTTATGTTATGTCCTTTACCAAAATTATACTAAACCAACATAATTATGTTAAGTCTCACTATAATATCTGTTAACTTCATACAAAATATCACAGCTGTTTTGATTTTTCACTTACGTTTTCTATTGACTTTCGGCACAGATATGTGTTTCCTTTCGCTACTCTTGCTGCTTTTTCGTGTATCCTTCGTTGTGTATGTATATTCAAATAAAATATATATTAGAATTTTATTCTTCACTTATCCTCTTCGACGTATTTGCATGTGTTACGCATTCAAATCATACATATACATACATACATACGTTTAAATGAATGTACGTATGTGCATATGTAACTGTCACTATTTAAACTTCACAGCACTGCAGTTACTCTGTGTCGTTGTTGTTATTGCTGCACAATTTATTGTCTATTATAAAAAAGGAAAAATATACATATATAATAATTACAATTAAAGAAAAAAAATTTTTTAAATCAACTACACACGTCCACCATTTTCAACAGTGACTGTGCAATTTCTATTTTTTTAGAATTAATAATTATGTAAAATCACAACTTATTGAGTAGAATATTTGCAGGGGGTTTTCGCCAACTTTTTCAATAACTTTCTATATGGACAAATAGCGAAAGTCTCCTTGATATGCACATGCGTAATCTATCAAAATAATTAGGAAGAATTAAACTTTTATGATTCGCACTTTTTCTATATCTGCATATATGTACATATATATATATACATATGTATATATTTTTTTTTGCACGAAGATTCAACTTAAAAAATTACCACGCACCACCACTTGGAACAAACACGTCCGTCCACACCAAAGTAACACATCTGACTGTTAGAATGACTTGAAAAAGCTAAACATGAAATGCCTACAGTGGCAAAGCTACACAGTGGCGATGAAACAGCAGCACTGCTATCTGTACCAGCAACAGCAAAGGAATTTTAATAGCCGAAAGAAAAAGGTTGACTGGCATGAACTTGCGAATGTATAAAAATACATAAAATATAGCAGATTGAGAATAGTGAGTATAAAAGTTTTGCTTTTAGAGCGAAAGCTTGAGAATAATAACAGATAATTGTACAAGTTAACAGTATCATATGGATTGCATGCGCACTTTTCTCAGCCTACCAAGCAGGCAAATTTTGATACTCAATTAAGAAATAAGTGTGCAGACTGTGGGCTAAAAGTTTCTGAACTATCAATTAAATTTTTTTGCATGAAAACGTGGCTTTATTCTTCTACTTAATATTCAACTTAAGTTATTACATTTGTTGGTACAATCCTACAATATTTCGATACCGGTTCAATAGTGTGTAATTCAAGGTCTTCAAAATAGGCGTATGTTTTCATCTTCATCCACTATTTTGAGTGAACTATGAATGTCAAGGATGTTAATTGACTTTCTCAATTTCACTTAGTGCACTTTCACCCAACAAAATTTCACGGAGTTTTGAGATGTTTTCTGGCGTTACTTCCTCTTGTGGTCGCTACGAACCTGATGCCATTTGTACTGGTTCGGGAAAGCACAAAATTAAGCGAATTACCTATAAATTTCATACCTGTACATACATACATATAAAAACATATGTATATTGAAGTACAGAAAAGCTCCAGAGCGAGGAGCATTAGAAAGATTGCAAACTTTTAACCAAACGATTTTATGGACATAAATATGTACATAGGTATTTTTATACACGAGTACATTTATATCTGTAATCACATATATGTATGTATGTATATAGTATATGCGTATGTACATATGGTGACACCAAAGTCAAAGTCACCCAAAACAACTATGTCGGCAGCGTACAATGCCTCCAAATATCTCGATGTTACGAAAATCGGTCGGTTTGTTGTTACATTTGTGTGTGTACATATGTACATGCATACATATATGATCTTTCATTCTCTTAATTTTATGTACATAAGCGATACTAAACCTCGCGTAAACATCGCGCCAAGAAGTGACTAAACATTTCTGGGTGGCGATAAACGATTCTGTTAACACGGCAAGACAACTACCGGCAGAATTACTAGTTACATACATATATACCGCAAAGCCGGTTACGATGCGTTATTGCACACACATATGTATATACATACGTATGTACTTCTACACATACACATCTACATAATATTCAGCTAAACTTTAATGATATTATATATACTGAGAGCAATGTATTAATGTAAACTTGAAGACTCTGAGCAAATGAAACTGTTAAAGTTTTACAGTGTGGGGCTGATTGGGCGCCGACCAACATTGTTCAGAGCGAAATCGTATGATCGACAAGTATACAGACATGTGTCTACATTTAGCCATATTAATGGGAGAATAAGAGGAATAAAATCATCGAAGTTCACTTTCAGTAAGACAAGTGACAATTTGTCAAAGTAAAATGTCACATAAAAACAATTTAGATGTGTTTTTTTATTGTTTATGTTATTTGTGTAAAATTGTAATGCAGCGTGAGATGGTGTTACACCGATACTTCTAAAAAGAGTTTTTAAAATTTATATACCAAATATTTTATTGACAGTATTATTTTTTGAAAGCAATAAATTCTTAATAATATAATCTAAGAATGTGTGGATGTGTATATGTAAGTAAAGATATAACTTTTTGAAGCCTATTTACATACAATCATACCAAAACCGATAAATGTACTTCTATTGTTCTAAAATACTTTTTAAGCATTAAGTAAGTTTATGATTAACTAATTTATAAACAAGCAATTTTTTTAATCGATAATACGGGTGAATTAATTCTTTATTTACTCAAAAGTATTATTAAAAAAAATACATAAATACGTAAAGTAAAATAACGGCAAAGAAGTTAGGCATGGCTAAGTTCGTACAACGGCAAATACCATATACATTTGTATGTATTTGCATATTAGGGGGTCCGTTTTTGCCCTAAAAAGAAGGATTAAACGTAAACCAGCTACTTATTTTCAATTTAAACATTGCTTAAATTATATTTATTTTCTCATGTGCTATATACATAAATAACATGGTTTTCTTGATATTTTGCATTAACTAAATAAATCTACAACTTTGGAAATGTGATATCGTAATACAAAGTATACTGGAAAAGGCAAAAGATTTATTAACGTTTTCTTTTCCATACAAAATTAAAAGTTATGTGCAGTTATGCCTCTAGTACCTTTCTTTATTTTAATACATTTAATATATAAGACACTTGACAAACCTCCAAAAAAGATAATTTAATCAAAAATCGCCTTCTTATCACAGGATGTCTATAAATTGCGATTTTTAACTGCCTCGTAAAACGTTTACATAAACTTCACGAACTAAAGCAATAAAAAAGATAATTATAAATAATATTCGCACGTTTATACTCTCGTGTACAAGAACAACAAAATATGGAGAATTTATTATCAACACTTTAAGCGGCACGTATCTGATAGCAAAAAGGAATTTATCAAGCAAAACCACAGCACTTATGAATGATTTAATTAGCACCACGATGAATAAAGCTAGCTATCAGTAGCGTTAACAAAACGCAGGTTAAATATACATACATATGTTTACATATAATTGCAATTATGTTCGAAAAAATGGCAGAGCTTTCCAATAATTGAAAAACTTTCATGGTAAATCCCATTTGTAAAATTTTTCATTGTTGTTGTTAAATGGATACTTTTTATCATGCAATAAGTGTACAAATTAGAAAGTCTAAAAAGCGAGATTTCATTATTTTCTGATAACGAGAAAAAATAGGAAAATGTACAGCCGAGAACCTTCCCGCTTCAATTAAGAGTCCACATTTGGAGAGATTCTGTTAGAAGTGTCTAAGAACCCAGTTTTCAGACTAGCAGCGAAAAAAATGTTTTTGTTTTTTACCCACCCTAATGGATACACAAACCATTCCTACACAGTTCCCTTAAGGATATATTGCATACGACTGTCATTACGTGTACGCGTTGTCTTTATAAGAACCTAACAGCATCTTTGCAATATCAGACTTAGTGTCGCTATTTTTTCAAAAACCATCGTATGTACGTGTATTCTATCAATTGATACCACTTGCAATTCGTTTATGGGTGGTGTTCAGTGCGTATGAGCAACTTTTCATCACTTTTATTGTTATATTTATTTTCACTTGCTGCATAATCAATTGTGGAAGCTTAGCATCCATACTTTCATTAACGCTATGTTTTCAAATATATGTATTACAAGCATTTATTTGATTAATAGTCGTGAATTTTAACTTTATAATTTATAGTTTTTTGACATCTCCACGGCTGATCTAAGATGAAAACAATTATTGTGAGCTAAAACACAAATATATGCATGTGTGTATTAATGTATGCCTATGTACATACATGCATGCTTGAATGTATGTTTGTACACCATTTGATAATTATAAAGCTTGGTATAAGTATTAATAATTCTCAACCTTTTTCACGAGTCATTTCATTATCAGCAATATATGGCATCGAGCAGAAGATTTTGCAGACGAGAATGATTAGAGCATTCAGACAGACTTAATTAGTTTTGTGATTTGCGATTTTAAATATTGTATACTCAACAATAAAATTTAATTTGTATGAAAACAAGTGTAATACATATGCATTGTACATATGTATTATTATAAAAGTAAATAACCAATTCATGTGAATATGATGCAAAAATTAATCACAAATTTAAAATATGCGTTTTCTTTCTCATTACAGTCTCTTTTAAGAACAACTTATTTAACACGGCTATTTTCCTACTTATTTTCCCTTCTGAAGAATATGTTTTCTGAAATTATACTTAACCATATACAATTTCTGTCCGCAGAGTAAGCTTTTCAAGTTTGTAACGCCAGAATAGTAGTCGCACGTTGTCAAATCTGCAAAATACGGTAGCGATTCGTAGACTAACCGAGCGATTCTGTATTGTGATATAGTCACAAGTCTCTAAAATTGAGATTTTCATTCAATTCAGTACGTAACAATCACAAAATCACAATTGAAAACGAACAGGTCTAATCAGCTCTTACATTTCATTATTTAGAGATGTATTTACACTTGAATGAAAATAAACGTGTCGATAATAAATACTAAATTTTCTACAACATAGTCAAAAAGCATAATTACTAATATAAAAATATATCTTGACTTTGTTTCAGAATATTGACGAAATTTATGTGAAATTGATTTATTTTTAACTTTTTCGTGTTTGAGTTATTACAAAATACAAAAAAATGACAATCGATTAATATTAATATTTAAAAAGGGAAAACAATAGTTCTTTTCTGCTAACTACATATCAGGCCACAGAAAAAAAGCTCGGTCTAATACTATGTTCGGAATGTTGTGGAATCTAAGTCGTTCGACCGACAATGTGTGTTTCCGATGAGTTTTCACTGACAACTATCAATAGCGGCATTCTCTTGCCATTGCAAGATTTCACGATGACACAAAATGCAAAAATCCTATACTGAAATATACAAGGCCAAGAAAGCACCCATTGCAGAATCTAGTGATATATGACGACACGAAAATAAACATGGGTTTTGGTTTGACATATTTTACAGTCATTGCAAATAATTTTCTGCGTGTTTTTTTTGTTGTGCTGTTGCACTAAGAGGAAAATTCTGCAAATTCTGCACCGTGCAAGGTTTTGCAAGAGCAAGAGAATCCCCCTAATATGAGAATATCAAGCGACAGCTGTTTTTGTATATGGATGTAAACAAATATCAAGGGCCGGCAAAATATGTCTTCCAAAACCATCGATTAAACCACAGCAGGCACCGATTATAATGAGTGGAATGTAAGTTTTCAAGTAGTTTTCAGCGAAAACTGTGTTTTCGTTTGACGTATTTTACATTGACGTAAACACAAGTTTTCGTGCGAAAACCACTTTTTCCCACGAAAACGTGTTTTCGTTGTCGGTCCGAACATAGTATAACCTCTAGTATAAATGTTTGCACCCATTGTATATAATATTACGGAGAAGGAAAGTGTATACTTTTACCGTTTTGAAAAACAAAAAGTCAATTGAAAACTCGAAAAATTAATTGATTTGGACATCCAAACGTGAAAATTAAAGTAAATTACCAAACATATAATCTATTCTAATACGGCTGTATAAACTGACGGTGAACAACACCAAAAGCTTCATCAGGAACGGGAAGGACCTATCCGAGCCGTTCGATACCAAACAAGGTTTCAGACAAGGTGACTCCCTTTCGTGTGACTTTTTCATCCTACTTTTGGAGAAACTAATTCGAGCTGCAGAACTAAACAGAGAAGGTACCATCTTCTATAAGAGCGTACAGCTGCTGGCGTATGCCAATGATATTGATATCATTGACCATAACAACCGCGCCGTTATCTTGGAACCAGCCTCAACACCAACAACAACGTCAGCCTCGAAATCCAACGCAGAATATATCTTGCCAACAGGTGCTACTTCGGACTAAGTAGGCAATTGAGAAGTAAAGTTCTCTCTCGACGAACAAAAAAAACTCTATAAGTCACTCATTATTCCCAACCTGTTATATGTATGGTGTAGAGGCATGGACGATGACAACATCTGATGACTCGACTTTACGAGTTTTTGAAAAAAAGTTCTGCGAAAGATTTATGGTCCTTTGCGCGTTGGCAACGGCGAATATCGCATTCCATGAAACGATAAGTGTATGAGATATACGACGACATTGACATAGTTCAGCGAATTAAAAGACAGCGGCTACGCTGGCTAGGTCATGTTATCCGGATGGACGAAAACACTCCAGCTCTGAAAGTATTGAAAGTATTCGATGCAGTACCCGCCGGGAGAAGCAGAGGAAGAGGAAGATCTCTACTCCGTTAGAAAGAACAGGTGGAGAAGGACCTAGCTTCACTTTTACTTGTAATCTCAAATTGGCGCCACCTTGCGAAAAGAAGAAACGACAGTGAACACTCATACCTTTGATCTCTCTCTGTGCTCCTCTCCAGCTCTACTCTAGAAAATCACCGTTGAATTCAAATAAATATGTTAGTGAAAAGTTTATAATATCACTGTATCAGTTGTCACTGATACCTCTTCAGTGTAGAGGAAATATCAACAATGATTCTTTTCTTCGGAGTCGTCGGTCTATAATATAAAGTATAGATGTATGGTACACACATATGTATGTACATATATGTAAATAGTCGAAACCCCAATTAATGGCAGCCAATTTAGCGGAAGAAACAACAATGATAAGGCAATGAGAAAACAAAATTTACCTACAAACACATACACATGTTCATATGTATGTATGTATGTACATATGTATGTAGTGTAGTAGTATGTATGTATGTATGTATGTATGACATATACCGCATCATTTATACAAATTTATGCAAGTGTTTATTTGATCGCTTACATATGCGTATATGCATATGTACATATACATATATGTATATTGAAGATAAGAACTCGGTTGCCTCGGTCAATCGAGACACACCTACAAAATTCGTTAAAGCAAGTACTAGAAAAATGATATACTTACGCGTGTTTTCATCAGTAAAGTTCCCAAAGACAATTAATTTTTATACCCTGAAAAGGGTATATTAAGTTTGTCAAGTTTTCAAGCGATTGAGAACGCGACAGTAACACTACCATAAAAAGTAAAGCAGTATCTTTTTTCCTCTAAACTTATGTGTGTATGATAGGGCTTTTCATTTTTATACCCTGAACAGGGTATATTAAGTTTGCCACGAAGTTTGTAACACCCAGAAGGAAGGGTCGGAGACCCTATAAAGTATATATATGTATAAATGATCAGTATGTCGAGCTGAGTCAATTTAGCCATGTCCGTCTATCTGTCCGTCTGTCTGTATATATACGAACTAGTCCCTCGTTTTGAAATTTTGCAAACATCATTTTTCAAAAAGCTGCTCATTTGTCGGAAATGCCGATATCGGACCACTATAACATATAGCTGCCGTATAAACTGAACGATCGGAATCAAAGGCTTGTATGGAAAACTTTCACATTTGACAATGTATCTTCACGAAATTTGGTATAGATTATTTTCCAAGACAACAATGTAATCTCCGAAGAAATTGTTCAGATCGGATTCCTATAGCATATAGCTGCCATACAAACTGAATGATCGGAATCAAATGCTTGCAAGGGAAACTTCCTCATTTGACGATATATCTTCACGAAATTCGGTATGAGTTATTGTTTATAGAAATAATGTAATATCAGAAGAAATTGTTCAGATCGGATTACTATAGCATATAGCTGCTATACAAACCGAACGATCGGAATCAAGGGCTTGTATGGAAAACTTTCGCATTTGACGTGGTATCTTCACGAAATTTAGCATGGATCACTGCTTAAGGTAACAATATAATATCCAAAAAAATTGTTCGGAACGAATTACTGTAGCATATAGCTTCCATGCAAACAGAACACATAGTTACTAAGAGAAATGCACCTGTGAAGGGTATTTAGCTTCGGTACAACCGAAGTTAACGTTTTTTCTGGTTTTCATATGTACATATATACTTATGTATGTATGTGTACATTTATGTATACTATATACATATGTATGTATTTATATTTTGTAATTAAATATATACTTCCTCTTGGTTGAATTATATGTACATATATGCCCATCGTACATTTTGCCATGTTGAACGCATTTTTTACATCTAGGGTAATCAGCACATAGCCTCCTTTCCATCTCTTGCCACTTACTGCTCATTTCACCGTATCGGCGTCGTCACGTTTGCGTCAACAGTGGATCTCTTTTTTATGAAGCCGTGTTGTCTCTTTAATAATCCGCCGGCTTCATGGATTGCTAACTCCAAGCGGTTTAATAATATAATATAAACCGCGTATATTAGGTATTTTCGTACACTTAATCCATTGTGTCTAACATACACAGAGGTCGGTACTATGAAGGCTCTTCAGGTCGTGTCTTTGGTTTTGATAGGAGAACTAAACGCTGTACTTTCCACGAGTCGGGGAACACCTCTTCCTTTAAACAAGCGTTGTACATTTTAGCGAACAAGAAAGAGCTTCAAAAGCTTTATAAGATCCAAGCAAACAGAACACAAACTTTAAAAACACTTTATTTTGTATGCACTCTTTTAAACGCGATTCTATTATTTTTAATAATAAATTAATTTGCTTCCACCTTCGCAAAAGTATATACTTGAGAGCATTAATGAAATTGTTAGAGTTTTATTTCATCTATGTCTATGAAATATTTATGTACAGCTGTGTTCATGGATATAGTTATGCCCCTGGCTTCTAACTATAAAATAGAACAATCAAGTTAAAAATACAAACTATGAATTTTATGCTTTTAAAAAGTAATTTTTAGCTACATACTTCTACGTATATCCACAATTTTATTTTTTCAATATATTTGTATTTTACTACGAAGATTTATTATCGTTTAATATTTCCCGATAAATTTGTGATTGAATTCAGTTTCAGTGCTGCGCTGGCCGAGACATTATGTCGATCCTTTTTGATTCAAACCCCTCCATACCTAGCTTGGTACTATGTTTTGGGTCATTATCCTGTTCAAAAGTCGTTTTTTAGACATTTCCCAGCTGCAAAATGATATCATAACAACCTTCAATAGGTTTACATATGTATGTAACTTATTCAGTTCATGATGCTATATATCAAATATGTAGTGTGTTTTTATAGCCCTGACAGACGGCAGCGCTAATTTGCTTTAGCGGGCATAATTTACATTAACTGGGGCATTTGTTAATGCAAATTAGTAATGCACAAAAATTTCGTGCATTTAGCTGAATTTACCAAATTTTAGTAGGCAACATTGGTTAAAAATGGCAGATTTTTGCTAATGTGAATGTTGATTAATAGAAAGAAGATAAAAACGTAAACAAAAGATTTAAGTAAAGCGTTAGAGGTAAGCTGTTTTTATATTGCTAATTATATTATGTGCCAGTATATTTACAAAAAACTAATTTTAATATTTTTAGATGGAAGGAAACAAACAACGAACAATGTGGACAAACAGTGACGAAAATGTTTTAATTGATTTGAGGCGTGAACGAGTCAGACACTTGCGATGTGCTAAGCATAATTTGCACATCTATGCCGATATATGTATCTGTGCAAATGGTACACAAATTTACACCAAAACAAGTTCATGTAAAAAGAGAAATTACATGGGCGAACTAATAAAAGTGGCAAAAGTACAACACATATTGCTGAAGATTTTTGATCACCCGGCGACATTTGGACAGTCGATAGTTATAGTGCTTTCCAATTTTATTTCACTTTTTCTTACAAGTAAACAAATTTCAACATCAGCTGTCTAAATGCACAGATCTGCCGTCTGTCACCATAAAATTCCAATGCGCATTAGCGTTGCTTAATGCGTATTAATTTTGCTCGTCTGTCAGGGCTATTAGAGACATATTTTCTGGACCACATTCTTCCGAAAAGAAGCAACATTGCTTTCATTGGTCCAGATGGCTAATTGAAATGTAATTTCGCTTATTTTTTTTTTTTGCAGCCACATGTTTCTTCGTCAAAAGAGTCACCTTCGGCGAACTTCTTATCTCATTTTGTTGCTTATTGTTTTCAAACAGTCTTCCACGATTTTTAAGATAAATAAGAAACAATTTAAAAAATGTTTTTCATAATTTTTGAGGATGGTTAAGACTTTATTTTTAAATATCGTATAATCTTTCTGTTCTATAATATTGATTTTGTACATTTCCACCATGATTCTCTGCTTTATCATTGTAATGTTACAGCTTCGCATATAATTGTAGTGAGTTAAACTATAGCTTCGATTCCCTGAAGGTTCTTTTATATTTCCTTAACTTTATTATCAACTAGAGGACCCGTCCACGCTTCACCGTGGCTGATACATAGATAATACTACCACTACTATCTATGTATGTATATGGTTTCGATTAGTTGGGTTATTACTGTTGTTAATGAGTTATAGCATTTTTGTGAAGCAACTTGTGTTAGTTTACAAAAAAATGGATCATAAAGCATTTCGTGTGTTAACAAAGCATTGCTTTTTTGGGGAAAACGCTGTTGAATTTGTTCTCAGGGAAATACATCGTTGAAAAGATATTTGCTAAGCTGGAAACAGGCGAAATGAGCAAAGTAAGTGCCTCGCAAGTTCATAAGCCAACAAAAACAACGAATAACTGATTCTGAGAAGTGTTTAAGTGCTCTCTAATCGGAATAAAGCCGAATTTTTGCGTCGGTGATAGAAACATAGCTCCAAGTTAATACCACCAGTTCACATTACATGAACATATTCTTTATCTGTCATAAATATGTAACATGACACTTACGACCCATATGGTCCGTATTAAGTATCCGTAAGTAACATTATGTGTACTTTGCTAACCTTAGGTGGTCCAAAAATGTAACTCATAGATTGTAAGATGAATCTTCCCACTTGTAACATATGTCCTACATATGTCCTATCTCAAGTGGATTGTAGATATACTTCCTAGAATGTAAGATTAATATTTGTATCTAGGCTTAAGCAAAATATTGTATTTAAGAAAATGTAATAAAGAAAACGGCTCAGTTGACCACAGGGAGTTGCTCACGGGTAGTTGCCCGTAGCTGCCCAAAATCTAAACAGAGTTTTTAATTTCCATCATTTCCCACTGGAGTAAAATCGACAGTCATTCTAGTGGACTGCACATGATGAACCGGTTCCCAGGCGTGGAAAGACAAAAAGGCGGCTGGAAAGGTTATGACATCAGTCTTTTCGGATGCACGTGGTATAATACATACTCAAAAACTGATTACTGAGCCAGTTATAATCTATTTCACTGCGTGCTTGGTTGCAGTTCTTTTCTTCTATTCCAAATACTTAGCAATTGTATTATTTTTGAGGAAGAATTTGTTTAAAATTGGATGCACAAATTCAAATGATTCCTACAAACATGAATTTAGAACAAATGCTTATGATTTAAAATATAATTTTTGTATTTATGAGTTGTATTGGATTCTAACATAAAGAGATAAAAGGTATCCTATGTCCTTACCCTGGTTCTAAGCTACCTCCCCACCAATTTTCAGCGAAATCGGTTCAGCCATTCTTGAGTTGTAAATGGTGTAGCTCACACAACTTTCTTTTATATACATACATATGTATATAGATATCCTTTCTCAATAGATCAGTTTCTTGTTCTGCCCACTAAAAAAAAAGAGCACTGGGATTTCATAAAAATGTCATCAGCAAATTTGTAAATTACTTAAATACTTCTATTTATCACAACTATTTAATAATTTTTATACTCTTGCAACCAGTTGTTACAGAGAACGTATCACCTAAAACTAATCGAGATAGATATAGGGTTATATAGTATATGTACATATATGTACTATAAATGATCAGGGTGACGAGAAAAATTTAAATCCGGTTGACTGTCGTCTGTTCGTCCGTCCGTGGAAGCTGTAACTTGAGTTAAACTTGGTATGCAGGTTTCTTAGTACAAAAATAATAGCGGGTTGGTAGATGGACGTAATCGGACCATTGCCACACAAATCACCATTAACCGAAAACATATAAAGTGCCATAACGAATCATTAAATTAAGATATAAAACTCTAATTTGGTACAGGAGATCGCAGTAGCCAGGGGCACCTGTGGGCATTTTTTTTTTAAGTGGGCGTATCCCCGCCCTTTAATAAGTTTAATTTATATATCCCCTAAAACACTAAAGCTACAACAACCAAATATAAAATACAAATCTTATAAGAACTCCTACTTATATACTTATATATTGTGAAAATGTATGAAATCGGATGAAAACCCCACTCACTCCCCATATAACTGTACTGTTCAAAACAACAAGAAGCGCGATAAATCAATAACAAATGCTCCAGAAACGTAAAAATTTGCCGCCAGCGAGATGATATGTTAAGGCTTTATAGGGGACGGGGTAAAAATTGGACGACGGGGGTGGCACCGCCAATTTTTTGGTGAAATCCGACGGTACCTGGCATTCTTTTCGCATTCCACGTTGTGAAAATGAGCGAAATCGGACAATAAATACAATTATGCCTACTTCCCATATTGCACAATTTTAAATTCCACTTAATTATTTTACTTTCCAGTACACAAATCAAGAAGAAATAAATATAACGGGCTTAAACTTTGTACGAATAATGCCTTTAGTATATGCCCCCTTATGACCAAAAATTGTTGAAATCCAACAATAACTATTGGTTGAATCGGATCAATGATAGCCCCTATATATGTACATAAGTAGCTAATATAAAGATAATCGAACTTCCGTGAGACTTTATACCGCATCTATCGGTATCAATGAAAATGACAGAGAGTGTTTTACTCATAACAGTGTATCTTTGTGCCTAAAATAGATAAATTTGAGCGAAAACTTGACTTACCCCCCCATATAACTAATATCAGGATTTTCGACCATGGGGCAGACTTCATTCTATATGATTGTTAATAGTATTATTATTATATAGTGGTATTGGGAAAAATAGATTAAATCTGCTCGATACTACCCCAACTTCCATATACTTCATATAATGGTTTTCATTTTTCTAACAAACCGTATGTGTCTGTCAGTATAAGAGTTATATATAGTATATGTACATATATACATATGTATGTATATAATTGCTTGAATTTCGATCCTAAAATTGACGTTTTACATCATAAAGTATTTCGCTGGCTTTGATTCTTGTAAGTTGCAAGAATATAAAATGTTCGGTTGCACCCGAACTTAGTCCTTTCTTACTTATTTCATTTATAGAACTCTAACGACAAGCACTTTTATTTTTAATGAAAAGCTTGTTTTGCAGAAAATATAAAAATGCGTTTTATAATTTGAAATGTCTATTCTTCCAAAATAATCACTCTTATTGGAAAGTGAGAATATGTTAGGAAAGATCTCTAAATATAAGAAGCTGCTGCACTATTATTGTCATGAGCATAACTATGATTATGTATGATTTAAAATTATTTAACTTACATAAAATAATTACGAAATTTTGCATTAATTTAATTAATGTCAGACAAATATGTATGTATGTACATGTAAACAAAAAATTTGAGCTTTTTTCATTCAACTTAAAAACAAACATACATACATACATACATATGTATAAGTAACATACATGTAAGTAAATACATATTATTAGCAAGTGGTGTGATATTCGTTGATATTATATTCACCATGGTTAAAACTTTATGAAATAACCGTTATTCTTAATCACTGCTTCACAGCTGCGTGGCAAGCTCTCTATTAACCTTTGGTATATGTCCAAAGGATAGAGTTCATTGCTTCGTCTACTCCTGCCCAAAGCTCGTTGCATTTTGTAAATTTTTCTTTGCCCAATTTTTTCATTGACTTCATTCCACAAGTTTTCGATAGGGTTTTAGATTTGGACCTTGCGCTGGCCAATCAATAATTAGAATCTTTTCTTGCGTACGCCAGTTTTTTATTACCTTTCCAATATGCAATTTGCTGGCACAACATCATAGATATTGTATTCCTTAGTAAATTAAGATATGCAAATTTATCCATATTCTCTTCTATCTATAGTAGTGGTTCAACTCCACACCTTGAAAACGACACCCAAACTTTTAAATTTCCTAAACCGTGCTTTACGGTCTTTTTGGTATATCTTGGATTGACTTCTTGGTTTTTCTCTTGATGCAGAATTGTTTTTCCAACAGACCAAAGTGGTTTATTTCGGTCTCATCAGTAAAAAGTATGATTTTTCAAAAATTTAAATCTTTTGATCTGTGTTCTTTTTCGACAGTAATTGTTTTTTTTTTATGTCCACACTCTCAAACAAATTATTTTCACTTAAACGTCTTCGCAATAGTCTACTTAACACGTTTAAGCCCAATTCTGTATTGACTTTGACCATTATTGCGCGTGAGGATTTGAAAAGCTGATCCTTTACAATTTCTAACAATTATTTTATCCTCGCGGTCGTTTTGCGAAGCGATGCCTCACAAATTATGTTTGAAGATAACAGATTTTTTTTGGAACATTTCACTATATTAGACATTTTTTCTTGGTTTATACCGTTTTTGTAAAGATACCAAATATTTCTTCTGTTTATACTCTCGCAACAATGTTGCTAAGGAGAGTATTATAGTTTTGTTCACATAACGGTTGTTTGTAAGTCCTAAAACTAAAAGAGTCAGATATAGGGTTACATATACCAAAGTGATCAGGGTGACGAATATAGTTGAAATCCGGATGTCTGTCTGTCCGCCTGTCCGTCCGTCCGTCTGTGCAAGCTGTAACTTGAGTAAAAATTGAGATATCATGATGAAACTTGGTACACGTATTCCTTAGCTCCATAAGAAGGTTAAGTTTGAAGATGGGCAAAATCGGCCAACTGCCACGCCCACAAAATGGCGGAAACTGAAAACCTATAAAGTGTCATAACTAAGCCATAAATAAAGATATTAAAGTGAAATTTGGCACAAGGGATCGCATTAGGGAGGGGCATATTTGGACGTTATTTTTTTTGGAAAAGTGGGCGTGCCTCCGCCCCCTACTAAGTTTTTGTACGTATCTCGGAAACTACTATAGCTATGTCAACCAAACTCTACAGAGTCGTTTTCTTCAGTCATTTCCATATACAGTTCAAAAATGGAAGAAATCGGATAATAACCACGCCCACCTCCCATACAAAGGTTATGTTGAAAATCACTAAAAGTGCGTTAACGGACTAACAAAAAACGTCAGAAACACTAAATTTTACGGAAGAAATTGCAGAAGGAAGCTGCACCCAGGCTTTTTTTAAATTGAAAATGGGCGTGGCGTCGCTTACTTATGGACCAAAAACCATATCTCAGGAACTACATACTCTACCGATTTCAATGAAATTCGGTATATAATATTTTCTTAACACCCTGATGCCATGTACGAAATATGAGTGAAATCGGTTCACAACCACGCCTTCTTCCAATACAACGCTATTTTGAATTCCATCTGATGCCTTCTCTGTATAATACATACATTAGGAACCAATGATGATAGCGGAATAAAACTTTACACAAACACGGTATTTGAAAAATATGTAAATGACGGATATGAAATCTCGATTATCACTTTATCATGCGAGAATATAAAATGTTCGGTGACACCCGAACTTAGCCCTTCCTTACTTGTTTCTATTGTTGTCCTACTCCCAATGTCCGCACATTTTGCAGAAATGCAGACAAACTGCGTTTAATTGCTGAGTAAACATGTTTATGACTGTTTTATGCATTTGTTTATTTGTTTGGTTATTCGAATGCGCGCAAAAGACACACTAACGTATAGATGTTCATATATACATATACAATATTACATTATATTTAGAAATGTTTACCGTCAAAACTTTCAAGTTTCTATATACATTTACACATATATAATTTTATAGGTATTTATACACACTCTGTACACTGACCCCGTTGATAATAGCGCTATTTTTGAGTAGTGTCAAGCTTTTATACTGAAGGTGATTTAGAGCTTTTGCCAAAATTCCATTAATCGGTCCTGTGGCGCAATGGATAACGCGTCTGACTACGGATCAGAAGATTCCAGGTTCGACTCCTGGCAGGATCGCAGATTTATTTTTTTTATAAATTTTATAATATAATTTTACATTTATTTGAAATCCGTTACATATTTAGAATCTCATTAACTTTTACTTATTGTAAAACTAAATAAAATATATTTTTAGCGCTATATTTAAGAGACAAGTTAATCACTGTTGAGACTAATTTGTATTTATCATATTCCATGCAAAGGTAATAGGACAGGAGGTATAAGTGAAACTTGCACATAATTTTACTTAATTCCTAGAAATGCATAAATATTTAGAGCATCAATGAGAAGATTAAGAAATCCTGAAAATTTTATCCAAAGCAAGATTTGGACAATTGAAACAAAAAACCGTTAACAAGGTAGAGTAGAACTATGTATTGGAAATTTATGATACTTATATTTATCCGAGCCATTCGGTATTACAAACACAAATGCAAGCCAAACTTTATATAAGAGGTTATGTATCCCAAATATAGATGTTATTAAAAATATTAGTAAATAAGAGCGTTAAATATATAGCACTGAATGACGTCATGTTTTCTGCCTCTAGAACACCAACAACATAAGTAAATTTCTGATTAAAACGAAATATGATTTCATCCAGAGTGTTCTTACGTCTAAAAAAATAGCGGTCTTGAATATGTCAGTATTGCTCACTTCAATAATTAAGTAAAAAATCTTTATGATTCTAACCGTAATCTTTAATAACTTTATTAATTGATTTATTTCCTTCTGAGTATAATATGATTCTTATAGCGGGATTCTGTAACCAGTCTCTAGTCTCTATTTGAGACATTTTGAGGCAAAGTCTCAATTTGAGACTAGTTACTATTCACTAAACAGTCTCTAGCGTTAGTCTCAAAATATTGAGACCTGGTAGTTAGGAGGTCACAAAACTAAAAAGAACTCTTGTCTGCCATTTTGAATATACTGAATAGAGATCATCATAGATATTAATCGATTGTGGTTTCTTTATATTTTGTAAGCAACTCAAACACGAAAAGGTTAAAAATAAATCAATTTTACATAAATTTCGTAAATATTATGAAACAAAGTCAACATATATTTTTATTTTCATTGATAATTATGTTTTTTGACTATGTTATAGAAAATTTAATATTTGTTATCGACATATTTATTTTCATTCAAGTGTAAAAACATCTCTGAATAATGAAATGTAATAGATTTTGTGACTGTCACTTACAGAATAGCAATATCATCTCAAGTCTCAAAAATTGTCTCTAACTTAAAATCTCAAATTTAGAGACTTGAGACTGTCTCAAGTTACAGAATCGCACGGTTAATCATTTCTATCTTGTAATAGTGTGAACAGCTTGTAAGATTATAAAATAATACCTTTAATAAATGTTGCAACTACAACACTGAAACCAGCTGATTTGTGAAATTTCGTAAAAATTGTTATCAACAAATCGCATTGATAAACAAATTAATTAGCAAATATTTCAACAAACATCTTTAGATCAAAATGTTGACTGCTAAAATAGGTAAAGTTGGCAAAGTGCTTATATGTGGTATGAAAGGTGTTGGCAAAACGGCATTGTTGGAGCAACTAATTTATGGGAATGTTAATATGGATACGGTAGGTGTAATTATCCAACTCACATATTTTTATACAAACCTTTAATTTCCAATACAATTTAGGAATTACATCCCACTATAGAAGATATATATGTTGCCAGTGTGGATACAGGACGCGGTGGAGCACGTGAGACTCTTCGAATTTACGACAGCGCAGGACTACAGGGAAAGGGACAACTGCCACGCCACTATCTTTATTTTCCAGATGGTTATGTATTGGTGTATGATCCAACTGATCCCAGTAGTTTAGATATGTTAGCAGATATAAAAACCGATATCGATCGTAATAAGGAGAAAAAAGATAATGTAGCAATAATCGTTTTGGCTAATATGCGTGCACGCAACAGACGTGATTCACCAGCATCGCCACCCATTCAAGTAACGCAGCCCCAATCACAGCAGCAGCAACCCGATCCAGTGGAGTCTGTATTGAATCGTGCAAATAGTTGGTGCGCACGTGAACGTATTAAACATTACACTGTAAATGCCATGGAACGTCCGTCTTTGTATGAACCATTTATATCATTGTGCGCCCGTTTGCATCCGCCACCGACAAAGAGCAGTTTCCCCCAATTGCGTCAGGTAATGCAGAAAACACAGAAAAATGATAGCTAGGACGGGGAATCGGATGGCGGCGGTGATAATATGCTATGGTGTATTACAGGCTGTCAGCGTATCGGCAGTGGTGGTGATGGGCAGTAAGTTATTATGTGAAATAATAGTAGTATCGAAATGGTATTAAAACTCTTTAAAAATTAACATTGCATATTACAGTAAACTTGACTTTTCTACTTACTATAATTAGTACTTAAACAAAATAAGTGTAAAATTTCTTCATAGGAAATTATGGCTGTTAAATTAATTAGCAGTGCAATATGAAAAATGAAAACAAGTAAAGAAAATGTTTTTGTTTTAACATCTACTCTGATAAGGTTTGTGTTTTTTTCTAAATGGAATCAAAATTAATTAAGTTAAATTTACCGTGCGATTCTGTACTGCGATACTGTCTCAAGTCTCTAAATTTGAGATTTTGAGTTAGAGACAATTTTTGAGACTTGAGACGATTTTGCCATTCTGTAAGTGACAGTCACAAAATCTATTACATTTCATTATTCAGAGATGTTTTTAAACTTGAATGAAAATAAATATGTCGATAAGAAATATTAAATTTTCTATAACATAGTCAAAAAACATAATTATCAATAAAAGTAAAAATATATGTTGACTTTGTTTCATAATATTTACGAAATTTATGTAAAATTCATTTATTTTTAACCTTTTCGTGTTTGAGTTGCTTACAAAATAGAAAATAACTACAATCGATTAATATCTGTCATGATCTCTATTCAGTATATTCAAAATGGCAGACAAGAGTTCTTTTTGGTTTTGTGACCTGCTAATTACCAGGTCTCAAGTTTGAGTCAATATTTTGAGACTAACGCTAGAGACTGTTTAAAGCGCCCATACACGAGCACACAAGTGCGTTCGATCGGTATGTGTGCGCTTGCGGTTTATCGTGTATGGGCTTGTTCGCGTACCGATCCATGTTCGCGAAAATGTTTGATTTTTTACGATCGGTGCGCGAACATGTTTATCGTGTATGGCGTTGTCGGCGCACAAAATCTCATTTCTCTCGTGTCGCCGAACAGTGAAGATCGCGGACAATGGCAAGAGTTAAGGGGAGAGCCTGCTTTCGAGGCTTCAAGGATTTGAGGATTTTTTTGGGAGGGAAAGAAATAATTGATCCAATCGAAATTTCTAGGCTTTATAGTTATATATTTGAACATCTTTCACAAATTTTTTGGATACGAAATCTTTGATATTCTGCCTTTGGCAAGCAATTACCCGATGCATCTCGCATGTACATTTTTCGGACGGCGGGCAGGATGCAGGTCGCAATTTCTATCGGAAACAAACAATTCAAAGAGATTAACATTTTTTATTAATTTAAACTAAGAAAATTCCAAAAAAAAAGTGTAAAATTTAAAATTTTATTAAAAATTTAATAAGTAGTGGCTTTTGATCAAAAGAATTTTACTTTATGCTGTTTAAAAAAATATGTTAAAACTTGACTTTTCTTAATATTTTTTTTAGTTTAAATATAAGATAATTTTATGTCAATGATAATAAACTTTGCCCCAATTCTATACAACGTTTAGTTTTTTTTCTATCCTGCCCGCCAATTAAGAATAATCGTAAAAATGAAAAACCGAGAAATCACGCTTTAAAGTTTTCGCTTTTTGCCTAAGCGCTCATACATATGTATACATACATAGTGTAAGAAAAAAAAAGTTGGAATAACTTATTAACGAAATTCCATGAAATAGATAAAAATGCAACATTAGAAATAAATTCCAAGAAATGTTCCGCTTGCCTGTCGCACATCTTAACTCTGTGAAGAACGGACGCAAAATGGATTTGTGTGTCGTGTATGGGCAAACGAATTCATACCGATCGAACGCACTTGTGTGCTCGTGTATGGGCACTATTAGTGAATAGCAACTAGTCACAAATTGAGATTTTACCTCAAAATGTCTCAAATAGAGACTGGTTACAGAATCCCGCTATTAGTACATCAATATTTAGTAAAGTAATTGAGCCGTTTCTATACAATTGCAGCGGCGGTGATATATTAAATGCAACCATGTAAAGCATCTATTCTGCCGCTTGTTCTATTCAACTTCGTTCCATCTGTCATATTTCATTGTGGAAATTTGTCTGCAACTTGCAAAATTTTAATCTCGTGGAAAATAATTTACAGCTGGTAAAACTCAAAAAATATTAATAAAAGTATTTAAAATATTGTGTTTACGCAAAGGACTATGTCCAAAGAAGAAGTAAAAGCTGAAGCAATGGAAGCTAACGACAATTCGGTGAGTAGAAAACCATCGCTTAAAAATGTGTGCATGAATGAGTCTCGCTTGTGCATACTAATGTATATATATATATGTATATATGATGTGTCGGAACAAGCAACGCCGCTACTATGGCATTTGTTTAACGATACAAACAGCTGGAAATGCCGGGCCACATGCTACAAAAAAAACGCGGCAAAATAATATTTTTTTGCTAACATGTAATATCTTATAGAATGAAACCACTTCGGAGGCAACAACTTCGTCTGCTGAAAAGGAAGTAGATTTCGACAACAAGATCGAAAATGATCGAGGCAAACGATTTGATTTTTTGCTTAAACAAACGGAAATCTTCACGCATTTTATGACAAATAGTAATAAAAGCCCAACTAAGCCTAAAGGGCGACCAAAAAAAAACAAAGAAAAGGAGAAGGAAAAAGAAGGGAATGCGGAGTAAGTAAATATAAGCAAAAAAATGTATAGTTATTAATAAAAAAAAACCGTTTGTAGCCATCGCCACCGAAAGACTGAGCAGGAAGAAGATGAGGAACTCTTGGCGGAAGATACACAATCGAAAGAACTTTTCCGTTTCGAAAGTTCGCCCAGTTACATTAAAAATGGCGAATTGCGCGATTATCAAGTACGTGGCTTAAACTGGATGATATCGCTGTATGAAAACGGTATAAACGGTATATTGGCCGATGAAATGGGTTTGGGTAAAACTTTACAAACGATTTCTTTGCTTGGCTATCTCAAACATTTTAAGTAAGTTCACCTGTAATAATTACGAAAATTTAACCATAACTTAACCACCTAAAATCTTGTAGAAATCAAGCTGGTCCACATATTGTAGTTGTACCCAAATCAACTTTGCAAAATTGGGTTAACGAATTCAAAAAGTGGTGTCCTTCATTACGCGCTGTCTGTCTCATTGGTGACCAAGATGCACGTAACACATTCATACGCGATGTACTCTTACCAGGCGAATGGGATGTTTGCGTCACCTCTTACGAAATGTGTATACGCGAAAAATCTGTTTTCAAGAAATTTAATTGGCGTTATATGGTTATTGATGAAGCACATCGTATCAAAAACGAAAAATCCAAGCTCTCAGAAATTCTGCGTGAGTTTAAAACAGCCAACCGTCTGCTTATCACTGGCACACCATTACAGAATAACTTGCACGAGTTGTGGGCTTTGTTGAATTTCTTGCTGCCGGATGTCTTCAATTCGTCCGAAGATTTTGATGAATGGTTCAATACAAACACTTGCCTAGGCGACGATGCGCTCATAACACGCTTACACGCAGTATTGAAACCATTTTTGTTGCGTCGTCTCAAAGCCGAGGTGGAACGCCGTCTTAAGCCCAAGAAAGAAATAAAAATATTTGTCGGTCTTTCAAAGATGCAGCGTGAATGGTATACAAAAGTATTGATGAAAGATATTGATGTTGTGAATGGTGCGGGTAAATTGGAGAAAATGCGTCTACAAAATATCTTGATGCAATTACGAAAATGCACCAATCACCCTTATCTCTTTGACGGTGCCGAACCAGGGCCACCGTATACCACTGATACGCATTTAGTTTATAACTCTGGCAAAATGGTCATACTTGATAAATTATTGCCCAAGTTGCAAGCACAAGGTTCACGTGTACTTATATTCTCCCAAATGACACGCATGTTGGATATACTCGAGGATTACTGTTTATGGCATAACTATCAGTATTGTCGTTTGGACGGCCAAACTCCACACGAGGATCGTAACAGGCAAATACAAGAATATAATATGGACAATAGTTCTAAATTTATTTTTATGCTTTCCACACGCGCTGGTGGTTTGGGTATCAATTTAGCCACCGCTGATGTGGTTATCATTTATGATTCGGACTGGAATCCTCAAATGGACTTGCAGGCAAGTGCTGCTAAACTGTTAATTTGTAACATTGTAAATGTAATGTATAGTTTTTTTTATTTACTTTTATATAGGCTATGGACCGTGCGCATCGTATCGGTCAAAAGAAACAGGTGCGTGTTTTCCGCTTCATTACCGAAAATACGGTGGAGGAAAAGATTGTGGAGCGCGCTGAAGTTAAGTTGCGTCTCGACAAATTGGTTATACAACAAGGTCGTCTGGTGGACAATAGGACGGCACAGTTGAACAAAGACGAAATGCTAAATATCATTCGTTTCGGCGCAAACCATGTCTTCGCCTCTAAAGACTCTGAATTAACTGATGAAGACATTGACACTATTTTGGAGCGTGGTGAAGCCAAGACTGCCGAAGAAAAGGCCAAACTGGATCAATTAGGCGAAGGCTCTTTACGCACATTCACCGTTGACACTGGCGGTGGTGAGGGCGGTTCGACTTCTGTATATCAGTTTGAGGGTGAAGATTATCGAGAAAAGCAGAAATTAAATGCATTGGGAAATTGGATCGAACCACCAAAGCGTGAACGTAAAGCGAATTATGCTGTAGATGCATATTTCCGAGAGGCTCTTCGTGTTTCTGAACCAAAAGCACCGAAAGCGCCACGCCCACCAAAACAACCAATAGTGCAAGATTTTCAATTCTTTCCGCCACGTCTTTTCGAGCTGCTCGATCAGGAGATTTACTATTTCCGAAAAACAGTCGGCTATAAAGTGCCAAAAAACCCCGAGTTGGGTTCGGAGGCAACTAAAATGCAACGAGAAGAACAACGTAAAATTGATGAAGCCGAGCCGCTGAGTGAGGAAGAGATTGCCGAGAAGGAATCACTTCTAACACAAGGATTCACAACGTGGACCAAACGTGATTTTAATCAGTTCATTAAAGCGAATGAGAAATACGGCCGTGATGATATAGAAAATATTGCAAAAGATGTGGAAGGCAAAACACCTGAGGAAGTTATTGAATATAATGCAGTTTTTTGGGAGCGTTGTCATGAGTTGCAGGATATCGAAAGAATTATGGGTCAAATTGAGCGAGGCGAAGCAAAAATACAACGAAGACTATCAATCAAAAAAGCATTAGATCAAAAGGTGAGCTGAAGAGAAAGCTAAAATTATTTAAAGAATTATACATTGAAATATTTTTTCAGATGTCACGTTATCGTGCACCATTCCATCAACTACGCCTGCAATATGGCAACAACAAGGGTAAAAATTATGTGGAACGCGAAGATCGTTTCTTGGTTTGCATGCTACACAAACTTGGCTTTGACAAGGAAAATGTCTATGAGGAGTTACGTGACGCTATACGGTAAGTAATGAACCTGAAATTGCCAATATATGGATTTAACCCCTTTTGTATTTGCAGCTCATCACCAGAGTTTCGCTTCGATTGGTTTATAAAATCTCGTACAGCACTTGAACTACAGCGTCGTTGCAACACGCTTATAACACTCATTGAGCGCGAGAATATCGAACTTGAAGAAAAAGAACGTCAAGAGAAAAAGAAGAAGGCTGCTAAGAACTCGACAGGCGCGAGTACAACAAGTGCACCGCCGGCAAAGACAAATCAGAAGCGCAAATCCGAAGCAATGCCCGTTGAAAAGAACGCCAAGAAGAAGAAAAAATAGATTTAAAGTATCCTACATAGCATACATTACAAGCTACATCATAATTATACAAAATACAACCAGCCGCTGTTAGAATCGTAGCATATTCGTTGATGTAGCTACCATATATTTGATAAATTATAAACTACTTGATTGAAGGGGAGATCGTCGTCCGCAAAATTATCAATATATCACTCTTACCATATTTTTATATTCATTTACTCATTGATCATGATCAGAAGCTACAATAACAAACTTATCAGCAGCCGGAAACTAATAAGCGTATATATACTCAAATATACTACTGAAACCCACTAATTTAAGTAAACTTACATTTTTATGCTAATTTTAATGCTATTGCACCATAGAGATAAAATTGCTTTAGTTGCTTCACTCGATGTCTTGTTCGATTTCAATAATTACTAGTAAGTATGACTATAAATATAAACTTTTCAAGTTGTCTAGTAAATGTCTCTTTATATTTCATGGGTTTAAAATATGAGTTGAACAGCAATGCAACTTAAAAATGTAAGTAACATGCAGTAACTGTGAGGTGTACAGTTAAATGTCACTTCATTTTTATATCGATGTTGCCAATCACTTTTTTATTGGTCACTCCTGTAAGCTATTAGAGAGTGTTGTGTGGGTTCATGCGACCGTAGTTACTTTATTAAAATTACGAATACAAATTTCCAAATGTATTTCTAATTTTACATTTTATTTGGTCTATATAATCATCGCAAAACTACTTAATGTCCATATGGAACTGTACTTAATACTTAAATAATGAATAAAGCTACCACAAATACATAACAAAATGGATTCAACCTTTCTGAATGCGTGTATCTAAAACAATATGTACACTCAGGTTTAGGAATGATTTATCATATATTTTCCTCTTTGGTAATGTTTTTACTTATAAAAAGTGTGAATTAAAAGTAGTAGAAAACACTTTCCACAAGCCAATGCAAGACGGCATTTAAGTAAACTACATTATTTAATAATATTAGTCTTAAATATATTTTGTTATACGGGCATTTAACTTCAATTACCGCCAACGCAATGTGTAACGTAGTTTACGTAAATGTATTCGTGTATTAAATACGACATCCCATAGTGGACTGCTAATGCCATAGCCCATATCTTGGTGTGCGAAATGGTGTTGATAGTGATACCGTTTCATATTGTACATGAAGCGTGTATGTTCTAGTGAAGGATTTCCATAGTGGAGGTAGTAATGCATCAAATCATAACATAGATAACCGCTGAGTGCGCCGGCTAACACAATACGTGGTTGTGGCAACAATACACTGAGAGGCGCGTAAAGTATGCTGGCAATAACAACGCCCGGCAGTGGTGGAAAAACAAGGCGCATCGAATCGAAAGGCACTTTATGATGCAGTCCATGTATCATAAAATGAAATGAGCACAAGAGTGGATGAGTGTCAGCATTCACCTTCATATGGAACACAAATCGATGGAGCACATATTCAAGAAAAGTCCACAAGAGTATGCCGGCAGCAAAATAGGCGGTCATAAATGATAACTGTGGATAAAAATATGTGCATGTAGTGATTTCATAATTTAGTTTAAACATAAAGTTCTTACCTCATTTAAGCTAGCTGTATTCCAAAAGGGTGAAAACTCATCCCATAAGCATTTGCTAATGACGGGTATCCAAAATAAAGGTATAACCCACCAAGGAGTTTTCGTTAACATTTCCAAATATGTTGGTCCGAAAAGACGCAAAGGTCTATCTACTGGTTTATGCACCCATTCATCATAATGTCTTGTTATGTGCGAAATTTGTGGCAGCATTGCTTTGGACCAATCTACCAAATGCTGGAATGAAAGGTAATAAAGAAAAAATATTATTATTATTATTAAAATAAACATTACATTATATGTAACAGTGATATGATAAGCATACCAAAATTAAATTTAAATCAATGTGTTATAACAGTCGGTCGGACATTCATAAAACAATCGTTAGTTACTACAAATAATGCCATATTTAATTAACTTTCTTTTAAAAACTTGGCACCACTGTCAAACATATCAAAACAAACATCGCTTTTTGACATTCTGAATGTCAACAAATTGGCTTATACAAAAAAGTCAAAATCGTCGAGCGTAAACTTCAAAATATTTCAAATTTTATTTTGAAAATTTTTATTTTTACAATTCGTGAGAATATTTATTTTGTCTGAGTTTATATAGCAGTAAAAGCAGTAAAACGGAGGGAAACAAGCGAAGAAACGAGAGCAGCTCTTGCATGAGCAACGGAGGAGTAGTAGAGTCACGGAGTAAAAGTGCAATATCTGCAACGTCAGTGAAACCCATGGAAACATTAAAGGGTATTTTCAGTGTCCCCAGTAAGTATAACAGGCGAATGTAAGCAACTACAGCATTTAATTAGAAAAAAGTGAGTGATATATATGTACATAAAGGCTTTAATTGGCATGCACATATTCTGTTGGCATTGTTTGTTACTTCTCGGTTGTCAGGAGCAACCAAGGAGCACACTGTTTATATTGAAAAGACTTCTTTTTTTTACATTATTTGCAAGAATAGGAGAACTTAATAATGTTTTTACTCTGAATGTAGAGATGGATCGTAATCGTCGAAATTTCCTGAGGGAGAATAAATTGAGCTTACGTGAATTACAAAGGGTGACTAATAAGGGTAAAATGCAACAGCAACAAGAACAACTGTTACGGGACCAAAAATACGCTGGACGCCGTTCACAATCTCAACAACGTAACAACAACAATTGCTTGGATGTGAGTCGAATATTTGAAAGCTTATTTTTTCTGAAACTAGATTTGGCAGTTATTAATTATTCTACCTTATATTCCGTAGAAACAAACTGTGACCCGCTGCCCTTCATTGTCACGGGTTCCCAGTGGCCGTGTTGTGGGGACTTCTGCTGCCGGTGGTGTCGGCGATTGTTCAAATCATATTGGTAGACGCAGTGTTTCTCGGACAAATAGCACGACGACAATCAAATCTGTACATAAACAAGTGCAAACTGAAGATATACAAGACGAACAATTTCTTTATGACGCTTTGAAGCGGTTAGAGCCCATTCTAAGGAAATTGTATGTTTTTTGTATTAAACATTTTATATTTTAACAGTTGTACCACCAACGAATCTCAGTCACGTTTTAATGGTTTACAACCTAACTTTACGCCACGTTCACAATATATTGCAAACGATGCACAAAGCCGAAACTCTTTTTATCCGTCAGCTGATGAGGACCAAAGGTGTCTGGGGAATTCAGATGACTGTAGGTTTGCTACGCAGCCGCAAATACAGGATCCGTACGTACAACGTGAAGATACAAATAATTATGTTGAGCAATATAATGAACAGCAACATGGCGAAGTAATTGGAGGTGATGATGTAGATACAATACATAATGAAAATGTTAGACGATTATGTGCGCCTGAATCATCATCAAAGTACAATTTCGCACCAACTCCACGCTCTCAACAACACTTCACCAATGGATATAATATGGTGGACAGTGATGGATTACCACCAACAACAACAATGCAATCATCATATGAACCGCCAGATCAACAGCAACAGCAACAACCATTGCGTTACCGAATGCAACCTCATGTACAAGGTGATTTACGTGCCAATTTCGAAAATATGTCTTTAAACAACGGTTACGGCGGCGTTGCTGACTGCGATGTTGCAGTTGATGAAGATTATGGTGCCTTAGGAAACAGCGGTGGTGTTGAGGCTGTTTCCATATCTGGTCGTAGTCGACGTACGAATATTTCACATAATTCACAGCAAAGTAATACAGATTTGGTCAAAAAGCGTTCAAGTGGTAGCATACATAAACTTGGTTGTAAGTTAAGCCCCTGGGCGGTTAATACTTTACAGTTATTTGAATGCAACTTTATCAATTATGCTTGCAGCTCGAGATAACATTAGTCTGCCTCGTTATTTGGAGCGTGAGAAACGTGAAAAGGAGGAACAACGCCAACGTCAAAGTGAACGCGATCCCAATTGCCCGCCTGGACATTACCCACTATCGGATAAAGAGCGTCAGGCAGCACTTCAATCAGCTGAAACCAGTACGTAATAAAACTGCTGAATTATATCCATGTATATTGTTTTTAATTTTTATTGTTACAAAATAATACTTTCAGGATTCAAAGCACTTGTAAATGAACTAAATCGCATGCCTATGACAACTGAAACTTTACGTATGCGTGTGCGCAAAGCCGAAATTGAGAGAGAACTGAAACTACTCGAAACAGATATACGGGTATTTTCGAAGTCTAAGGTTTATTTGAAGCATAAGGAACAGAACATTTGAAATGAACACTTTTGTGTGTAAATGTATATGTCTGATTACAGCCAGTGAGGCGAAAAAATGGAAATGTAAAAAATGTGCATAAAATATACTTTAAGACATTGCGATGTCATCAATGTCATTGCCCTTTACTAACATAATGGCTTATATATTTAATTGGTGTTCTTAGTACCTTCGTCATTAACATGGGAAACTTATTTTCTCCTGTGAATGTTAATTTTCATTAAGACTTTCGAGTATTTTGATATAGAGGTGTGTGTGTTTGTATAATATTTTTGTGTGCATAAATGCATTAATTTGTGGGACTTTTAAGTAGCTTTAGTCAGAAACCACTAGTAGAATTATAATTCTACGTAAATTTCGATGTGCGACGTTGTGTGTGTGTACTAGTTTGATAATTATTTTGAAGTTATGTGTAAACAAAACAAACAGGATGCCACATGATTCATAGCTACTGATATCTACTAATGAAATATATTATTTCTTATATAAATATGCAATTAAATATTTGTATTGTATGACACGAAAATTAAAAGAATCGAAATCTATATTTTTTCTTATGTAATTAACTATCTGCAAACTTTGAAATCTATTTAAATTTTTTTAACTGAAAATAGTTATTGAAAAACAATAGCATTTGCATTTAAGGCGGTAAATAAATAAAATGGATTTATTATGAAAAACAAAAATTTTTAGTTTTAATTGAATGGTAATCTTCATAAAAATGCACTTGCAGCCTTTTGTAATGACTTTACCATATTTATATGAGTGGATTGTTGTTGTTTTAACTGTAAACACTTGAATGCTGCGAGTAAGATAATGATGAAGGCATGGCTTAAAACCGAGTAAACTGTAATCAAACCTCAAATCTATATCAATACCTAATTATTCAGTTTGATAATAGTAAATCGTCCAGTCGTGCAAGCGACAGCCGCCAAGCACGTCGCTCCCAAAAGTATTTATGCTAAAACATTTTGTTCAGCTTGATTTAAATTATATAAACGAGGTACTCATCGTATGTTGTTGTTGTAGCGACAGAAAACATAGGAATACTGCTGAGTTTACAGATCTTGGTTAATAAAAATCCTGATTCGTTCCAATCTGTCGCTTTTGATTCTTAACACATTTAGCGCCATTTGCGGCACTGGTGCACACGCCCTGAGTACATACACGTTTGGGCCGCGTGTTTACATATCCACACGCAACCTTAACGTCTTGAAACGCGAATGTGGCATAGTGCACACGATTTACATTGGGTTTAAATACCTGGAATGAAACTGTGGCCCCAGAAGAACGTAAAATTGTGTTTGGCCTGAGATGTTTGTATACCCAAAATGCGTCAGCGGCAGACAAAATATAGGACTATTTGGTTCAACGAGAACAGATAGATGGTTTTTTGTAATAGAGTTTTTTTTTCCTTTTTGTATTGAAATAATCAATTTTCTACCGTACAAAAATAATGATAACATTCAAATCTACAACTACTAGAAGGAATGTAATAATTCAACATCATCATCATCAACGTCTTCTGAGTCACAAAAATCTGACAGATCGGAGAGATCAGCATTCAAAATTTCATTTATCTCTTTATCACTAAGTTTTTTCCTTGACATCTTTTATTTTTTTCCAATTGGCTGAATTAGTTCGTCTAAAGCAATAAAGAAAGAAAAAAATGTTAAGTGTGCACCACGCGGCACCAGGAAGTAAAATTACTGCACACACAGAAAATTGGTGGTAATAGTGGAAAAAGTAAAAATTTTCACTTTCTGATTTCAAATATACAATAAATAGCATAAACAGAATGTTATCAGAAAAAAAATATTTTGGCCTGAATGAGTAAATCGCGATTGATTAACACACAAGTTAAACGATTTTGGATTATTCTAGTCTTTAATCCAGACCCTCACATAACAATTCTTAACCATTTCGGCTGTTTTTATAAGTCCCTTCAAACATTCCCAACAACTCTCTTCTCTTTATTGACCAACCATTGCAATAACTCATTACTCTTAGATAACTATTTAATAATATTATATAAATTTGTATACATTTCACATATATGTACATATATATGTGTTTTAGTTATAGTCTGGTATATTAAGAGGTTTCTGACACCCAAAAGAAAACTTACTACATACAAAGGTCAGCGTGCAGAACTGATTCGATTTACCCACAACCTTCTATCTGAATATAAGTGCGTGAATTGGTCCTTCAGTTTTTGAAATATCGATCTGAAATTTTGCAGACGTCTTTCTCTATCCAAGAAGCTACTCACTTGACGCAGCTGCTGATATCAAACCACTATAGCATACAGTTTGAAAAGCTGTTGTATGGAAATTTATTTGAAAGATACCTCTGCGAAATTTGGCATGAATAATTGTCTAAGACCCCTGGCATTCAAACTCAAGACTTTGTATGGAAAACTTTTTATTCGACAAAGTACCTTCATGAAATTTTTCACAGATTATTGTTCAAGGCAGCGATACAATCTCCGAAAAATGATTCAAATAGGGTCACTATAATATATAGATGCCCTACAAACTGATTGATCAAAAACGTAATGAAGAACTTTTTATACCCTTTTATGTTATAAGAAATGCACTTGGAAAGCTTCAGTTAGCGTTTTTGTTTCTCGTTTTTTTATGATTTTATGACAGTTTGTAACACTTAACCTTCGAATTAAAGTCGCAGTTGTCAAATTGCAGTTATTTTTAAATTCGTCCATTCATAGTACATGTGAACTTTTACGCTTTCTAACAAATATTTTCTTATCTTATTTAATTGCTGTTAACTAGTGTAAGCATAGTTAACTAAATAATCTCTATCTTAAATTGCCAAATGATATATATTTTAAATAGAAACTTTCGTGAAAAATATATCACACTTGCTATACCGAAGGTTTTACCCAAAGTGTTTGTGATAAAAAGTGAGAATTGTTATTTATTCAAATGCGTCAACAAAAAGTGCATACATACATACATATGTACTTGTACATACAGTGGGGAGCAAAACCGTCAACATGTTTACTGAATGCGACTAAAGGTCCTTATATCTTTTTTTCTACTAGCAGTATCGGCAACATTTATACACCAAAATAAAGATAATAATTCAATTTATTAAAAATAGAAAACAGAACAGCTTTTATTTATTCTTGAACGAAAATGTACGATAAATTCGATTTACAAGTCATTTTGACAGTTTTGCACCAGTGTATAAGTATGCCATGAAAGTCCCGCTATATTTACCGGAATGGCTGGGTTCGGTAATTCAATGGAAGTTCTGAGTAGAGACGGAGTTAACAATTTATATTAGTAACGTTTTGTCTGTCGTGGCGATTACTAAAAATTTTTCCAGGGGTTTTTTGTGAACCAAAAAAAAAATGCGAAAGTTACTGCGAGACGTCGAAGATAAAGTTATTGTTTTAATTAAAAACAGCTATTCAGCTAGGAAAATTGCCGAAGAGTTAAATATAAGTCGACAAACGGTAATAAATGTGAAGAAAAGACAAAATATTGTCCAAGTTGTAAACGCTGAAGGCCGCCCGCGAAAGCTTACCGATGGTGATGCCCGTGCTGTTGAGCGATTATTATGCAAAAATGAATGTAGGACTCCTCGAGAAGCTGCTTCTAAGTTAGAACTTCAAGCGAGTTCATGGACAGTTCGACGCTCTTTAAATAAAATTGGTATGGTTGCTGCGGTTAAACAAAAAAAACCTGCTTTATCTGAACGAAATGTTAAAGCTAGACTTCATTTTTGCCGAGAACGGAAAGATTGGACAATTGAGGACTGGAAAAGGGTTATATGGTCAGATGAGACGAAAATTAACAGGTATCAATCTGATGGTAAGGCATATTTTTGGCATCGTCCGCAAGAAAAGCTTCAGCGTGGACAGGTAAAGCAAACTGTCAAATTCGGTGGCGGAAGTTTGATGATTTGGGGTTGCTTCACGTGGTGGCATATTGGTCCTTTGTTTAGAATAAGTGGAATAATGAATAAGGAGATATATCTGCATATTCTAAATTCACAGTTGCCTGACTTCGTGGACGAATGTGCCTATCCAGCGGAGGAAATAATTTTTCAACAAGATGGCGACCCGAAACATACGGCGAAAATTGTCCAAGAATGGCTCCAAAATCAATGTTTTAACACTTTCAAATGGCCAGCACAAAGTCCCGACCTTAACCCGATAGAAAATTTGTGGGCATACGTTAAGCAGCAGCTGGCTAAGTATCGAAATCCGCCTTCCAACATGGACGAACTGTGGAGTCGGGTACAGACGAAGTGGAGAAATATACCCCACTCAATTATTGAAAACTTGGTTGAAAGTATGCCCAGACGCATAAAAAGCGTAATAAAAAATAAAGGTCTATGGACAAAGTACTAAGCCCTGTGAAGAACTTAGTTCTAAGTGTATAAGTGCAAAACTGTCAAAATGACTTGTAAATGGAATTTATCGTATATTTTCGTTCAAGAATAAATAAAAGCTTTTCTGTTTTCTATTTTTAATAAATTGAATTATTATCTTTATTTTGGTGTATAAATGTTGCCGATACTGCTAGTAGAAAAAAAGTTATAAGCACCTTTAGTCGCATTCAGTAAACATGTTGACGGTTTTGCTCCCCACTGTATATGTTTATCGAACTAATCATACAATTTTGTTATAAAATACAGAATAACTTAAAAACCAATACTGCGAAAATAATAATCAGTTTCCCTTTAACTGAAGTGATAATTCGCATCCATATATACATAACTACCCTTATACTGCGGTGAATAATATTTAATGTTATGTCGAAATGTAAAAAAATTCTAAATTTTTTAACACAAAACCTTCTAAATTTGTATATTATCCTTAAGCTTATGTTGAAATTTGTAAAAGAATTATATTTTTTAACGCAAAATAAATCATTATTGGGTAATATGAAATGCGTTATTTAGGAAACCATATCACCAAATTAAACAAAACTTGGCAGCACTGCTATTATTAACGATTTAATGTTTGTTCTTCCTCAAAACACTTCCTGAAATTTATGTACATTTAATTATCCTTGTTTTTAAAACAAATTATCGTTCTCTATTTCTTTTTTCA
Organism: Bactrocera tryoni; assembly: GCF_016617805.1. NCBI lineage: Eukaryota > Metazoa > Arthropoda > Insecta > Diptera > Tephritidae > Bactrocera > Bactrocera tryoni. The sequence continues at coordinate 60,635,012 of NC_052501.1, read as the reverse complement.
TTTCTAACTTCTCCTGCTTTATTCAACATTTCTTGTACTCACCTCCATACTCTCGTCCAATTGATTATTGTTTTTGTCTTCTTCATGCAAAGTATCGCCTAACAATTCTATGCCATTTTCATTGAACTTAGCAAATACTTGTTGCTCCTGTTCATTATCAACAGCAATCTGTTCATCGTCCACACTTTGATGCAGCCGATGCCTTCTTTTTGTGTCATTCTGCAATTGTGTAGGTTTGATTTCGTACTCCTTCATCAGGTACATGGCAGCGTCAGAATGTGGTGGAGCATGCAGGAAACGTGTTGTCATATCGCTATTATTTAGGCCTCGAAGTGTATTTATGCCTCCTGGATGGTTGTGTAGAAAACGTCTTATATCGTAATATTTTTGTCGATACTTAATAATAAATTGTTGTTCGTCAATTTCTTTTAAGCCATTTCTCACACTTTTGTCATTTAGTTCTGTACTTTGTTGTTGTTCGTTTTGCGACTGCATGACTTTGCCATTTGGCATTGGTTTCGTAGTCGTTGTCATTGGTATTGCTGTTGTTGTTATAGCGGCAGACGTAGCCGATGGCAGTGTGAGATCTGATACTGTAGTAGGCATTTTGTAATGTGTGTGGTTTTTGACATCCACTGCGGGAGCATACGCTGGTTAAAAATGAGAGGTTAAATGCTGCAATGGTAAAAAAGGAAAAGCCAAAATAGTATAGAATTTAATGAAGATAAGGATAAGATTAAAGTAGGTTAGTGTGCAGTACATACTAATACAATATACATACATATGTACATACATATGTGTGTATATTTATTAGAATAAAAAATATGATGTAAGTGAAACAACGTTAATTATGCCCTGAACAGGGCATATTAAGTTTTCCGTGAAGTTTGTAGCACACAGAAGGAAATGTCGGAGAGTCTATAAAAAGTATATAAATGCATATGTATGTATGTATGTACATATATGCATATGTTCAGCGTGACGATCTGAGTTGGTTTAGCTATGTCCATCTGTCTGTTTGTGTCTATAATCGCGAACTACTCACTCAGTTTTTAAGATATCGCTCAAAAATTTTGCAAATGTCCTTTTTTGACCAAGGAGTTACTCATTTCGGATAATCACCGATATCGGATTAGTACAGCATCAACTATACACACTGAAGCATCAAAATCAAGTTCTTATATGGAAAACTTTTTTAATTTGAAAAAGTATGTTCTGGAAATTTTGCACGGATTATTGTTTGAGGTCCCAATTTTCCAAAGAAATTATTCAAATTGTACCACGGTAATATATAGCTGCCATACAAATTGATTGATAAGACCCAGTTCTTGTATGGAAAATATTTTATTTGTGAAGGGTATTATGCTTCGGTGCAGACGAAATTCTGTTTTTTTAGTTTGTTTTTCATTCTAAATCTCTATTTTTTCTTTTTTATTTTTAATTACGCACACTAACACCGTCGTTCTAAAGTTAAAATGTTTGATTAAACTAACGTTGATTAGAGTGGATCTACGTACGTTCTCGAATTATTTTATGTTTTTCGTATATGTAATATTTTAATCAACAAATCCAACTAGATAGTCGACGGGCACAAGCCATGATAAAATTCACATGTTACATATGATGATGAGAAATTAATTTTTAATAAACAATATCTTTGCTGTGGTTTAAATTCTTCGATAAGTCCTGTAGTTCGAAGAATATTTGGGTTCTTTGTATGTATTAAGGTTAGTAATGGAATGATTATTCGTGCCTATATAATTTACAATTGTAATTACGAAGAACAATTTTAAATGTCTATAGTTTCGATAATTTCGATGATATCTGATTTCGATAACATTATCCTGAAGATGTCGTTAAAATCAGTTTTGTAGTTTTGGAGTTTATATATCTCATAAACTATATGCGTTATTAATCTTAAAGAATCGAAATTAGCAATTAGTATGTGGGAGCTTCTGCTATAATTTTGTATCACTCATAACTAGAACTATTTTTAATTTGTTTCCGGTCCAATTTTGTGATTAGATAAAGGTTACCATAAGAATATTTCTAAGGATACTCTAGGTCAAGTAGAATTGCTCATGAATAAACAAGTTATCAATTTTGTATGAATACAAAAGAGCACATAGACATTTGTTGTTAGAAAGTTAATAGTAAGTATCATATTCGACTTGAATAATATGTATGTATATATTTACTATAGTGTACATAATTGTATCAGTTTGTATGCGTTTGGATTATTTTGTGGTTTCAAAAGTCAATCCCACTATAGTTTCTTTCAATTAGCACAGTCACTCATTAAATGCCTATAGCCATTATAGCCATGACATTAACACGTTTGGTTTTCCATTATTTTTTATACTCTTGCAACATGTTGCATAGGGTATAATAGTTTTGTACATCGAATGGTTGTTCGTAAGATTTTAAATTAATCGATATAATTACCGGCCACCATCCGAAAATATTAAAATTGTTCGCATCTGAGTCAGTTCACAGTTGGACAAGGGCGTAGCCCAAATGTTATATCTAAAATTTCTTTATATTAAAAAATGGACGAAATCTCATTATAACAGCGGTCTTCCATTCCATAGAATGCCATTTTGAGTAACTTCTGCTTATTTTAAAAGTTTAAAAGAATGACTACAAGGTATGTTCCAAAGTAAACAGGACTTAAAAAAACACAGAACAAATGGATTTTTCGGTAAAATCTGAATAAAATAATCAAAATAGGCTGCTTCTGCTTCAATACAGTTTTTTGCACGGTCCAAAAGCATGTCAAACGAGTGTTTTAGCTCGTTTGCCGGTATGGCCGCCAGTATGCCGGTGCAAGCCTTTTGAATGGCCTCTGCGTCCGCATAACGCTTTCCTTTCATGGGTAAATATCAGGTGAATATGGGGAGTGGTAAATCGGTCACAAGCGTCGATCGATGAGACGGGTTCTGAGCCATTTTTGGTCGTCAGTCAATTTGTGCAGCACAAACCGTGCACACACCTTTCGTAAGCCCAAATATTGGTCAAAATGCGATGAATCGATGTTTTAGAGATGTTCAATTCCATTTCCATGAATTTTAATGATGATTTCGGTCGATTTTTGATGAATTCACGCACAGTGTCAATGGAATTTCCGGTAATCACGGATTTTGATTGGCCCCCATGTTGATCGTCATTTATGTACTCGTGCACTCTGCTACGGGATAGGCAATCATCACCATAAACTTGTTTCATCAATTGAAACGTTTCGGTAAAAGTTTTACCAATTTTAAAACAAAATTTAATGTTCTCACTGGACAATCGATAAAGATAGCAGATTCTAACCAGTCGACATATAGATGGCGCCACCAGGGGCGCTAGATTCAAAAAGACCTGTTTATACATATATTCTTTGACATAACCTAGATCTAGAATCAATATTTTGTTGTAACAAAAGATTCGTTCGTTGGGCAAGAACCATTTAGCGAACTGTATATGTGTATTTAAAAAATTATGCTAGAATATTATCCATGCAGTCATTTGCTACCAAAAATATATAAAGTCTATTTACTTCATCATTATGTTCAAGGCAAACCGATGAAACTATTAAAATCTTCCTCTAGTTATTTCCGTCAACTGACTTGATTTTAAAGTGGATTTTTTTTTTATTTCAATGGTTACAATAATCACCAGCCCTCTAGAAAAATTTCTCATGTCTTTAATCCTTCACATCTTTAAAAAATTCTTTACAAAATTCGAGAGTACCCAATATTCGACTGCGGTCGAATTTAATACTTCCTTACTTGCTATTTAAGTGGCTTTTGTTTTAATGCATTAGAAATTCAGTTGAGAGATTGTTTGTTTATACACACGAGTAACGTGTTATTGTATCGTAAGTGGTTGAGTGTCACTTGTTTTATATGTGAGTTCTGAGTTACGTTATTAAGTGTAAACGATGTTCTGTAATATGATTCTTTAAGATGTTAATAGTTAATGAAATATTTCTAGTTGTACTGCTACGTTGGTAAAACTACTCAATTTAGTTTTAATTAGTTGTTGTAAAATGTACATTAACCTTTGAGTACTATATATGCTGAGAAACATTCTTAAGGCCTAGGACATACTTATATTGATATACCAGTTGTGAAGATATCTTATCAAATGAAAAAGTTTTCCATACAAAAATTTCATTTTGATTATTAAATTTGCATGGCACCTATAATCTATAGTGGTCCGATATTGGTTCCGACAAATGAGCAGCTTCTTGGAAAGAAAAGACCATATGTGAAATTTCGGATCGATATGAAAAAAACTGAGGGACTAGTTTGCGTATATACAAACGGACATGGCTAAATCGATGCAATTCGTCACATTGATCATTTGTATACATATATATGTAACGGGTGATCCAAGTAGAGATATATTTTTCAATAGTCTCTGTCAGGTTATTTTTTTCGGTATTGGTTGGCATTTCGTCATGGAAAGATTTTCGCCTGAACAACGTTTATAAATAGTTCAACTTTATTACAAAAATTCACGTTCTATAAAGAATGTGTTTCGCTCAACTTTTGTTCAACATAATAGGCCCATCTTGAGACCCAGCATTTATTATTATATAATATTCGACTGAATAGACCACGTCCAGCACACAGTGTAGAAAATATAGCAGCCGTAGCTGAGAGTGTGTACAAAGACCGTGGAGAGTTGATTCGGCGCCGTTCGCAGCAACTCGGACTGTAAGTCTATCAGTATGGAACGACTTGGCGCATTTTACGTTGAGATCTTAAATTGAAAGCACACAAAATACAGCTCGACAACCAACATCACTTCACTCTATGGGCTTTTGAAAAGATGCAAGAACATCGGACGTTTATAGCCAAATTCGTTAGACTTTTTCCTGTGGGGATATGTAAAGTCTAAAGTCTATGCAGACGCCCCCACTTCGATTCAGTTCTTGACGCAAAACTTGCGTGTCATTCGCCAGTTATCAGTCGAAATGCTCGAACGAGGCCTTGAAAATTGGACATTTGAAATAGTTAATCTTCAAAAAACAAATGCCAAAAGATGTTCTTTCGGATGAAAATAAACATTCCCCATTAAATTTGAAGTTTCTGCGTTTTTTTAAGTCGGGAAACTCGAAATGGATCACCCTTTTTATATATTTTATATCATAACCGAAAGTGTAACTTATAAATATTCAAACAAAGAACCAGGAACTAACAGGGTATAGTGATGCAAAAACTTCAAACCTGTAGAAACCAGAGTTACCACCAACAACATGATTCCACATTTATGTATCTTCTTTATTTTGATAGTACTGTGGCTTGATGAGAAATTTCTTCAATGACAGCTTGACACGTACCAAAATGGCTCTTCAGAATTTTACTTTTGAGATACCCTCAAAGAAAAGTGTTCATTAAGATCAGGTGGTTCATTACTTTACTTCTTTTTCTAACTTCTGCTAGAGTTGAATGATCGATACATCGATAATACTCGCATATATAATACATAGCTATTTTTGCTGACTGATTATTGCAGCGAAAGGAAACGTAAACGAATTTTGGGGCCACCCTATTGTAAACATATACATATATGGTACACATACATACTTTGTCTGATTCCTAGGTATAGCAAAATATTATTTTATTTTTGTATGATTTTTAAATATGAAGATAATAACATCAATATTTTCGAATTCCATTAATATATTTTTGTAAATCGATGTGGTCAAAATGTTCACGATTTTATGACTTAAAAGTTTCGAAACTTGTGCATGCATACACATAAATATTCAAAATTAATTGAATTCGACCAATGCAATATATAGTTTTCCTCAAAAACAAAAAGTATTTATTCATTTATTTTGGTTCAGCGCTTTTCAAGTATGATTTTCTTTGCTCTTCATAGTTCATATACAAATAACAAGTTATTAAATATATTTCTAGCACATTACAATATATAGTATGTATATACATTATACGTAATATATACATATATACAAGTGTAATGAAATTATAAATGTTTCCATCTGTTTTTATTATATAAAAGAATATTCTAAAAATTTTAAAATTTTGCGAATCAAAAAGTGCATATTTTCTTGAGAAAATACATACAAAGCAAGTAAGAAAGGGCTAAGTTCGGGTGCAACCGAACATTTTATACTCTTGCAACTTGCAAGAATCAAAGCCAGGAAAATACTTTAAGGTGTAAAACCAATCATATAGAGTACATTCATATTATATATTAGTTATGTAGGGGCTAGGCCAAGTTTTCGCTCAAATTTATCCATTTTAGGCACTAAGGTACACTGATATGAATAAAACACGTTTTTTTTATATTCATTGGGATAGCTCACATATTGGCCAATATATGCGGTACAATATCATCCCGAAGTTTGAAAATTTTTATATTGGGTATATGGGGGCTAAGGGAAGTATTGGTTTGATTCAACTCATTCATTTATATATCCCAGGCATTGACCGACATTTTCACTCAAAAGTTAACTATAGGTACCGTGGCCCAAATATTCGGTACCTAGGGACTTCAATAGTTTTTATTGGATTTAAACAATTTTCGGTCATAAGGTGGCACATACTAAAGATATTATTCTTGCAAAGTTTTATACCGTTATATTAATTTCTTATTGATTTGACCAGGATGACGAGAAAAGATGAAGTTTGAGTACTTGAAACTGAACGATTCAAGTGGAATTTAAAATTGTGCTATATGGGAAGTATGCGTGGTTGTTATCCGATTTCGTTCATTTTCACGCTGTAACATAAGAATCGGCCTCAACACCCGCGCCGTTAGTTCTGCTTTCTCCAGACTGGACAAGGAAGCACAGAAAATGGGTCTGGCAGTGAACGACGGCAAGACGAAATATCTCCTGTCATCAAACAAACAGTCGTCGCACTCGCGACTTGGCTCTCACGTCACTGTTGACAGTCATAACTTTGAAGTTGTAGATAATTTCGTCTATTTAGGAACCAGCATTAACACCACTAATAATGTCAGCCTGGAAATCCAACGCAGGATAACTCTTGCCAACAGGTGCTACTTCGGACTGAGTAGGCAATTGAAAAGTAAAGTCCTCTCTCGACGAACAAAAACCAAACTCTAAAAGTCGCTCATATTTCCCGTCCTGCTATATGGTGCAGAGGCTTGGACGATGACAACAACCGATTAGTCGACGTTACGAGTTTTCGAGAGAAATGTTCTGCGAAAGATTTATGGTCCTTTGCGCATTGGCCACGGCGAATATCGCATTCGATTGAACGATAAGCTGTACGAGACATATGACGACATTGACATAGTTCAGCGAATTAAAAGACAGCGGCTACGCTGGCTAGGTCATGTTGTCCGAAATGACAAAAACACTCCAGCTCTGAAAGTATTCGACGCAGAACCCGTTGGAAGGACAAGTGGAGAAGGACCTGGCTTCGCTTGGAATATCCAATTGGCGCCACGTAGCGAAAAGAAGAAACGACTGGCGCGCTGTTGTTAACTCGGCTACAATCGCGTAAGCGGTGTCTACGCTAATTAAGAAGAAGAAGAAGAGCATAAGAATGTAAGAAGAATGCCACGTACAAAATTTTGCAGAAATCGGTTTGGTCTGGTCTCGTCTATCATCAAATTTTCACACCAGCTCCCATAAAACTCTCTCATACCGTCTCGGTGGTAAATTTTTTTGTTTATGGAACATTTAGTTATTGATTTATCGCGCTTTTAGTAGTTTTTAACAGTACCGTTGTATGGGGAGTGAGCGGGGTTATACTCCAATTTCATCCATTTTAAGTACCACTTTTTCAAAAAAATTTTTCACAGGTGCCCCTTGCTACTGCGATCTCCTGTGCCAAATTAGACTTTTATATTTTAATTTAGTGATTAGTTATGGCACTTTCTATGTTTTCGGTTAATGGCGACCATCTAACAACTCGTAATTATTTTTGTACTTAGAAACCTATATACAAAGTTTAACTCAAGTTACAGCTTGCACAATCGGACGGACGGACAGACAGACAGTCAACAGGATTTCAACTTTTCTCGTCATCCTGATCATTTTATATATATAATCCTTTATCTATCTCGCTTAGTTTTATGTGATATGTACAACCGTTAGGTGAACAAAACTATAATACTTTGTAGCAACTGGTTGCAGGAGTATAAAAATAAAGGGACTCATGCATACATACGGGCATACGAGTATGTGTAGTATATGCAGTAATTATTGAGCACTTTTCAATTACGTCGCTGTTAAACTTTTTTTCACAATTTTTAATTTAAACAATCTTCTTCTTTTTATCGCATACTTTTTAGCTGTAACTATAATTATTATCACAAAATCTCAGTTATAATTATTTAGTTTACTTTTATGGTGAGCTTCAACTATTATGGCATTTGCGTGGGCGTACCACAAAGTACCTTGGCTAATCCATAATCGTAAGTAATTTTGAAAAACTAGTATTACGGCCTATAATAACTTAATTAAAATACACCTTTATATACAATTATGTACATTGAACATTCGCTGTGGGCTTATGAACGCTTTTCATTTGGTGAAAATCATGTATGAGTTATACAAAACAATACAAATATTTATCTAAATCCGACCGGTTTTAACGTTGATTTGGATTCACCATTGAAGGTGGGCTTTGATTTTACTACTCAACAAATCTGAAGGAAAAATTTTAGAGGTTTGTGGGATATTTGTGGTGTCCTGAAATTGAGTTTAAACATTTTCTATAACGTACAACTAGTAATTAGTGTTATAAGAGTTTAATAAAGAGTAACGGGTCACAGATAAAAAAAAATCCCAAATTTATTATTTTGAATTCTTGGAACGTTTTTAGGCTATTGCGCTAGTAACCTTAATTTTAATTCCAGTACCACTGAATGGCACTCGTGCACTCACGCATTTGGGTATAATGGATTTGACTACTAACCAATTCTAGCATCTCTGCTTCCATTCCACAAACATTAAAACCTACCTTCGTAAACAGTTTTAAATATAATTTTCGTTATGTATTGAATAAGAATCAAAAACCAGAAATCATAATTTAAATATTACGCGTTTGAAATCACGTTTTCACTACTAAAACAGGAAGAAAAGTTGCCACAAATATTTTATATAAAATTTTCGACGATTAATAAACGAATGCTTGTTTAGTTAAGGCACATTTATTGAAAATCATCACTTGTGTGCTTTCATATCTCGACATACAAACATATTAGGGGTATTCTTTTGCTCTTGCAAGATTGCAGATTGCAAAAATACTATACCGAAATATACAAGAGCACGAGAGCACCCATTGCAGAATCTAGTGATATATGAATGGCTAATTCGGTCAATTTGTTGTGAATGACTATTAAGCATGGCTACTGTGAATTGGCGCACCTTATGCATACATTTTTTAGAAAAAAACTGTAAGAAATCTTTAAAATTTAAATAGAAATAATAAAATCCATTTAAAACTTATCTTCCTCAACAATTTAACGACGTAATATGTCTTTATGTAAAATGGCAACTACAACAGGGTTGCAATTATATTTTTGCGTGACATTGCACGCAAATATACATAGGTTTTGGTCTGACATATTTTACAGCCCTTGCAAATATTTTTCTGCATGTGTTTGTTGTTGTGCCGTTGTAAATCTGCAATTCTTGCACCGTGCACCGGGTCTTGCAAGAGCAAGAGAATACCCCTATTACCTTGATGTGACGTTACATATACCACGAATTGGTTATCAAGTTTTTTGAGACACAAGTATTAAGAGGCCTTACGCGACTTACTACTAAAATTTAATAAGCCTACTCACTTAGACACTTTGATGTGTGTAAGTACCGGCAGATTTGCTAGACTTAAAAATATTTGTTTTTCAACGGTTAATACTTTGTTTTTTTTTAATTTGTGAGTAATTTTTAGATACAATTTTTACAGATAAAATAATTCGTGCTTATGTAATTAGTTATTTGACTTTTATTTCACTTTTTGTTATATTATTTTTGTATTGTTATTGCAACAAATTATTGAAATTTCGCATGTTTAGCGCAATTATTAACGCTTAAATTTCTGTATTTTTGTATCTCTAAATTGTAGATTTAATACACTTTTTGCATACACGGTGAATAATATATAGCATATTGTTTGCGCTTATTAAGTAAATTTTTGTTGTAACAAATTAATTAAATTTTTACACTTAGCCACACTACATATAAATATGTGTACATATGTACACACATATAAATAAAATTATTAGACTATTTACATTAGAATACGGTACGATCATTTTCGATGAATCACTTGATGCGAAACAAATCGAAAGAATTTAATTCAATTAATTGATTAAACCGCCAAATGGCACAGTATGTCGGTCAAAGTAGATCGGAAATGTACATTCATACATACAAACATTTCTTTAGCACTACTATTGAATACTTATAAAAATGCAAAATATTCACGCTCAGTAATATTTTTTTTTAATTATTTTTGAATTCGCCAAATTGGCATGCAAATGATTATCAACGTAAGACGGAATTAGCAATAACTACATACACAAGCACTAAACACTGAATAGTGGGCACGCACACTCCGGTGCTTGGAACGAACTCGTCCAACGGCGTCGCTGCTCCAAAACGAACTAACCAACATAATTTCAACATTGCTGGCGAGTAGGTGCCATGGTTGTTTAGTTTTCTATAGTAGCGTTTTGTTTCATTATTGACGGTAGATTGCTGCATTGTTGTTGTTTTCTTTATTAGTGGCTTAACCCTCAAACCTTGGCCATACCATAAGTGCCATTTTGCTGGAGTTTGTGATAGCAGGGCGCATCCAGAAGAGGGTTAGACAGGCTAATCACTGTTTAAGCAACTATACATATACATATATATATACATGTTTGCATACATACACATACATATATAATTATCAAAGTAGCAGGTAAAAATCTAAACTTTTTTTGTCTCCGCTCTATATAGATTGTGGCACTCAGATAACACTTATCTTCCGCAAGTTGCTTGTGTAAAACTGAAGCTTTCTACGGGCGAAAGGGTATGTATGTATATTTGTATTTTTTATCGACGCACCGGTTAACTTTTAACATTGTTTACTGTCACGTTTGTACAACGGTTGGTGCTCCACGGCGTATACGCATTGATAAGAGCAAACTTTATTTACACAAACAAAACTGTTTATTCACGCAACAACACCAATCATTTTACCAAAATTTCCCAATGCACAGTATTATGTAAGGGTGCAATTATTTTTCGTTGTTGAATAAAAATTTGGCATTTTTAGAAATTTACTATGCATATAAATATTTTACAACCATTCCTGAATTGGTTTTTTCTTACAAATATTTGTAAATGTGTACAAGCGCTATACATAGGTATATACAAATGTAAACGAGTACAAATTTCGTTTCAGCAAAATTAGAAAACAATATAGGAAAATAGCATGCATGCTATTTAATGCTTAACTGAAATTCTAATTTTTGAATTCAAAAAAATTTTGAGGTTAATTCTTATCTAAAATTTACGATAGATTCAATTTATCAATCATATTGTAATACTACTGTGCCCAAAAAATAAGGTGACATTGTATTTATTTTGAAAATTCTTTATTTATTCTTCAAATCAATTTCATCCCCTTCAAAGTAATCCCCTCCCGATGCAATGCACTTATGCCAATGGATTTTCCAATCTTCGAAACACTGGTTGTAGTCACTTTCCGGGATGGCTTTCAGTTCCGTCTTCGCTGCGGCTTGAATCTCCTCTATCGTTTAAAAACGGTGCCCCCGGAGCGGTATTTTGAGCTTGGTGAACAGCCAGAAGTCGCACGGCGACAGATCAGGTGAATACGGTGGTTGCGGAACGATATGGGTTGAGTTTTTGGCGAAATGATCACGAATTACGAGGGCAGTATGGGATTCCGGCCTTTTTAGGCGGATAACGTTACGCAAACGATGCATAACGTTCAAATAATATTCCATGTTGACTGTTTGACCGGTTGGAAGGAATTCATAATGCACAACACCACGATAATCGAAGAAAACAGTCAACATGACCTTGATTTTTGAGCGACTTTGGCGCGATTTTTTTGGTCTCGGCTCTCTTTTGGCATGATATTCGCTCGATTGATCGGTTGTTTCGGGGTCGTAAGCATAGATCCAAGTCTCATCGCCAGTTATAATGCGTTTCATGACCTTTTTTCCAAAAATTCGATGTTTTCGGTACCAGTCGAGATTTGACGCGCTTGAGGCCCAAAACATCCTTCAAAATGGTTTTGGCTGAGCCTTTCGATATGCCAACTTCATCAGCAAGGTCTCTAATTGTTAATGGACGATTTTACACCAAATCTTTGATTTGTTGAACGTGAGCTTCGTCGGTTGAGGTTGATGGTCGCCCTGGACGCTCTTCGGCTTCGACACGTTCACGGCCGGCTTGGAACTCACTATACCACTTGTAAACATTTTTTTTAGACAAAGCTCATCACCAAAGGCTTTCTGCACCATCCTCAACGTATCCGCAGCAGAAAATTGATTCCGTAAACAAAATTTAATGCAAATTCTTTGCTCAACAAATTTCGACATCGCAAAAAACGAAAAACTCAATTTTAGCAGCTCACAAAACGACACGTATCTCAAACACTAATGAATATTTTGACATGAAATTTGACATAAATGTGACTGACAGTACAACCAACCTAAAAAAAAATAATTCTCCAAATCCTTCGACGCGCGCAGTTTAAATTTAAATGTTTAGTAATACATTTTCAATGCCTTTTAACATAATAAAAAGAACTTAATTATTGTTTTTTTTACTGGCGTAGACACCCCTTACGCGGTTATAGCCGAGTTAAACACAGCACCCTAGTCGTTTCTTCTTTTCGAAATGTGGCGCCAATTGGATATTCCAAGCGAAGTGTTCTTCTCCACCTAGTTTTTCCAACGGAGTGGAGGTCTTTCTCTGCTTCCCTCGGCGGGTACTGGGTCGAATACTTTCAGAGCTGGAGCGTTCATTTACGAGGCTGACATTGTTATTGCTGTTAATACTGGTTCCAATATAAACGAAATTATCTACGACTTCGAAGTTACGACTGTCAACAATGACGTGGGTGCCTAGTCGCGAGTGCGGCGACTGTTTGTTTGATGACAAGAGATATTTCGCCTTGCCCTCGTTCACTATCAGACCCATTTGCTTCGCTTCCTTATCCATTCTGGAGAAAGCAGAACTTAAGGCGCGGTTGTTGAGGCAAATGATATCAATATCATCGGCGTAAGCCAGCAGCTGTACACTCTTATAGAAGACAGTACCTTCTCTGTTTAGTTCTGCAGTTCGAATCATTTTCTTCAAGAGTAGATTGAAGAAGCCACACGAAAGGGAGTCGCCTTTTCTGTTAGTCTATATGATTGGTTTTACACTTTAAAGTATTTCCCTGGCGTTGATTCTTGCAAGTTGCAAGAGTATAAAATGTTCAGTTGCAGCCGAACTTAGCCTTCCTTGCTTGTTTATCTTATCTTTCTAACACCATACGTATATAGCATAATATAGCATGTATACAACGCAATATACGGATTACTAAAACCATTTATTTCAAAAATAATAGAATTCTTATTACTAGCCCTATTATAGATTATTAGGTGTCTCATTTTAAGTTTTTTTTTATTTATTTGCGAACACTTGAATTTTTTTTGTTCAAAAACAAATTCCCTGAAAAACTTGTCCATTAATTTTGACTTTAAGTACTTCCTTTTCGATTTTTCAAGTCTGAAAGAATTGAGCAAACGGCTGGTTTTATCGAAAAACTTCCGAAATAAAAGAAGAAACAAATTGATATAAAGTTATTGAATCAAGTTTTAAATACAAAAATTTATATGTTTACTTTGTTTTATTAAATCGTTTATTTATATCTCCGAAACAAAGCAGTTTATGGCATGCTCGTTTCGACCGTTTTTGTCCGAAATTTAATGTAATTTCTACAACTTTTTTTTATTTGTAAGTTTGTCTATAAAACCAGCCGTTTACTTAATTTCTTCAAAAATATATGAAAAACGTGAGCAATTGAAAGGAAGTACTTAAAGTCAAAATTAAGGCCTCAAATTTTCATAGAATTATTTTTCATTAAAAAAAAGAACAAAATTTTCATGTGTCCGCAAAGAAATAATAAAAGATTAAAAACAAGAAAAAACGTTAACTTCGTCTGCACTGAAGCTAATATACCCTTCACAGGTGCATTTCTTTTAGTAACTATGTCTTCAGTTTGTATGGAAGCTATATGCTATAGTAAACCGATGTGAACAATTTTTTCGACGATTATATGATTACCTTAAGCAGTAATCCATGTCAAATTTCGTGAAGATACCACGTCAAATGCGATAGTTTTCCATACAAGCCCTTGATTCCGATCGTTCGGTTTTTATGGCAGCTATATGCTATAGTGAGCTGATCTGAACAATTTCTTCCGATATTACATTATTTCATTCAGTTTGTATGGTAGCTATATACTATGTATAGTGATATGAACCATTTCTTCGGAGATTACATTGCTGCTTTAGAAAATAATCTATACCAAATTTCGTGAATATATCTTGTCAAATGAAAAAGTTTTCCATACCAGCACTAGAGTCCGAGAGTTCAGTTAGTATAGAAAAATTTCTTCGTATATTACATTATTATTTTAGAAAATAACCTTTGCCAACTTTTGTGAAGATACATTGTCAAATGTGAAAGTTTTCCATACAAGAACTTGATTCCGAATGTTCAGTTTGTATGGCAGCTATATGTTATAGTGGTCCGAAATCGGCAGTTTCAACAAATGAGCAGCTTCTTGAAGAGAAAATGACGTTTGCGAAATTTCACGACGATATCTTAAAAACTGAGGACTAGTTCGTATATACATATATAGACGGACAGGCAGACAGACGGACATGGCTAAATCGACTTAGCTCAACGTACTGATCATTTATATGTATACATATATACTTTATATTGTCTCAAACGCTTCCTTCTTCGTGGCAAACTTAATATACCCTTTTCAGGGTATAAAAATGAAAAGCCCTATCATACACACATAAGTTTAGAGGAAAAAAGATACTGCTTTACTTTTTATGGTAGTGTTACTCTCGCGTTCTCAATCGCTTGAAAAGGTTTATCACGCTTACTCGTTACTTCGTTTGTAACCATCGTACATTTTGTCAGCTTATTGAGCACAAATTGTACATATATCATAAATAGTTGATAATATTACCATATTATATTAGAAGAACGGCGACAATGAAGCGACGAGCTTGATATCTAAATGTTATACTATATATAGATTTATAGTCTGCACTCAAGTTAATGGCTTACTTCAAAAATAGTTATATGAACCTGTCATATATTTCGCATTTAATCGGTGGCACAGTGTCGCAGTGTTTTAAAACTTTCAAGGCATGTTAATGTATGTTTCATTATAAAAGTTATATTAGTTGATACTACAGAGATTATTTGTCACAACAATATAGCATTAACACATTGTAGTGCAATATAATTTCTTAAAATATTGGCTATTTAAATTTTCATTTGAATTATTTCCATTTTCCATGTTCTTTAATTTTTTTATTTTACATAACAAAAAAAATAGTATATAATAAAATTTTATTATATATTAGGTTGTCAAACATCTGCCTTCCGCCTTTTTGTCTTGTCATGTATAAAGCGCTACAGAGCTCATATCTGGCAATACAATACATCTTTGAAAGGTTTGAAAAGTGATTAGTTTAGGTATTGCGTTCAACTGTTATAGACGTGTAAACATGGAGTTCACTAACGCCGAAATTCGCGCTATTTTAAAGTTTTCCTTCGTTAAAGGCAAATCCGCTAGAGAAACGTTCCGTCACTTCGAACTGCGGAGGAATGGTTTCGACGATTCAGAGCGGGTGAAAACGACACCATGGATAAGCCAGCTGGCGGAAGACCGCGGTGACGACGAATACCGATGACGACGAATACCGATGAAATCATGTAAAACATCGAGTTAGACCGGCATGTGGCATCTCGTGACATCGCCCAGAAGATGGGAATTAGTCACCAAACCATTTTAAACCATCTGCAGAAGGCTGGAAACACAAAAAAACTGAATGTTTGGGTGCCGCATGATTTGACTCAAAAAAATCTTCTGAGCTGAAT
The DNA here is from genome assembly GCF_016617805.1 of Bactrocera tryoni. Lineage (NCBI taxonomy): Eukaryota > Metazoa > Arthropoda > Insecta > Diptera > Tephritidae > Bactrocera > Bactrocera tryoni. Next base: position 60,618,877 of record NC_052501.1, on the reverse strand, counting down.
CAACGCCTGCGATATGCTGCTGAAATGGAACGAACTCGACCCATTTTTTTTTCGAAGGCCGGTGAATTGTCTTAAATAGTGGCCAAGCCAGGATTGACGGCCAGGAAGGTTTGGCTGTGTGTTTGGTGGGATTGGAAGGGAATCATCCACTATGACCAGCTCCCATATGGCTTTCGCTTAATTCTACCGTCTACTGCGTATAATCAGAAGCGTCCAGACCACACACTTCGTTGATGACTCGTCAGAAGCTACGGGAGCTCGGATGGGAGGTTTTATCGCGTCCACCATACAGCCCGGACATAGCGCCACGTGATTCCTGTCCATGGCGAACACCCTTGTTGGTGATGAGCTCAAAACAGGCTTGTGAAAAGTGGCTGTACGAGTTCCTCGCAAATAGGGAGCGAGGCTTCTACGAGGGGGGTATTATGAAGTTGCCATCTAGATGGAAAAAGATTATCGAACGAAACGGCGCATTTTTGAACTAATTCGATCACTGTAAAACTTTTAATAAAGCATTGAATAAAAAGCAAACAAGTGTAAGGAAGTATTTCACAACCTTACATATACATAGGCAATTATACAATAAATTCATAAGCATAAAAGAAAACACAGTCTTTCAGCTACGCTTTTAAATTTATTTATTAGTCATTCTAGTAATGCAGATTAAGTAGCCCGCTACAATTGAAACATTTCAATGTATCATTTATACATGGTATATACTTACATACATATGTATGTATGTAGGTCGGCAAAAATATTTATGAGAGCAATGCAAGCTTATACAAATATGAATGATTGTAAAATATTTTGTGATAAGATAAGCAGGGCAAATGCCTACATACAAATGTAAGTATATAGTATAAACATAAGCATTCACAAAACAACCAAATATATAGCACAAATAATAGTTATCAACACTAAATTACTTGGCTTAGTTGCGGTCTTGTGAAAGTAGGTGCAAATCGACATCATGCCTACATATGTACATCCTGGGTACATACATATACACATACTGTATGTCTGCTAAACGAATGTTTATCGCATGCAACAGTGATGCCGGCGTCGATAACGAAAATTATTTTTACGCATATGAAATACATAGATGACTAAATACTTTGCCATTAGGTGTGTAAAATACATACATATGTATATAGCTGTAAATCACAATCATGTACAGACTGCCAAATTGTGTTTTAAATATACAAATATTATTTACATACATCTATAAATACAATTTTGTTCATTAGCGCCCGATTTAAGTGGAACAGTTTGAAATTTGAACTTTTTACTCTGACATTTCATTGGACTATACGATCTTATAACATACATAACTAGTATATACATATGTATGTACACTCATTGTGAATTCAGAGGTGAATGCTAGAGTAAAATATAGAAATATGTAGATATACTTAAGCAAAACTAAAATGTACATACATACATATATACCATAAGTAAAATGACTTATATATATACACTACATAAATATACATCTATAATATATAGTATATTTAAATTTTATATACATAAACTATGTACTATATGTTTGTGTTTATTTATGATTTAGTAACGAGATTGACAAGAAGGTTGTTTTGGTATAATCGATTACACATTCCTTGAAATGTGGTTTGAGACAGCTTTGATGAGATGAGCTGTAGTTTGTTAACCGTGCCGGATAGTTGTGACGTATTTATGCAATTCACGTTTCATTTAAATCGTTACAGTAACAGCTGACGATCGTAAAAAACAAACGTGACATTTCGCATTAGCATTGACATTTCTCAATGTGCAAAAACTAATATAAATAATAATTTTGAGCAGTACGTATGTATCAAAAAAAATAAAATGATTATTTTATACAAAAATGTGAACAATAACCAAAAATAAAATTGAAATTAAAAAGATGCATTTATTTTAAATAAAAATGTACTTTGCTTTGAAAAGGGGTAGAACCCTCATTCATTTGTCAAAAAACTTCGTTGAGTGATTTATGGCTTCGTATATTCGTATATCATATACGTACTCTAATAGTATTGTAGTAGTAAATAATACTTATTTTTAATAAAACGGCATTGTTGAGTATACTAGTGTATATAGTATGCGGTGTATTTTTGTAACAAATAACGATTGTTTGTATGACTTAAAAATAATAAAGTTAGACGAGAAGAGAGAGTTGACGAATTGAAATCCGGGTGAGTGTCTGTCCGTGCAACATGTAATTTGAAAAAAATGGGCGTAAGTCGGCCCTCTAATAGGTATAATATACATATCTTTTAAGCCATTCACGCTACAACAAACAAAATAGTTTAAGGTATCTTTTTTAAGAGCCGCAAAAATGGATTAAATCGCACTATAACCCGCCATCGCCCCATACAACTATTTTGTTAGAAACTACAAAAAGTGCGTTAATTCAATAACTAAATACTTCAGAAACGTACAATTTTACACCAGAGATGGCACGTAAAAACCCAGAGAAGACTTGTTGTCAGTTTTTGGAATTTTGGGCGTAGCACCGTCCACATTTACATAAGTGAACTTGACCGATTTCAACTAAATTCGTTACGTAACATTATACTCGTACAGACAATTTCAATTAACGGTGTGAAATTGGGCGAAATCAGAAAAAATCACGCCCACTTCCCATACAACACAGTTTTAAATTCCATCTTATTCTTTTATTTCATAAAAATAACCAATTAATGTAAGCGAAAAAAACTTTGCATAAATAGTGTACTCAACGTATTTCATCCTACGCCCAAAAATTGTCGAAATCGGACTATAAATTTTCAAGAAGCCAGATGCTAAATGTGTGGAACTCAGTGCGCTGACTATTTAATTATTGATAAAGCTTTTTTGATAATTATATGTATAACCTTATATCAAAAGTGTTCAGCCCCCATATACAAGGAGCGTTCCAAAGTAAACCACACTTAAGAAAAACAGAACAAATGTTTTTTCGGCAAAATCAATTTATTTTATTCAAAATAGTCTTCTGCTTCAATACAGTTTTTTGCAGGGTCCAAAAGCATGTCGAACGAGTGTTTTAGCTCGTTGGCCGGTATGGCCGTCAGTATGCCGGTGCAAGCCTTTTGAATGGCCTCTACGTCTGCATAACGCTTTCCTTTCATGGGCAAATGGATTTTTCCGAAAAGGAAGAAGAATTAAAAACAATGTGGGAATTAGGTTAAAAAAATTACATTACGCGTGACAAATTAACATTTGCATATAAAACGGCAATTTATATATGAACGTTTATGACTTAAACGGTATGCAACTAAATCATATTTTTGCCCTACAAATACGTTAAGAAGACTCGTCCGGTTCACTTGAATAGAGAATATGATGAATGAAAAAAACACGATTTAGATATGTACATTCTAAAATTTGATTCAAAAACAGTTTAAAGTAAATATCATCTACTATATAATGTAACAAAAATATAGTAGGGCTAATATTTAATAATACAGTTCAAGCTTATGATTCTTAAAAGTTACACCCACTGAAAATGCGAGGTCAAACTTTCTATGCATATGCCTGAGAGTATGCAATAAATAATTCATATTAAATTATTATCAAAGGATCTAAGCTCCATTGAAAGCATTATTTTCAAAACAAGGCTTGGTAATTTTAAGTGTTTTATAGCTTCTTAGCTTTTTAAATTATAAACTCTCCATTTAAATATGTACGTGCACTTCCTTATGAATTCGAAGTGAATGCTAAACAATGTCAGTATATAAAATTGAGTAAGCGTATAAGATGGGTCTTCATATCAAACTATAACAAAAAATGCTCATGCTCAAATTCCGATCGCTATAGTGGAGCGATCCGAATAAATTATTTGAAGATCATAGCGATGCCTGATAATAATCTATACAAAAATCTGTGAAGATATCTGTACAAAATTTCAGATCGATATCTCAAAAACTGAGGCACTATTTCGCAGACGAACATTTCTAAATCGACTCAACTCGTCGTGAAGATCTTTTTTAACATATATGTATGTATATACTTTATAAGATATTCGACCATTCTTTTCGAGTGTTAAAAATATCGTGACCCTATTCAGGGTATAAAAGGCAACAAAAATAAATTGTAATTTTATATCTATTTATATCACTCATGATATATCAAATATCATAGACCCAAGCCAACCAACTAACGACAGAAACCGCTTTCGTTTTCAGTGGCATGCAAATATTAGTATCTATTAATAGCTTTCTTCTAGTTTGTATACAGCTCGGCTATAGATCGGTTACTTCTAAGTCTATCATTGTGATGTGTTGTTACTCACGTTTATTCACTACAAATAAAGAGTGATCCGAGAAGTGGTAGTTGAAATAGAGATAAGAAACCTAATAATATAAATAGAAACGATTGTAGTTGATTCATTTCTTTCTGAGTCACTTGCTAGTGACTTGACTTTTTTGAATCGCTCACGCCATCAATAAAAGTGCCTCCTCATAGCTTGCAAACGTACTGCCATTGATTAAATATTTAATGAAGTTCTATAAGGATTGTTATATCGAATATCTTTATGGTATAACTGTTTTTACGATGTACTATATAATATAACTATATTTCAAATGCTGAAAAAGTTGGCGCGTTTTGTTAAAAATAACTATTATTATCTTGTTTTTTTTTTTCAATCGATAACATAAGTACATATGACCATATATTATGGCATACATTAATTTTCCAGAAGGAGTACTCTCGTATACGCATGCAATTTCAAAAATGTTTGACGCAAAACGCGTAGAATCATGGACATTTAGCGTGAATCGTGAATCATCATATATTATTATATACATATAGATTACGGTGCGACCACATTTAATGGCCAACACCTGCGATATTTGCACTAACTTTTTGCCAAACATACCGATGTTTACATATTTATAGAACGTATTGATGCCCAACCCCATGAATGAGGTCGAGTACGCGTCTACTTGTAGTGGTAAATAATATTGCCGACAGATGTTTGTTGTTGTTTTTGTTGTGATTTTTGCAATTAATTGCAAGTGGAGCAGCGAGACTCACATTAGCCGATTGAATGCAAGGATCCAGTCAATATGACTATGACGGCACTAAACCTGTCTTCCATACATACTCACATAAATTTACACGTAAAACAGTACATATGTAAGTATGTACATATACAATACAAATCTGTATGTACATACCCACACTGTTCGTTAATTCAGTGATTGATTTGTGAAGAAAATAAAAGTTTTCATTGATGATTTAAGCACACCATTCTCAGTTGAGCCACTACTGCTTCGGAAATAAAATGCGGAAATTTTACCAGTAATGTCGCATTTTATTTTCAGTGATTTTTTTTATAATTTTTCCAAAAGTATTTGAAATACATTCATTTCGCTATGAAAAGTATGACGCAATGTAAATCGTACTACTAAATAATGCCTTATTGGGGATTATTTAAGTGGCAAAATGATTGATGTAACGAGAAGTGCATGAATGGATTTGTGTCATAAGCTGGAAAATAATTGTCATAAGATTTTGTTTAGAAATTCTCAAGGCAATATCCGATTAGAGGCAAAATGGGAACAAAAAATGTTTGTATTAGTTTTGATTTTTATCAATCAATTATTTAAACATTTATATTTATATATTTTACTATTTTCGATAAGAGACAAAATAGCTTAGTTCTATTATGTTCTAGCTAGTTCAGTACACTTTCGTATTGGTTTAACCATTTCTTCAGTGCCGATTTTTGAAAGCTGGCCTTGTTTTTTGTTATAAAGAATATCAGTAAAATTTTTCGGAAGTAGCAAATAGAAACAACAAAACAAGTAGAGTAATTTTAGCAGGTATTGTTTATACTTGGAAATATTTTCTTCCAAACAAGAGAAAACTTAAAAAGTTAACACGAAACGTGTATTATGAGGTTACCTGGATTTCTTTAGGTAAAAACAGCTCTTTTCCAACAATTTTTTCTCATATAAAGAGTGAAAAAATTTAATACAACTTTTTTATTGTTACTAACATACACTATTAACAAACAAATTCTGAAATTTTAGGAATAAATATTTTACACTCGACTATTGAGACGCCATTTTCGATGACACCTCGGAAAAAAAATATGCCCGCGTTGGCAGGATAACTCCTTACAGGATCATCTAATGTTAAATAATACGTGTTTTAGTTAAAACCGCTACTTAGAACTTGCACGAAGGAAAAAGACTGAAAATTGGATATTAGGCAGACATTAAAAAAAAAAGAAAATTTCAGTGAAAATTTCGAGAAAGTTGTTTTCAAATAGTTGTTATCGAAAAAAAAATCCTTCGACAAAGTATTTAAGAATTGTATCTCAAAGATATGTGTAATATTTCATGAAGATCGGTTGAGTAGTTCTGGAGAAATCTTGCCAACTGACTTTAAAAACACAGTTACGAGAAACCGCGTTTAAAGACGGGTTATTTAGCCTAGCTAGACTTGAGCTCACAAATTCTCAAGGCTGTATTTCCGAAAGCTCTCTGAGAGCACTCGTCAACAACGGACGGCATTTCAAACTCCTGACGTACAGCTGCAACCGAAACCTGTGGTTTTCGGAAATTGCAAAAGAACAGCTGGTACGACGAAGAGTGCCGTGTCGCAAGGTTATGATCGACCACAACACGTGCGGGATACATACCGAGAGTTGAAGAGGGAAGTGAGAAGCATTTGCAGACAGAAAAAGAAAGAGGTCGAAATGCGTGAGTATGAGAATCGCCAGGAGAAGGCGAACCCGATTCCCCGATCGATGACGATGGAGCAGACGTTCCATTACCCGACCATGAAGAAGTTCGAATAGCACAATTACCCGTCTGAAGAACAACAAAGCGGCGGGGGCCGATGGATTGCCGGCTGAGCTATTCAAACACGGCGGCGAAGAACTGATAAGGAGCATGCATCAGCTTCTTTGTAAAATATGGTCGGACGAAAGCATGCCTAACGATTGAAATTTATGTGTGGAATTGTGTGCCCCACAATCTGCGCCAACTACCGTGGGATAAGGTTCAACATCGAGTATAAGGTTCTATCGAGCGTATTGTATGAAAGATTAAAGCCCACCATCAACAAACTGATTGGACCTTATCAGTGTGGCTTTAGACCTGGCAAATCAACAACCGACCAGATATTCACCATGCGCCAAATTTTGGAAAAGACCCGTGAAAAGAGAATCGACACACACCACCTCTTCGCCAGTATCCAGACTGGACAAGAAAGCAAAGCAAATAGGTCTGGTAGTGAACGAGGGCAAGACGAAGTATCTCCTGTCATCAAACAAACAGTCGTCGCACTCGCGACTTGGCTCTCACATCACTGTTGACAGTCATAACTTCAAAATTGTAGATAGTTTCGTATATTTAGGAACCAGCATAAACACCACCAACAATGTCAGCCTGGAAATCCAACGCAGGATAACTCTTGCCAACAGGTGCTACTTCGGACTGAGTAGGAAATTGAGAAGTTAAGTCCTCTCTCGACGAACAAAAACCAAACTCTATAAGTCACTCATTACGCCCGTCCTGCTATATAGTGCAGAGGCTTGGACGATGACAACAACTGATGAGTCGACGTTGCGAGTTTTCGAGAGAAAAGTTCTGCGAGTTGGCCATGGCGAATATGGAACGATGAACTGTATGAGATACATTTATGTATGTATTTGTATGACGACATTGACATAGTTCAGCGAATTAAAAGACAGCGGCTACGCTGGCTAGGTCATGTTGTCCGAATGGACGAAAACACTCCAGCTCTGAAAGTATTCGACGCAGTACCCGCCGGGGGAAGCAGAGGAAGAGGAAGACATCCACTCCGTTGGAAGGACAAGGTGGAGAAGGACCTGGCTTCGCTTGGAATATCCAAATGGCGCCACGTAGCGAAAAGAAGAAACAACTGGCGCACTGTTGTTAACTCGGCTATAATCGCGTAAGCGGTGTCTACGCCAATAAAAAAGAAGAAGTATCTTCGAAACAATTACTCGAAATTTGAAATTTTTGGACAATATTCTAGAGGTGTTGTAGAATTTAATAAGACAATAAAGAAAATCGATTTTTTGAAACCCGTAAACCGATGTTGCCCCTTATTCTTACAGCACCTATAGGCATAGTATGTGTGTACTAATTAGGGTGTCCTAAAGTATAAGGCAATATTTTTTTTCGCGAAAATAAAATCGCATACCATCTATTTTTTTTTAAATGGTCTTATTAGCATAAATAAAAAAAATATTATATTAATCATGGCCAGTCGTGCAGACTTGATGCCGAACATAAGATATTAATTTTTGTACTGGAAAAAATATAGAAGATTTTTAAAATTTCGTGATTATTTAAATATTAAATATTATTCTACAAATTTTCTTTTTAAAGTTTATTTTTTAAAGTCAGAATTATCATCATCTTATCCCATCTTTCATCAGCATCGTTTCCTGACCTCAGCACTGAAAACTTCTTCTTGGTGTCTTGAAACGAAGCACTATTTGGCTATAGAGACCATGGGTTGAAGGATTCTCTTTCGTTAAATGTTCAACAGTTTTTATTTTAATTTCTTGGTGAACAGCTATTTCATCGATTAAATACCATTATTTAATTCTGCAAACCTTAGTATCGACGAAAAATCAATGGTGCAGCCTTTTCTTTATTTGTAATTTTCGGTACATAAATCGCCCTTCCCTGGTTTGATGCATGGTACTTGGCGGCCTATCTTTAAATTTTCGACTTTTATCTCTACCTAAAATTATGACAGAGAGCAATTAGTTCTCGGTAGGCATCGTTCCAAACCCCTTAAGCCTGTTCTCTTCTTGATGAATTTCGTCACCTTAACACACATTAAATGTTCTTTATTTCCATACGCAATAATTACCGAAGGACGTTGTTCTTTTGATTTGCGGGCATCTAAAGCACGCAATAATTTTCTATCAAAGTGAACAGTCACAAACTATAGAATCTCATTTTGAAAATCAATTTTAATGGTTTCGGCGAGCTATTTGCGTTTTTCGGTGCGAATTCTTTGAATAGAGGACTTATTTGTAGGAAATTCATCAGTATTGTATCTAAGTGCTTCAATAGTAGCTAAAACAACATACATACACGGTATCCCTCATAATTACTGACACCTGTCTAGGCCCACTACCATTTTTGGATGAAGTCTTTTCACATTGATTTTTGTTTTTATTTTTGTTGTTTTTTTTTGAGTTGCAAGAACTCCACCTGCGTTGATTCTTGAAATGATATTACATATGTTTTCATTTGAATCATATGAATCTTCTTATATATGATCATTTGAGGATGTCGACTGGATTAAAAGCGCCGATTCTCTCAGCGCGTTCTTTCCTCTTGAATGGTTTCTTTATTTTGTCCACATTCTCTAAGTGACCCGGTCGACCTGGCTCTCGTTGTCGTTGCAAAATAGGCTTATTTTTATTTGTCTTCATTCATTGAAAGGGATTAGTCGATTGTATCACCTTTTAAAAATATATTTTTATAAAAACTGCAAAATTCAAATTGGCTGAAAAAAACTACATACGTACATATGCATGTGTTTAAAGTGAGCAAAATTATAACATGCATATCGGTAGTTCGTGCGTGTCGGCTGTAGTAAGCAAGTATTGGCAAGTTTCGATGCAAATCGGCACGGGTGATCGTAATGGTAAATACACCAAACTTAGTTTCCAATTGTTTTCACATGATTCAAACAAATTAAGAGAACATGTATAGAGATCCTAAAAACTTTAATTTTGTATGGCACCCTAATGTGCACATAAGTAAAGATTACAACATACATATATTATATTTTAGTAGATGATCCAATAATTAGAACTTAATCCATTAATAACCTTATCGAAATAATACATAAGGGGATTCTGTTGCTCTTGAACGATTGCACGGGATGCAAAAAAACTTATAACAATAATTGCAGAAACAGAAATTCCAGCGACTTATACCATACAAGTATATAGTATGCAATTATTTTGCTACGCCTCATTGTACGAAAATTATCGTGGGTTTGGATAAATCATATTCTTCAGCGATTGTATATTTTTTTCGCTTGTGATTTGTTATTGTGCTATCGCACGAACCGGAAATACCCAATTTTCGATCATTTATAATATTTTTAGTCATAGGGTGTCGTGGATGTTAAGGTTAACTTTGAACAAGATAACGTTCTTAAACACTTAAGAGCGATTTCTAATTAGAGAACAAATAAACAAATATGAAATTGGTAAGGCCCGCGATATTAATTCTGGAAGGAACAAAATGTGACTGTTTGAAATAAAGGGAATTTTATTTAAGAAAGACATTTTTTAAAGAAAGCTATTGTATGTCTCTTAGCTGTACCCTCCTCGCAGGAGCTGACTGGGTAATGGAGGTCGCTACCATCGCCGTTACGGCTTGTCACCTGGGTTAATTCCTGGAGCAGATCTGGACGGTGCAGGCAGGCGGCGTCTAGCTAAACAAGGTATAAATCCATCCTACTCTTCCTGGAAACTTAATTTTTATAATAGGTACCTCTGCCATTATGAGGTACCTGGCGGTAGGTATAAAACGCTAGGGGTAGAGGTTTCCTTAATATAAAACTTAATTTGGAGCAAATTGAAGGAAAAAAGTGGTGTGGGATTTTAGCCCAAACGTTGGTGGGAGAAGTGACTACTAAAAAGCAGTTCACAGCGGTTGTAGTGCTACAGTCAATCCGTTTTTACAACGTAGAGCTGCCACTGTCCTTGAAGACTGATACCTCGAAAGCGTTGGAAGCGTAATCACGATCGAAGAGGAAGCTTTACTACGCCCTCCGACCAGGCTAGGCCCAGGGCAAAACCCAGGAAGGAGGAGTTGGAGGCGAAAACTGCTTAAAAAACGGCGATTAAGTTCAATGAACTATGGGTAAAGCAAGCGGTGTTGAAGCTGTGATAGACGGCCGTCCTAGAGATAGTGGACTAGAGCTGCATCCGACCATACCGTAAGCGAAGGTGCTCATACCTTGGATGGTAAAAGCGATGAACTGCGGCTCATAAAAAGTAAAAAACAAGCGCTAAGTTCGGGTGCAACCGAACATTTTATAGTCTTGTAACTTACAAAAATCAAAGCCAGGAAAATACTTTAAGGTGTAAAACCAATCATATAGAGTAAAGTCAGCCGGATGTTCAAAAATCCTGATATTAGTTATATAGGGGCTAGGCCAAGTTTTTGCTCAAATTTATCTATTTTAGGCACAAAGGTACACTGTTACGAATAAAACACGCTCTTTTATTATCATTGGGATAACTCACACATTGGCCGATATATTCGGTACAAAGTCACCCCGAAGTTCGAAATTTTTTATATTAGGTATAAGGAAGCTAAGGGAAGTATTGGTCCGGTTCAACCCATTTTTGACATACAGACATATCATTATAAGAGAAGAATTATCCCTGAATTTCATTTATACATACATATGTCTCAAACATTGACCAACATTTTCAATGAAAAGTCAACTATAGGTACCGTGGTCCAAATATTCGGTACCTAGGGACTTGAACAGTTCTAATTGGATTGAAACAATTTTTGGTTATAAGGTGGCACACATTAAAGACATTATTTGTGCAAAGTTTAACCCCGTTATATTAATTTCTTCTTGATTTGTATACTGGAAACTGAACGTGTGGCTATCCTCCGATTTCATCCATTTTCACACTGTTGGTAGAAGTTCTTCTAAGATATGTAAAAAATTTGGTTGTTGTAGCTTAAGTGGTTTAGGAGATATGTACATTAAACTTGTTAGATGGCGGGTACATGACCACTTTTTCAAAATTTTTTTTCCAGCGGTGCACCTGGCTACTTCGATTCTCAAATATGAGTTTTATATCTTAATTTAGTGCTTAGTTAAGGGGCTTCATAGGTTTTCGGTTAATGGCGATTTGGTACAGAGGATCGTAATAGCAAGGGACACCAGTTTTGAAAAAGTGGGCATGGACCCGCCCTACTGAAAGCGCGATAAATCGGTAACTATCTGCTGCTGGAGAAAATTATTCGAGCTGCAGAACTTATCGAGCAGGTAAAATATTTTATAAGAGTGTACAGCTGCTGGCGTATGCCGATGATATTGATATCATCGGCCTCAACACCCGCGCCGTTAGTTCTGCTTTCTCCAGGCTGGACAAGGAAGCACAGAAAATGGGTCTGGCAGTGAAGTAGGGTAAGACAAAATATCTCCTGTCATCAAACAAACAGTCGTGGCACTCGCGACTTGGCTCTCACGTCACTGTTGACAGTCATAACTTTGAAGTTGTAGATAATTTCGTCTATTTAGGAACCAGTATTAACACCACCAACATTGTCAGCCTGGAAATCCAACGCAGGATTGCTCTTGCCAACAGGTGCTACTTCGGACTGAGTAGGCAATTGAAAAGTAAAGTCCTCTCTCGACGAACCAAAACCAAACTCTATAAGTCGGTGCAGAGGCTTGGACGATGACAGCAACCGATGAGTCGACGTTACGAGCTTTCGAGAGAAAAGTTCTGCGAAAGATTCATGGTTCTTTGCGCATTGGCCACGGCGAATATCGCATTCGATGGAACGATGAGCTGTACGAGATATACGATGACATTGACATAGTTCAGCGAATTAAAAGATAGCGGCTACGCTGGCTAGGTCATGTTGTCCGAATGGACGAAAACACTCCAGCTCTGAAAGTATTCGACGCAGTACCCGCCGGGGGAAGCAGAGGAAGAGGAAGACATCCACTCCGTTGGAAGGACAAGGTGGAGAAGGACCTGGCTTCGCTTGGAATATCGAATTAGCGCCACGTAGCGAAAAGAAGAAACGACTTAAACGTAAAAATTTGCCGCCGAGATGGTATGACAAGGTTTTATAGACACGATGGGCATAGAACCGCCCACTTTTTAATGAAATCCCATATCGCGACTCACCGATTTCAACTAAATTTGGAACGTGGCATTTTCATATTCCTATGTCACTCTGTGAAAATGAGTTAAATCGGACAATAACTACGTCTACTTCTCATATAGTACAATTTTAAATTCCACTTGATTCGTTCACTTTCCAGCACACAAATCAAGAAGCAATTAATATAACGAGACTAAACTTTGCACGAATAATGCATTTATTGTATGCCACCTTATGACAAAAGATTGTTCAAATCTAATCAAAACTGTTCAGGACCCTAAGTACCAAATATGTGGACCCCTGTAAATATAGTTAACTTTTGTTCGAAAATATCACTCAATGTCTGAGATATATAATTGAAATTCAGGGATAGTACTTTTCTGACAATGGTATGTCTGTGTGTCAAAAATGGGTTGAATCGGGCCAATACTTCCTTTAGCCCACAAATATACCTAATATAAAGATTTTCGAACTCCCGGGTGACTTTATACTGGATATGTCGGCCAATATTTGAATTATCTCAATGAAAATTACAGAACGTGTTTGTACATAACAGTACATCTTTGTGCTTAAAATGGATACAATTGTGCGAAAACTTGACCTAGCCCCTATATAACCATTACCAGGATGTTCAAGCATCCCGCTGATTTTGTATAATGACTACCTATAATGATTTGGACGTATATATGTATATGTAAGTCAGTGTATAGGTTATATACCTGCATGGTGTATGTACTATATATAAAAGTGCTCAGATTCCAATCCTCTGGTTGACGTTTTACATTGTAAGGTATGTCCCTGGCTTTGATTCCTGCAAGTTGCAAGAGTATAAAATGTTCGGTTGCACCCGAACTTAGCCTTTTCTTACTTGTTTTATATTGTTTGTTTTATTGCGACCAAAACAGCAGAGAACCTCAAAATCGTCTAAACACAGAAGCCTATTAATGCGCTAAAATGTAGAGCAATTAAGCTATATTTCACACCTGTTGGCGAGTACTTCAAGACTGTTACTTTTTGTCATTTTTATTGCATTTTTTTAATATTCTTCGCACATTCTCGTAAACGAAAGAGAAAAGTCGAGCACAACAAACTTGCTAAAAAACAAATATTATGCAATACCCGCTCTATACTATTCATACATATGTATGTATACATACATATATGTATATACATGTAGACATGTCTATATTTGGGAAAACTGCTTCATTTCAATTACACAAACAGAACACGTCGATAAAATCTCTTATTGCCTTATAGGCATTGGCCAAAATAATAGCCACGCGCTTATCTACGAAAAAATTTCGTTGCTGATGAGTACATGTACATATGTACATACATATGTATGTATCTATGTACATCAACATGTTTGATAAAAAACCCAAGAATCATGTACACCTGAGCAAAAATTGAGATTTTATACAAATAAACTGGTATCTGTCTGGGGTTGTATGAAAGCCAAATCTAATTGGCCAACATAAGTGATTTACAGATTATTAAAATGTATTTGTGTATTTAATTTCTCCTTATTATCCATATCTAACCATCAGTAGACCTAACGATGATCAATGTAGTCAGGGATACTTTCAATTTCCTCAGAATAACGAGCTAAATGCACAAAATTATGTCCCTAAACAGTTTGGTGTTATATTTTATTCATTTGTGCTTACATATTGTTTTTTGTTAAAGTAAAAAACTAGTGAAGATAATTTCTCTGCGAGCTCATAGCCACGCCTCTTAAGGGGTTTCCTTAAAGGGGTATTCTAGTCTAGAGGCATTAATGTCAGGTTATTTTTAAGTGTCGTAAAAAATACAATAAATATTATTTAAAAGTTATTTAATAATATTAAAAGAATACAAAAAATATAAAAAAGTTAAACATTTAAAAATAAACCGCTGATAAAGTGGGGGGTTTGAAAAATTTGCACGTGACCATATCCACCATTTCAATACTCCTAGCAATCTGAAACCAGAAAAAAAGTACACCCGACATTCGAACTACGCAAAGGTTGGAAAAAAGTGTTTCACGAAATTGCGACATTTTTGGCTATCAAATTTCGTTGAGATTTTGTAATATTGCTAGTTCCAGATGTAGACAAGTTTATAAAGAAAACTTTCTAAAAATTTTAGATAAATCGGTCCAGTAAAACCTGAGAAAACGTGGGTATTGTTTTGAAAAAAGACAGTTTGGAGAAAAAACGTTTATAGCTTCAGTTCCAGCCGAAACAGTATGGATGCCGGGTCAGAAAAATACCTACATATATCTCTGAAAATAATTTGAATATTAAAAAATCCTTTTGTAGGCATATTTTCAAATAGTTATTTTTTGAAAATATAAAAAAAGTCACTCTCTGAAACGTTTATTAAACATATTTCCTACAGAGCACTCCTATTAGTGGTCTAACCGAAAGACATTTTTGGAACACAATAGTATTTTTATATAAAAAAAGTCACTCTCTGAAACGTTTATTAAACATATTTCCTACAGAGCACTCCTATTAGTGGTCTAACTGAAAGACATTTTTGGAACACAATAGTATTTTTATTTTACTTTCCGGTCGAATAGACAAATTCGATCTAATTATAAAGTAAGCTACATACTTGTACATACTATGTACACAGAGCACAAATATACGAGCATTTTGAATACACTCATGCATCTGTAAACAATATATTTGTTTACTTAGACAACAACAATACGTATGGTAATGATTTATTTATACTTAAATTGCATACTTGATCTCACTTATTAGTGCAAGAATTTAGCGATAATATGCAAATTCCTGCTATGCAATATCAAATTAAATATAAATAATTACTTGACTTTCCTTAAACATTCATTTTTATTTGGAATTTTATTAGTCTCCAAAGAGCAATATGTAAGTATAATATAACAAGTAAGAAATGGCTAAGTTCGAGTGTAACCGAATATTTTATACTCTTGCAACTTGAATGGATCAAAGCAAGGGGAATCATCATGTACATAAGGTCTGTTAGTTATATGCGGTCTATAACAACTTTTCAACCATTTCATCCATGTTAGGCATAAAGATGTTTGTTAATTTTGTTAAGATAACTAATATATTGGCCGATATTTATTTAATATATATTATATTTAACCCATTTTTACATACATACATACATGCATATTACCATGATATTATTTATAAGTTATTTAATAACAATAAAAAAATATAAAAAAGTTAAACATTTCAAAAATAAACAGCTGATAAAGTGGTAGCAATCTGAAACCAGAAAAAAAGTACGCCCGACATTCGGACATTCACGAAATTGCGACATTTTTGACTGTTTCGTTGAGATTTGGTAATATTGCTAGTTCCAGATACAGACAAGTTTATAAAGAAAACTTTCTTTCCAGTAAAACCTGAGAAAACGTCAATACCCACGTTTTTTGAAAAAGACAGTTTGGAGAAAAAACGTTTATAGCTTCAGAATATATCCTTCCTTCTAGAATATATCTCATATATATCCATATATTCGGTATCTGCACTATTCGTCAAAAGTTTTATCTGTATGCAGATTTTTATACAGGAAATCAGATAGAATCTAAAATTGTGTTTTATTGGAAGTAGGCGTGGTTTTATAATATTATCTATTGAATTTGGTTGAAATCGGCCAAGTAGGTCCTTAGGGTGTTTCCGCACCCATTGTTCAAATTTAATACCGGCTTCTATGTCATCCCGGAGTAAAATTTTATGTCCTTGACAGTGGCAGTTTTCCAATTCCGTGCATCTACAGTATCAAACCGCCTTGGATGCCAAGGAACACGTGTTCCAAGTTTCAGCAAATATCTCAATTTTTATTCTTCATCCTGCATCATTTATATACATATACATAAATGTATATAACTCCAGTATTTCAAACTCGATTAGTTTTCGATGATACACACAACTGTTAGCTGTACAAAACTATTATACTCCGTAGAAACATGTTGCGAGAGTATAAATATATGTATGTATGTACATATGTATGTTAATCATGACGATAAACTAAATTTTTTCAATACATTCTCAACAAAGCTTGGATCGACTATATTGTTTTATTTCAATGAGAAAATATCTGTAATCGGCTCACACATTAATGCTGACTCTCATAAGTTTTATTATATAACCTAGAATCGTTCTTGGCAACGAAAACGACTTTGATTTATGATATACATATATGCAATTGAGTAGCAATACTTTTTCGATGAAAAAAACTAACACTTTATAATTTTATCAGTATGCCCGATAATGCCAATATTTCATAAGACGCCTATTGAAGTGTTCGCGAGAAAGATTCTGCTTATTCAACTTCAAATATAGCATTGGAAGTTGAATATATCTTATTTAAGGGAATTAAAGCCGATGGAATGTTGTGGAAGACAGAATTTCCAGCAATTGTTGTCCAAGGCGCTACGATTTGTGTTGATTGAAGGAAAGAGATATTCCATTTTAATTAAACAGACTAATTGGAGGAGAACATGGCGTCAAAATGGGTTTCGAATTGACGGTAACAAATTAACAGAAAAACCGACGAAGTTAGATGCAGGGAAAAACACCTCAGCAGATACAGCGCCCATGAAAGAAGAGAAATTATTGTAAATATTGCCTTCAAGTAGCCGAATTCCTTTCCCCCGTGTAATATGGATTTTAAAGTTATACAAAATATAGAGACATCGATGTGTTTTGGTCACTTTCGTGAAAAATTAAGGATATCAGAATTGGATATACATACATACATATATAGAATTAGCATATTTGCGAGTAGACCAGGAGTTATGATCACAAGCATACCTTTTCTTCGATACAAATTCATATAATCGTATAATACGCACTGTCCTATTTGTGTACAGACATATTTATGAATATTACCAAATTTATCGTCAATAAGCAAGCCAATCTTAGCGCTTTTTTCCCGGTCATTCTCTTGAAATATTAGAAGAAGAAAATGTCGCCTTGGTCAGGTGCTCCTGAGATTGCACGAAATGTTAAAAATTGAGGGACTAAATAGTTCGCATATACACAGAAAGACGGATCCGCAGACGGAAGGACAGACACACAGGCGGACATGGTTCAATCGACGTCACACTGATCATTTATATACATACTATATATGTATATTAGGGTGTCCCTTAAATTTCGCAGTGTTTAATTTTGTATGCATACCTTCTTAAAAGTTTTGTTTTAGCATAATACTATTTAAAAAAAAAATATCAGCTCGTTTTATCAACGCTAACCCGTACCGACTTGCGATTGAAACTTGTTCATGCAAGAACCGCGCAACTGAGCGCTGCAACCTGTAGCGACGGGTTGCAATTGCCATTTCGTATTTAAGTTTCAGGTCATTAGAGTGCAATTGTTTAATACATAAATATGTCGGTTGAATTACGAAATGATAAACAAAATATTTTCCTTATCGGTTTGCCTAGCCATCAAATTAGTGGTGCAAAATTACCATCAAATCGACAAGTTCTCGCTGTATTGTTTTATAATATTCGAGAAGTAAAATTGACTGTCAGTGAAAGTGCAAATTTAGTGATTAGGGAGTGTATCATATATTGGGAAAAGGCAAGAATTCCCACAAAAGCATTTCCCAACTGCGTAAAGAAACTAATAGACCTATATGATTCATGGAGAGAACTGCAAAAAAATATCAAAAAAACTCAAGTTACGTTTAAAAATCGTGAAAATGATTTTAAGAATAATCTTGATAACTTATTTGATATTGCACATGCTAATGCTTTTGATATGATAAGAATAGAGGAAAACAAACTATTTCTGATGAAACAACGGGAGCCAGGTCGACCAGGATGTCTTGGTGGTGTGGACAGAAAGTTAGCGGATAAAGAAGAAAGAGCTAAACAAAGACAGATAGGAGAAGAGGAAAGAAATGTCAGACATAGGGAGTTATTGGCAGTCCCGTCAACTTCAACAGCCATTAATGTAATAAACTCAGATGATTCAGGGGAAGAAGAGATTTTGGATACACAAAACGCAGTACCAGAAGAAGCTCCATGCACCTAAACTTGTTGCGACATTGGATCGATGTCAACTCAGCATAAGAGACTCTGTTTACATTCTTCATGCAGTAGTAGAGGCACTTGGTCAAAATAGCGATGATTTCACCATCAACAAGTCCTCAATTCAGCGAATTCGTACTCAGACTAGAAAATCTAGAGCAGAAGCAATAAAAGCTGACTTTCAGAACAATATACCTGATGTAGTAACAGTTCATTGGGATGGGAAACTTTTACCTGGGTTGGACGTGCGAAGTTCAAAAGAAGAACGTTTACCAATCATTACTTCATTTGACAATAGAGAACAGCTTCTCGCAGTACCAAAACTAGACAGTTCTTCTGGTAAGGATCAAGCCAATGCCGTTTCAATCGCCCTCTCCGATTGGAATCTTAATGAAAAAGTACAGATAATGTGCTGCGATACAACTGCTTCTAATACCGGCCGTTTCAGTGGAGCTTGTGTTCTTCTAGAGCAGATTTTAGAGAGAGAGTTGCTGCTATTTGCTTGTCGCCATCATATTTTTGAGCTGATCCTAAAATCTGTTTTTGAAATCAAACTGAAACAAGTAACTAATAGTCCTGACATTCCCTTCTTCAAAAAGTTTAGAGACAATTGGAAAAACATCGATTCTAATAATATTGATCTCTGCCTTGATTTCATACAGAATTATACTGCTGAGACTGATATTACATCCTTGTTGATGTATTATAAGGCAGAACTAGACAAATCTTTTGTAAGAGATGACTATCGGAAATTGGTAGAGCTATGTGTAGTATTTTTGGGAGGAGATAAAGAACGTAAAATAAAAATCAGACCTCCTGGAGCTATGCACCAGGCAAGATGGATGTCAAGAGCAATATATTCATTGAAAATATGTTTACTGCAGTCTCAATTTCGTATGAACGCTAATGATAAAAAGGCTCTGCAAGATGTTTGTTTGTTTATTGTAACATTGTATGTTAAACCATGGCTTCAATGCTCGGTGGCGACTAAAGCACCAAACCAAGATTTGTGCTTTTTGAAAGCATTGAAAGCGTATGAAAAAGTTGATGCAGCTACTTATATCTAAAGCTTCCATAAGCGAGTATAGCCAGCATTTATGGTACCTTTGTGAAGAAACTGTTAGTTCATCACTTTTTGATAATAAAGTTGATAATGAGACTAAAAGGAAAATTATTGCCAACTTAAACAGAGAGGAAAGTCCGAATATTGGAAAGCGCTACATTCCATCGACGCTAGAAATGTCTAATACGTTGCTTGGTAAGTCTAATTTTTATAGATCTTATGTATATTATTTTTGTTATTTAAAATTTAATATATTTCTGAATGATTTTGTTTCTATGCGGAGCATCCATTTTTTTTCAAGATTTCAAATACATGCAAGCTTTCTCCACGTCGATGTATCTGCTTGGGAAGGTGATGCTGCCTTTCAGGATGCTTTACGAAAAGTAAGCCAGTTAAAAGTCGTAAATGACACTGCTGAAATAGCCGTTAAAGACTTGCAAGACTTTAACGGACTAATCACAGCCGAAGAAGAGCAAAAACAATTTTTATTACGATGTGTCCAGGAACATAGGCACTTATATCCAGATTGTAAAAAAAAAAGTTATCCTGCTTAATTTTAAGGTTCTTTTAATAAATGTTTGTCTAACCTAACCACTTTTTTTATTTAATAGCGTTTTAATCAATTTTACAGTAACACAAATAATAGATAGGCTATATCTCAGAATAATGGCTATATACTAGAACAAAGAAAACTTTGGGGGGTTGGTCGGCACGAGTTGCACTCGTCGTAGAAAGATGAAAATTTATATTTGAGTATATATTTACATTTATAAAAAATATATAGGGTATGCGTTTTGAATTTCTAAAAAAAAAAGTTTTTCGGCATATAAGGGACACCCTAGTATATACATATGTATGTAAACAAAAACCCGTCCACGCTTCACTGTGGCTGATACATAGATAATACTACTACTAACATCTATATGATTTCTATTAGTTGGATTATAACTATTAGTTAATGAGATATAGCATTTTCGTAAAGCTACTTGTGTTAGTTTACAAAAAATGGATCATAAAGCATTTCGTGTGTTAATAAAGCATTGCTTTTTTTGGGGAAAATACTGTTGAATTTGGGCTCAGGGAAATCCACCGATGAAAAGATATTTGCTAAGCTTAAAATGGCGAAAGCACTGTGCAAAGTTGGTGCCTCGCATGTTCGTAATCCAACAAAAACAACGAATAACTGATTCTGAGAAGTATTTGAGTGCTCTTTAATCGTAATAAAACCAAAATTTTTCGTCAGTGATAGAAACATAGCTTCATCATTTCCCACTGGAGCCTAATCGATAGTCATTCTAGTGGACTCCTCACGCGTGGAAACGAAAAAGCCGGCTGGAAAGGTTATGACATCAGTCTTTTGGGATGCACGTGCAATAATACATACTTAAGGACTGATTACTGAGCCAGTTATACTCTATTTCACTGCGTAGTTGGTTGCAGTTCTTTTCTTCTATTCCAAATATTTAGCAATTGCATTATTTTTAAGAAGACTCTGTTTAAAATTGTACGCATATATTCAAATAATTCCTACAAACATCAATTTTGAACAAATGCTTATGATTTAAAATATAATTTTTGTATTTATGAGTTGTATTAAATTTTGCCATAAAGAGATAGAAGGTATCCTATGTCCTTACCCTGGTTCTAAGCTACCTCCCCTCCAATTTCAGCCAAATCGGTTTAGCCGTTTCTCAGTTATAAATGGTGTAACTAACAACAACTTTCTTTTATATATATAGACGGAACTGAGAGTACAAATACCGTCAAATGTTTGACAGAAAGTAAGTGGTCAACTTTTATATGGGAAAATGGAATTGTCGTCTTACTCTATCTTACTCGCAATTTTTTCTTATTTGCTCACCGTTTGGTCCTAACCTGGACTACGACAAACATTTTAAAACCGAAATCAGCTCAATCGGCCCAGCCGTTCTCGAGTTTTAATCAGACTAACGAAAAACAATTCATTTTTATTTATATAGATTTTTTAAGTAAAAACATGAATCTGTTGTTTTGAAATATATATTTTTTTGTTTGTGAATTGTTTTGGCTTTTAACATAAAACGATAGAAAGAAGTCTATGCCCGTCCCGAGGTTCCAAGCTACCTCATCACCAATTTCCAAATCCGTTTAGCCGTTCTTGAGTTATAAATATAGAAATCGACTTTTTTTTGCAAAAAAGGCCGCCGGCAGGACCTTCTTCAGGACTAAAGGAATATCCGTGCAAATTTTCACGTCTTTCCATGCTGTGATTCAGGCGGAATGCGCGAACATACAAAAAAGGCGTTTCATTTTTATATATAAGATTATTCGAATGAAATATTACCAAAATAGTGTACGTGTTTGGTCATTGGAAAGTACTCATGTCTGATTATAGGAATAGCTTTTGTATAAAAATAATAATGAAAACCTTGTATACTTGAAATTTGCTCAGTTATGGAAAATGGCCGACTTTGAGGACTGTCCGTAATATGGAGTTTTACTGTACTTTATAAGGCCGTTATCGTTTTCTTTCTTATCGCGGCAAACTTAATATACCCAGTTTAGGTTATAAAAACTTATGCATGTATATTTGGTTTGAATTAAACCTTCTTCACTTTCATATTTTATAATAGCACTTGTGGTTTTTATTCAACATTTGACGTATATTAGTCATATGTACAATATATGTACATATATTTATACTAAGGGATCCGGCCACGCTTTGCTGTGGTATACATTTTATACTATTCAATACAATGAAAATTTTATTTACGAATAAAGCCGAAATGTTTTTGTCGGTATAAGAATCCAAAGTATTGTACTTGAGGTCTAATTTTGGATATGTTTATATGTTTATTTTTTATATGTCTGGTTACAAGCGTTCCTGACCAGTTAATAGAGTTGCGCGCTTAATAGATTGTACTTAATACACATCAACAATGTTCATGGTTAATGGAGATGTCCGCTTAACAGGGCGTCCATTTAAAGGAGCTTTTACTGTATTCTTTATTTATGAATTGTCTTAACTATCCTATCTTTTAAGTTGGTTCGAACTGGACACAGTCCGCTAAATTTTACTAAAATCGGTTCAGCAGTTTAGTATAAAGATTATCTTCATTTACTTACTATTAAATTAGCAAATAAAATTCGGCCACATACATAAGTATGTCCGACTGCATTCCTCTATAACTCATGTGTACTTTAATTTAGTGATTCAACATTATGATTATCGCTGTTCTTGATGATTCAAAACTATTCATAAACAAGTAAGGAAGGGCTAAGTTCAGGTGCAACCGAACATTTTATACTCTAGCAACTTACAAGAATCACAGCCAGGGAAATACTTTATGGTGTAAAACGTCAACCTGAAGATCGAAATCTAAGCAATTTTATACATATATACTATATATAATTCCTATACTGACAGACAGGTTTGTTAGAAAAACGAAAACCATTATATGTAGTATATGACAGTTGGTGTAGTATCGACCAGATTTCATCTATTTTTCCATATACCACATATTATTAACATGTCACATACTAAAAAACCAGATGTTTGTTTATCAAATTTTTGCCAAATATTTTTATTTTAGGCACAAAGATACTCTCTTATGAGTAAAATACATATGTTCTCTAAATTTCGTAATTTTTGATCATAAAGTGGCACACACTAAAAACATTATTCGTGCAAAGTTTTATCCCGTTATATTAATTGTTTCTTGATTTGTGTACTGGAAACTGAACGAATCAAGTGGAATTTAAAGTTGTGCTATATGTGAAGTAGGCGTGTTTATTGTCCGCGGACGGACGGACAGACAGACAGTCAACCGGAGTTCAACTTTTCTCGCCACCCTGATCATTTCTATATACATACATACATATATGTATAACCCTAAATCTATCTCGCTAAGTTTTAGGTGATACGTACAACCGTTAGGTGAACAAAACTATAATACTCTGTAGCAACTGGTTGCAAGAGTATAAAAAATCACATACAAGTTAGAACGAGCAATGCGGGTTTATTATGAAAGCAAAGGCATGTGTAATAAAATACGTTTCTATGCAAAACTCTATGATAGCAGAATATTTTATATATTATAGTTTATTGTAAACACCGTCAATGTAGTTGAGTTTTTTAATTGTTAATTGTTGAATTGCTGATTTTTGAAAATTTAAAAATTTCTGTAGGTTTAGCCACTCTGCATTTTGACCAAGCTAAGAAATTTAAAAAAAATTCTGTATTTTGTTATATGTTATCATATATTTTTCTGGTTTCAAAGCACACTTATTAAATCTTATTTTAATATTTTTGTTGCTTATTTACTTTTCACTTTTTCAAACACTTCTATTAAACTTGAGTGAAACCTTATTTTGTAACACAAATACCGCTACGCTAATTTCTCACTTTACCCACAACTGCCCTACTAAACAAAACGAACAACTTCAAATGATACAACAACAACAGCGAAAACCCGAATATGCATATTTTGTTAACTCCGCGATGCTGCTGTGCGGTCAGCTGTAACCGACTGATGTGACAACCGCAAATGCTCAAGGAACACTACTAAGTTTTCGCTGTAGAAACCGCGCGACTTGCGACTTTGCGCAGCTGATGAAACCGTGACGACTGCGTAGCGAAGTACTTCAAAGTGTGTGAGATGCCTTTGTTGGTGACGGCCCGACTCACGGCTGACGACGCGCCCACCCCACAATTCAGCTACAGTTACATTCAACACACCCAGCCGATCACCTACAAACAGCGCTCCTATTCAAAGAACTTGTATATAAGTATGTATGGAAATGTATGCGAAGGAAAAGGTCTTGCTTTCGTGCGATTACGTCAACGGGTTTCTCAAATATGTGATACTAAATAAAAACTAAACCTTACATTTGCTTAAAGTTTTCATAAAGAAATTTGTCTCCTTTAAGTGATGCTCCTTATGTTCGGATAATGACGTTAATATGAGAATTGAATGAAGAATTACTGCTGAGCAATATAAAAAGTAATGGAAGAGCAATTGACTGGTGTTTCACTTTTGCTTTCTACTTGTTTTTTTTTCGCTTACAGCTATTATCATTCTATTTTGTTGTTTCTTATATTATATATATTTGCATTTGCCGGTTGGTGAAATACATATATGGAGTTCTAGCCGACTAATTGGGAATGACAGCACATACCTGACAGGGTACACAGCATACATACAAAAACATGTTCATCTATATATGTTTTATATACTATATGAATATACATATGTATGTATGTATGTTTGATACGCAAATGCCTTAGCATAAAATAAAAAGAAGTAAGGAAGGGCTAAGTTCGGGTGTCACCGAACATTTTATACTCTCGCATGATAAAGTGATAATCGAGATACTGTTATTAGCAACTTTTTTGCGAGAGTATAAAAATGATGCCCTCTGAATTACATGAAAATGTCTGAGAGATTTACCGATATTTTCGGTGAAAAATTAGGTTATGTTAGGTTAGGCACTGAGTTCTTCGTGTTCGATATCAGGGACCTTGAAAAGTTATAATCCGATCACGACAATTTTTCCACAAGGGTTACCTCAGCTCAAATACCATATTTGTGTAAAGTTTTATTCCGCTATCATCATTGGTTCATAATGTATATATTATACAGAGAAGGCATCAGATGGAATTCAAAATAGCGTTATATTGAAAGAAGGCGAGTTGTGAACCGATTTCACCCATATTTCTTACATGTCATCAGGATGTTGAGAAAATATTATATACCGAATTTCATTGAAATCGGTCTAGTAGTTCCTGAGATATGGTTTTTGGTTCATAAGTGGGCGACGCCACTCCCATTTTCAATTTTGAAAAAAAGCCTGGGTGCAGTTTCCTTCTGCCATTTCTTCCGTAAAATTTAGTGTTTCTGACGTTTTTTGTTAGTCGGTTAACGCAATTTTAGTGATTTTCAACATAACCTTTGTATGGGAGGTGGGCGTGGTTATTATCCGATTTCTTCCATTTTTAAACTGTATATGGAAATGCCTGAAGGAAACGACTCTGTAGAGTTTGGTTGACATAGCTATAGTAGTTTCCGAGATATGTATAAAAAACTTAGTAGGGGGCGGGGCCACGCCCACTTTTCCAAAAAAATTACGTCCAAATATGCCCCTTCCTAATGCGATCTTTTGTGCCAAATTTCACTTTAATATCTTTATTTATGGCTTAGTTATGACACTTTGTAGGTTTTCGGTTTTCGCCATTTTGTGGGCGTGACAGTTGGCCGATTTTACCCATCTTCGAACTTAACCTTCTTATGGAGCCAAGAAATACGCGTACCAAGTTTCATCATGATATCTCAATTTTTACTCAAGTTACAGCTTGCACGGACGGACGGACAGACAGACATCCGGATTTCAACTCTACTCGTCACCCTGATCACTTTGGTATACATAACCCTATATCTGACTCTTTTAGTTTTAGGACTTACAAACAACCGTTATGTGAACAAAACTATAATACTCTCTTTGACAACTTTGTTGCGAGAGTATAACAAGTGAGGAAGAGCTAAGTATAATCGAATATTTCATACTCTTCCAACTTGTAAGGATTAAATCCAAAGAAGTACCTTCAAGTACATAAGGCCTTTAGTTATGTGGGTTCTAGGGCGAGTTGGTGACGTAATTTATCAAATAATAGACCGTTACCGTCTAATCGTCAAGTACTGCAGTACTTATTTTTAACATTCGCGAAGTTAAATTGACTGTTAGTGAAAGTTATACATTTCAAAGATGGCAGCGGAATTAAAAAGCAATAAAAATTGTGTTTTCTTAATTGGTGATGTAATTTCTCAAATAATAGACGCAAAGTCTTATCGTCAAGTACAGTAGTAATTATTTTTATCATTCGCGAAGTTAAATTGATTGACAAAAATTTTATATTAGGTATATAGCCACCATATAGTAGCAGTATATTGAAGTATTGACCCCATTCAACCCATTTGTAGCACACACTCATACTACTATCAGGAAATGACATGACAGGACATTGGCCAATATTTTCGGTAAAAAGTCAACTATGGGTACTGGGGTCCAAATATTCGGTACCTAGGTTTTGAATAGTTTCAGTACTCCAAAAGCATCATTCATGCAAAGTTTTATCCTGTTACATTAATTGCTTGTTGATTTGTACACAGGAAGGGGAAAGAATCAAATGGAATTTAAAATTGGGTTATATGAGAAGTAGGTGTGATTGTAGTTCGATTTTAACTCTATAACATAAAAATGTCAGAGGAATATTACATAGCAAATTTGGTTGAAATCGGTCGGGTGGGTCTCGAGATATGTGTTTTCACCTAAAAGTGAGCGATATCACGCCCACCGTCTAATTTTGACCCCCGCTCCATTAAAACCCTTTTACACCCTCTAAATCCGAAAATTTAATGTCTCTGACGTATTTACATAGTTATTGATTTATCGCACTTTCAGTAGTTTTGAACAGTACCCTTATATGAGGAGTGAGTGGGGTTATTATCCGATTTCATTCATTTTCACAATGTCGGTAGGAGTTTTTATATTTGCGTTAGATAAATTTGGTTATTTTAGCTTAAGTGCTTTAAGAGACATATACTTTAAAATTATTAAAGGCCGGGGCCACGCCTACCTTTTCAAAAAAAATCCTAAAAGTGAACCT
Organism: Bactrocera tryoni; assembly: GCF_016617805.1. NCBI lineage: Eukaryota > Metazoa > Arthropoda > Insecta > Diptera > Tephritidae > Bactrocera > Bactrocera tryoni. The sequence continues at coordinate 60,591,269 of NC_052501.1, read as the reverse complement.
TACTACTGCGATTTTCTGTGCCAAAGTACAATTCTTTTGTGGGCATGACAGTGGTCCAATTACGCTCATCTACGAACTAGTAATTTTTTTAGCAAGGAACGCGCATACGAAGTTTCATCCAGTTATCTCAATTTTTACTCAAGTTACAGCTTGCATGGACGGACGGACAGACTGACAGTCACCCGGATTTCAACTCGTCTTGTCATCCTGATCATCTATATATATGTAAATAGTTATAACCCAATCTTAAAATATGAAGTCTTCATTTTTGCGGGGACTTCTTTCAAGACTTCACTAAAAAATGACCACCTTAAATTAATTTGTTCTTAATTTCTTATTTTTTCATTCGTTTCATTATTTTTTCGTGCATTTCTTATACTATACCAAAACAGAATATAACGAGATATTTATCTTTATTTTGATCGGTCATTTTTATTGCAGATATATGCCATTTGTACAATGCAATTTAAAAAATTTATCATTCGCTGCCTAAATTTCGGCAAGATATCTTTTTAATAAAAAAAAAAAAATTCACACAAGGACTTTGTGGGTCAGTATGTATGACAGCTTTTTCAGTGGCGAGGACAAATGAGCCCTTTTTACTAAGAAAAGGACGTTCGCAACATTTCATATCGAAATCTTAAAATCTAATTGATTGTCGATTTTTTTATATTTTGTAAGCAACTCAAACACGAAAAAGTTACAAATAAATCAATTTCACATAAATTTTGTAAATATTCTGAAACAAAGTCAACATAAATATGTACATATACATATTTTTATTTTTATTTTTAATTATTCCTTTGAATTCGTTGTAGGAACTTTTATATTTGTTATCGACATATTTATTTTCATTCAAGTGTAAATACATACATATCTCAATAATGATATGTAAGAGCGGATTAGACTTGTTCGTTTTCAATTGAGAGATTTTTGTGACTGTCACGTACTGAATTGCAAAATCGTCTCAAGTCAGTAAAAATGTCTCTAATTGAAAATCTCAATTTTAGAGACTTGTGACTGTATCACAGTACAAAATCGTTTTATGGATGAAAATATTTTTTGACAATTTTAGAATGGTTTAATAAATATATGAATATAGAAAAAATTACAAGACTTTATTGCTTATTTTGGTACCCCCACAACCTCGCTGAACCCTGTAAAAAACTAAGGATTTACTAAAACACTTTTTGATATGGAAAGAAAAATTGATCACAACACAATTGCACATCCATCAGGAGGCATGTTAGTGCAGATTAGTACCGCAATAAGATGTTCAAATACTTGGCAAATCAAAGACAGCTAATATTATATCAAAAATTAAAAAATATTTTCCAAAATGCTTTTTAGAACTTTCAAATGTTGTTGGAGCTTTTAGAGGCGCTAGTGTTATGAATATACATATGTATGTATATTATATCGAAAATTAAAAAAATATTTTTCAATATGGCTTTTCCGTATTTTTAAACGTTGTTGTAGTTTTTAGTGGCATACAACACTCTTTTGGAAGATCTGAAAATTTCAAATAGAGTTTCAATTATTTTGTTTCTTTGCAACACTGTATATATGTAGTTCACTAAACCAATGTGCACCGCTCGGATACACACAAATATGGACCAAACCTATTAACGAAATTAAAAAATTTAAGCAAATTAAGAAAACACGGCAGCAACAATTACAAACGAACGGGAAACAATGTAAATAAAATGATAACAAAGTTGCCGGTAGTCGCTTTGACAAGCTAACGTATGCCAATGCGGCATTTTTTTGACAACAGTAAACACGCAAACATTTCTACTACCCACACTAAAAAGTCAATGCCACACATACTAGCTTAACAGAAGCAAGCAAAATGGTATTGCATGTGGCTCAAAATGATATTTTGGTTTTATGGCATTTTTCGAAACTTATAACCTCGCTCAGAACTTCCTCGGACTTTTATCGATTTTTTGATCGAGAAAGTATTAAAACGTTAGCAAGGTTAAATTTTAATTTCGATGATATTTTATGTGTTTTATATGTTATTTTTTAATTTTATGTAAAAAAGCAAGATAATTTTTCCAGTCAATTTTGATAACAAATCTATTCTTCAACTTTATTTTACATACATATGTATACCATTAAGATCTATACATCTTCGGATGTAGAAAAGCTTTGATCTCTTATTTTACATTTGTCGTATGGGAATATAAAGAATTCATTCGGGCCCAGGTCAGGACTACACGGTGGATAACTCATCAAATCGATGTTTCGAGTGTTCAAAAATACAGTTGTTTCAGTCGATGTGTGAGAGCTCGCATTGTTGCGGTGGACATTCGGTGGTTGGTTTTTCTGATTTGCTTCGTGCGCGAACAGCTTTTTTTTGGATTCGGCTCATTTTGAAACACCCATACATTCGACTGCTGTTTTACTCTCGGGTTTATAAGCGTAAATCTACGATTCATCACCTGTCGCGTTGCCATAGAGGTGTTTCGATGCAATGTTATCGTATTTTTTTAACATTACATAACATAACATACTGGTCCAACAAGGACCTTCATTGAAAAAATAATAATAATTAAGTTCATTAAGTTGTAAAAAATAATCGGGCGAAAAAATGTTCACGACGTAAATTCATTTTTTAGCCGAGTTGAATATTTTAAGATACTATAAGCAACACAAATAGCATTCAAATGTCAAAACGTTCTAAGTAAATACGTATAACATCAAAAATGTAAAAGTTGTGATTGCAACATAGGGTTAAGAAATCCCAAAATACAAAAAGCAACCTGCGTATTATTTACGTATCTAATATATTGATCAAAAACAATGAGATAAATATACGAATAAAAGAATTAGAGATATGTATGTTGGTAATAGTAAATATCACATAAGATAACATATTGATAAGAAGAGAATATGTTATGGAAGGACAGATTTCTACACTGCCGTAAGGGGAAACCTGTATTTCCTCAAGAAAACATGGCCCATTTTCAATATACAATGTATATATTTTTTTATATAAAAAATTAAATATTTTATTAAAAATTTTTAAAATTTTTCATTTTCAAAGATACGTATTCTACAAAGGTTTTGTTAAATTTTTCAAAGAAAATATTCAAAACGTAGCCATTATAAAAGAAAAAAATGTTTAAAATCGAAACTGTCAAAATTGTACAAAAGTTGTGAAAAAACATGTTGCTTTTGTCTTACATGTCGATATCATATACTTGACTATCGGGAGACCTCCATAGAGTAGGAAACACCACACGAAGTAGAGCATATCAACATCGTTTAAGCATCAACTTGCAAAATTTATTATACAAACATTCATATCTTGAATTTATTGACTATACCATGCAAAACTTATTCATAAAATCGATAAGACGTTAACTTCTTCGACTTTCCAATTGTCCGATAATATCTTAATACTCTAATAGGTATGTTACCTTACACCTAAATCTAATCTCCTCTTCGAATAGTATGTACACATGCTTGTCCGGAAACACACAATATCTTTATCAACCCAACATATTCTAGATTGGCTCAGTGGTTGGAATGTGTGATTGTTGTTAGGAGCGTGTCTACTTGTCATCTGACGGCTACTTCCACAGCGATGTCATAAATTACACTCTTCATTTACATACATACTTATGTACATATGTACATACATTATACACTCACCGCACGAAGGAAGCACGTGCTGATGACCAAAATATATAGCTGTAAAAATATGTGTGCGACACACCTTCCATATGGGTGTTTCCTAAAAATTAATTAGATTTAACTGCTGCTAATTTCTTGTGACTAATTCATAAAGTTATAATATTTAAAGAAGAAACATTTAATAATACATTATTTAGGGGTAATGATGAAAAATATCTTCTGCTTGCACTAAATAGGTTTGGGTAGCTTCAAAATCGGATATACATATGTAAGTATACAAGGGCGCTTTCCAAAGAAAGCAGGACTTTTTGAATCTAGCGCCCTGGTGCGTTAGAATCTGCTATCGTTATCGATTGTTCAATGAGAATTTGGTGAAAGGAAGTTAATGCGTATTATCGGTGCGAAAATGAGCTTCGAACAAAAAGCCAACATTAAATTTTGTTTTAAAATTGGTAAAACTTTTACCGAAATGTTTCAATTAATGAGAAAAGTTTATGGCGATGATTGCCTATCCCATAGCAGAGTGCACGAGTGGTTTCAAAATTTTCAAAGTGGTCGTGAGGACATACAGAAATGACGATCAACATGTGGGCCAATCAAAATCCGTGATCACCGGAAATTGCATCGAAACTGTGCGTGAAAAATCAGCCGAAATCATCAAATTCATGGAAATGGAATTGAACATCTCCAAAACATCGATTTATCGCATTTTGATCGAACATTTGTGCTTACGAAAGGTGAGGCACAGTTTGTTCCGCACAAATTGACTGACGACCAAAAATTGTTCAGAATCCAACATTCGAAGGACGATTATTTGACTAAAAATCACATTTTAACCATTAATCCCTCCCCGTATTCACCTGATATGGCACCGTGCGACTTTTTCCTTTCGGAAAAATTCATTTCTCCATGAAAGGAAAGCGTTATGCAGCCGTAGAGGCCATTCAAAAGGCTTGCACCGGCATATGTACTGACGGCCATACCGGCCAACAAGCTAAAACACTCGTTCGACATGCTTTTGGACCGTGCAAAAGGCTGTATTGAAGCAGAAGGAGACTATTTTGAATAAAATAAATTGATTTTGCCGAAAAAACATTTGTTCTGTGTTTTTGAAGTCCTGTTTACTTTGGAACGCACCTTGTATATTGTGTAGGAATGTTAATAACCAAAACACCTTTGAAAAAAGAAATTTAAAGAATTAGTCCAGTATGGAACAATAGTTAGCTTAGTCTTTAAGTTGTGGCGGTTAGATTTAATTTAAATTTATTTTGCAACTTTAACTTCATTCCGTTTTCAAATTTTAAAACTCGTGACAATATCGAAAACACAATACGACAATATTGCATAATAAACGATCAATAAATATCGCCATTCGGGATTGCGGTTAATATAAAAACAAGAAAAAACGTTAACTTCGGCTACACCGAAACCAATATACCCTTCCCGGGTGCATTTCTTTTAGTAACTATGTGTCCAGTTTGTATGGAAGATATATGATATAGTAATCCGATCTGAACAATTTTTTCGGAGATTATGTAGTTACTTTAAGCAGTAATCCATGTCGAATTTCGTGAAGATACCACGTCAAATGTAAAAGTTTTCCATACAAGAACTTGATTCCGATCGTTCAGTTTGTATGGCAGCTATATGTTATAGTGGTTCGATATCGGCAGTTCCGACAAATGAGCAGCTTCTGGAACAGAATCATTTATATATACTTTATAGGGTCTCCGATCCTTCTTTCTGGGTGTTACAAACTTCGTGACAAACTTAATATACCCTGTTCAGGGTATAAATATTGACGTGTAGCTAGCGTCAAGAATCTGATGATTGCTTTTTTCTTCTTTTGGTTTTTAATATGGCATCTCTAAGAGTTGAATATAGCATTATTACTTAATTTAAAATTACTTTTTAAAACACACGTACTCGCGGTACAAGGATTGCAAAAATATAACTGTACGTATAACATAGATTGTACAGCATTTCTCATCAATTTTTAAATAAATATTTAAATAAATAGTTTTAGTGGGATACATGTATTTAATTCATTCAGTATATCCACAAAGTTATTCCAATACTGGAAGATCTGAATGAAACAAGTAAGGAAGGCCTAAGTTCGGGTGCAACCGAACATTTTATACTCTTACAAAGCCAATCATATATAGTAAAGTCAGTCGGATGTTCGAAAATTCTGATATTAATTATATAGGGGCTAGGTCAATTTTTCGCTAAAATTTATCAATTTTAAGCACAAAGATACACTCTCACTTGTGAGTAAAATACGCTAGCTCATTACCATTGAGATTTTTTTTTTGTTTCAAAATTATTTTATTTATTGGATCTGCTTTTTCTTAAAGCCTAACAATAAGTTATAAAATCTTAAATCTAATTAAAAAAAAGTAAGGAAGGGCTAAGTTCGGGTGTCACCGAACATTTTATACTCTCGCATGATAAAGTGATAATCGAGATTTCATTATACGTCATTTACATATTTCTCAAATACCGTATTTTTGTAAAGTTTTATTCCGCTATCATCATTGGTTCCTAATGTATATACTCGTATTATACAGAAAAGGCATCAGATGGAATTCAAAATAGCGTTATATTGGAAGAAGGCGTGGTTGTGAACCGATTTCACCCATATTTCGTACATTTCATCAGAGTGTTAAGAAAATATTATATACCGAATTTCATTGAAATCGTTTGAATAGTTCCTGAGATATGGTTTTGGTCCATAAGTGGGCGACGCCACGCCCATTTTCAATTTTTAAAAAAAGCCAGGGTGCAGCTTCCTTCTGCCATTCTTTCTGTAAAATTTAGTGTTTCTGACGTTTTTTGTTAGTCGGTTAACGCAATTTTAGTGATTTTCAACATAACCTTTGTATGGGAGGTGGGCGTGATTATTATCCGATTTCTTCCATTTTTGAACTGTGTATGGAAATGCCTGAATAAAACCACTCTGTAGAGTTTGGTTGACATAGCTACAGTAGTTTCCGAGATACGTACAAAAAACTTAGTAGGGTGCGGGGCCACGCCCACTTTTCCAAAACAATTGGGTCCAAATATGCCCCTCCCTAATGCGATCCTTTGTGCCAAATTTCACTTTAATATCTTTATTTATGGCTTAGTTATGACACTTTATAGGTTTTCGGTTTCCGCCATTTTGTGGGCGTGGCAGTTGGCCGATTGTGCCCATCTTCGAACTTAGCCTTCTTATGGAGCCAAGGAATACGTGTACCAAGTTTCATCATGATATCTCAATTTTTACTCAAGTTACAGCTTGCACGGACGGACGGACAGACGGACGGACGGACAGACAGACATCCGGATTTCGGCTCTACTAGTCATTCTGATCACTCTGGTATACATAACCCTATATCTGACTCTTTTAGTTTTAGGACTTACAAATAACCGTTATGTGAACAAAACTATAATACTCTCCTTAGCAACATTGTTGCGAGAGTATAACTAGACATGCTCAAGCAAGTGATTGAGCTGTTTTGGTGATACGTTGCTCCTTAGTACGCAGGCATATCTCTTCTTTTAAGTCGTGTTTGATCGCAGGAATGTACCAAAGCATTAGCCAGAGGGTTTGGGTGATCTCGGAGTTTAGATATACAGGAGTTTAGATATACAATATATATATTGCTGCTTGTGATTTTCCAGCCAAATATAAAGCAATCACACTATTACGTTTAAATTCCATCACGTATAACTTTTTTTTCACACGACACAGACTAAAATGTTTTTGTACGCTTGTAAACAATGGAATGATTTGTTATTGGTGTAAATTTAAGCGCGCTGTCATTAATAGTGTGGTAGTTATAGCAGTTTGAATTTGGTAACACTTCGAGTGGGTAACCCTGTATATTTAATTCTGCTGTCTTCTACTTCTTTCTTTACCATAGGGATACCAAGGTCTTTATGGATATTTTCGTTACGCATGTACCATGGTGAACACGTGATTGTTCTAAGCATTTTTGATTGAAACCTTTGTAATATATCAATATTGGTTGCACAGGTCGTACCCCACAGTTGAATGCCATACATCCAAATCGGCTTTATGACCGCACTATACAAAAGCACTTTGTTGTCTAGGCTAAGTTTTGAGATAGCTCACACATTGGCTTTATATTAGGTATATGGGGGCTAAAGGAAGTATTGGTCTGATTCAACCCATTTTTGGCATACAAACATACTATTATAAGATAAAGATTATCCCTTAATTTTAGTTATATGTATCACAGATGGACCGAATTTTTTGATCAAAAGTCAACTATAGGTACCGGAGTCTAAATATTCGGTACCTAGGGTGTTGAACAGTTTTTATTGGATTTTAACAATTTTGGTCATAAGGTGGCACATACTAAGGGCATTATTCGTGCAAAGTTTTATTCCGTTATAATAATTCCTTCTTGATTTGTGTACTGGAAACTGAACGAATCAAGTGGGATTTAAAATTGTGGTATATGGGAAGTATGTTGTTGTGGTTGTTGCCCGATTTCCTCCATTTTCACAATGTGACATAAGAATATAAGAAGAATGCCAAGTGCTAAATTTTCTCGGAATCGGTCAGTCGGACCCCGAGATATGGGATTTCACCAAAAAGTGGGCGGAGCCACGCCCATCGTGTAATATCCACACTGGCTCCTATAAACCTTTCTAATACCATCTCGTAAGTAAATGGCGTATTTAGTTATTGATTTATCGCGCTTTTAGTAGTTTTTAACAGTACCGCTAAATGGGGAGTGAGTGGGGTTATCCTCCGATTTCATCCACTTTTACACTGTAGATAGGAGTTTTTATATTATTTGTGCTCGATGAATTTGGTTGTTGTAGCTTTAGTAGTTTAGAAAATATATATGTATATTAAACTTATTAGAGGGCGTGGCAAAGAACACTTTTTTAAAAAATTTTGCCCACAGATGCCCCTTACTATTGCGATCCCTTGTACTACATTTTTATATCTTAATTAGTGCTTAGTTATGGCATTTCTTGTATTTTCGGTTAATGGCGATTTGAGGGCGTGGTAGCGGTCCGATTACTCCCATCTACGAACTCGGTTTTTTTTGTATTAAGAAACTCACATACCAAGTTTTATCGAGATATCTCAATTTTTGTTCAAGTTACAGCTAGCACGAAGGGACGGACGGTAAGATATACAGTCAACCGGATTTCAACTTTTCTCGTCATCCTGATCATTTATACTTGTATTTGTATAACCCTATATCTATTTCGTTCAGTTTTAGGTCATACATACAACCGTTGGGTGAACAAAACTATAATACTCTGCAGCAACTGGTTGTAAGAGTATAAAAATCGAACGTTGTGATATCCGAAAATAATAGTTTCAAAAATGAGTAGCTATTGAGAGATAGATGCTCATTTGTGGGAATCGCCGATATCACTATACGGACCACTCTAGGCAGCTATACAAACTGAACGAACTTTTTCTTTTGACAAGATATCTTCCCGAAATTTGGCATGGTTTATTGTAATGGCGTGATATCCGAAGTAATTGTTCAGATCAGATGACTATAGTATAGGGCTGTCAGTTTGTGCTGGCCGATTGAAATTAAATTCTTGTAATAAATGTTTTGTATTTGTGAAGGGCATAATAGCTTCGGTGTAACCGAAATTAACGTTATTTCTTGTTATAACTGCCGTATTTTCTCAGCATACGAATTTTATGATAAATTGATTTTAGCTATCTTCCATTTCCATTCCATTTTTTTAATACGGAATATCAAAAAAAGTCCGCGATTACATGAAGCAACTTTTGTTGCTAATTCTCGGGCGATTCTCTTTTGCTGTCGCCCATTACCTTCACACGAGCAACTTGTGTTGCGCAACTCTGTTCGAGTTTTTTTCTCATTCCCTTTCACTTTACTTTAACCCATTGTCTTTTCTTTTTCCTTATAGGTATTTGGGCCACTCTATCACATATATTAATCAGCTCTGTCAATTACTAAATACATTTTAATTATTAAAACAAACATATATCACCCTTTTTACTATGGTCTGAATCAATTTGTATGGCTTCCTCCATACATTTCACAATATCTTTAATTAATTAGATTTTTTCGTCATACTCCATTTTCTAAAATATTTATATTATATTATGTATATTTGTATACTTATTTGCAAATTACTTACCAAAAGATGAAATTAAATTTTTTAAATATATTCAAAATATTAATTTCAAAAAAAGATACGCAAATGCAACTATGTACTACGAAAGAAAGAACACGAATGCCGAAAAACGTCGCAGCGAACTGTTACGAATAAGAACACAAAGCGAGTTGCTGAAAACTGGAAACTCGGCGCGATTCCCCTCCCCTCGTCGCCGCAACAAAAGTTGCCTCGTGTAATAGCGCTCAAATCGGAAATCGCCGATTTCCTTGCAATGAATATTCTTTTGCGATTGGAGAATAAAAAAAGTCACTGCGGCTTAGATCCGAAGGAGATAAAGAATGTGGGAGTAATTTGAAACACAATTCATACAATTTTAACATCGTTTTGATTGATTTGCGACACTGAATCTGTCGATTTTTATGCTCGGTCTGCCTTTACTTAGAGCTCTCGCAAGCTCATTAACCGTATGTTCAAAACTTGTGAACTAAGCGAAGTAACAGCCTTTTTGCACGCCTATTCAGTTCATCAGTGGTTTTTGCACCACAATAATGTACCGTCGCAATATCGTGCCGCAACCAGCATTAACCTGATTTAGCTCCGTGTGACTTCTGGCTATTCAGCAAACTCAAACGACCACTCCGAGGACACCGTTTTGTGTCAATTGAAGACATTAAACGTGAATCGCTGCGCGCATTGAAGGCTATTCCGGAAATTGACTTTAACAACTGTTTCGAAGATGGAGTCATGTGTAGAAGTTCACGCAAGTGAGGAAAGTTCTCTGATTTCCATCCACTTAAAAGTGGCCAGAAACGGTTATTTTACATAGCCAAAGAACATCCGTTTGAAGGCGAGCTAAAGTGAGGAGGCGAAACATCCCCTCCATATAGAGGGTGTGGAATTCGTGGTGAAAGAGAGGCTCTGTCGCCGAGTTCTCTAAAATATATTTTTATTTATGCCCACGTCCCGACGGAAGAGAAGGACGATGTTACCAAAGATGCCTTCTATGGATATCTCTTGCCAACAGGTGCTACTTCGGACTAAGTAGGCAATTGAGAAGTAAAGTCCTCTCTCGACGAACAAAAACAAAACTCTATAATTCACTCATTATTTCCGTCCTGCTATACGGTGCAGAGGCATGGACAATGACAACATCTGATGAGTCGACGTTACGAGTTTTCGAGGGAAAGGTTCTGCGGAAGATTTATAGTTCTTGCGCGTTGGCCACGGCGAATATCGCCTTCGATGAAACGATGAGCTGTATGAGATATACGACGACATTGACATAGTTAAGCGAAAACACTCCAGTTCTGAAAGTATTCGACGCAGTACCCGCCGCTGGAAGCAGAGGAATAGGAGGACCTCCACTCCGTAGGAAGGACCAGGTGGAGAAGGACATGGCTTCGCTTGGAATCTCCGAATGGCACCACGTTGCGAAAAGAAGAAATATCTGGCGCGCTGTTATTAACTCGACTATAACCGCGTAAGCGCTTTCTACGCCATTATGGAAGAAGAAGTATATATGTAGTATGTACATATATATACTTGTATATTTTTTTTTTCAAAATACCGAAACTTGAGTCAATCAAAATGCTGTGTTTGGTTTTGCTGTCCAACAAGTAAAAAATTAATGCACGTGGCTTTGGAAAGTTAGATCTAAGAACCAAATATAAGATCTAGTTAAATTATTTTTTTATATTTTATTTGCATAGTTAGAATAGTTCGATTGAGGTCAAGTACGTCCTTTTGTTCGAAAACTTATTGCCAAGCTGAACGTTTTGTTGCTTCAGAGGTCCGCTTGTTAATATTAAAGTACCGAATTAAGACTTTGGCCATAAGGTAGTAGCTCATAATAACTAGATGAGCTCCTGCTAATACCACGAAACCCATAGCAAAACCTTTCTGTCCGCTGACCGCTTCTGAGGGATAGCTTATTCATGGATTCAATCCAAATGGCGAAAACAAAGATCATTATATATACATATGTAGATATATTCCATTTTGAAGAATATTGTATATTTTTACAGAAATTACTAAAGTAGAGATAAAATGTGCTTTAGCATTTATCTTAGCGTTATTAGAAAAAAATCGTGTCAAACGGGTTTGCGATATCTTACCACTTTTTGCAGTCCGTGCCTTTTACCAAACATAATATGTAATATGCATAGACTTTGTGTAAACATTATTTATTAGTTGGCATTAGGCGCACACATACCGTTAGTAAAACGCAAAACGAAATGAGAAGTGAAAGCAAAAATCAACGAAATAATAACTATCGATCAAGTATTGGCAGAGTTAATTGTAGCAATTAAGTGTATGGCCAACTTAAGCACAGGGTAGGTGAAACTACATGGACACGGTGGCAATACCGCTAGTTACTCGGCGGAAGTCGCTGTGTCTAGCAAGAGACCATCAAGTGTCTGCATGCAGTTTAGAATCCTTTACGCGCGGTGGTACAAATGTTAAATGTATATGATATGTATTTAAGAATGTGTGTGTATTTACGATGTGTTTAACGCCAATACAATTCGATTGTGACATCGAAAATTAATCATAACACAAAAGTAAACACTACAAATGACAACGACTGATAGCCTAAATACATTTATAAGTACATACATATAATACATGCACACGCATTTTAATGTGTGTGCTTATGCCTCTTTGTGCAGCGCATGCCAAATTGGTGCGAGTAGTTCCAATACTATTAGGATAAGGTCAGTTGGTGAGTCGATATCCAGTGGTATGGGGCGCGTTTTGTTGTTTTTGTGGGCTGGTTGCTCTATCATTAAGTTAGTTGATTGGTTTCATTGGACGCCGGTTGACATAGTAATTTTGCTGTCATTGGGAATTATTGATGGTTTTATAATATCCACATATATGTATGTGTATATTGTACTAATATATATTTTTTATTGTTAAACCCTCTGTTGTTTAATACATAAATAATAATATTATTATTATTATTTTGTCAATAATCCCATCGAATATTTACCGTCAATTACGTCTGCATACAAATACAGTATTAATTATTTTAGTTCGAACACACACTAATCAAATAAGTTTACACTATTTTTGATTCCAAAACTTCTACAAACATTATTTAGGTTATTCTGGCAGTAATTAAATAGGAACGCACTTATTTTGATGTGAGATTAGAAATATTTTATCAGCTATTAGAGTATTTGAATTCCATAAAATAACTATACACATTTTCAATTGTTTATTTAACAAAGATCACCAGTGTACTTTGTGAATCTCCATAATCGAATACATATGCTAATTTTACTCAATATTTTCGTCATATATATGTATGTACATATGTAGGGATAGATTTTTAGACCGTTTTCCGGTCGGCAAATAAAATTTGGGCAATTACAGTTAGTACCTTTTGAGTTGTGGAAAAAATTCTATAAACAGATTAAGGTCAATAAATGAAGACAAATGGTCTTACGGTCTTCACAAATCTACTAAGCGACTTATAAGTTTCCACTGATTCTCAAATAATTAAAACGCTTAGACCAGTCCACGAATTTTAAAAATCGAAAATTTTTTGAGTTACATCTTATTTCTATGTTTTATTGAATCCGTTTGTTCAAAGCCTAATAGTAGTAATAATATCTTAAATATATTTAAAACTAGACATGGTCAAGGATCTAATTGAGCCCTTGGTCCTCCGAAACGCCGAATCTAATGAAAGCTGTTCGCGCTTGAAGCACTTCCTAGCATATGGTTGCCTGTTTTTTTTTGGAAAAAGCGTATACATACGTCATAACCATACCCTAGTAAATTCTGAGTGGACCCAACAATTTGTTGGTCAGTTACCTTACACACACATCGATTGAAACAACTGCATTTTTGACACTCAAAACATTGATTTGATGAATCATCCACTCTTTTTATTCTCGCACCAAAAAAAACGAAGAAACCTACGTTTTTCTAAACCTGTAGAGGCGGTTAATGCGTACAGAACGCATGTTTTTGAGATACCTCAATCTGAGTGGAAAAAGTGCTTCGGCAATTCGTTCAAATGCATACAAAAGTGTATAGATCTAAATGAAGAATATTTTGAAAATAATAAAGTGATTTTCTATGATCAAAATTTGTGTTTGTTCTCTAATCTCGAAATATAAAAGGCAACCCTCGTATAGGTAAGAACTAAACGAGTCACTTTTATCGAATGAATCTTAACGGTATGAAGTGTGAAAGATACAAATGAGTTAGTAGGGAACATTTGTTGTGAACGAACCTTAATTTTTTTTCTGCTTATTTAATAACCTTACTGTCATTGAACAAACAGCATCACATTTTTTCATTGTGTTGAAAATTTCAAATTTTGTACCGAAGAGTGATGATTTCCGAAAAGCATTAATTTTTTGTTTTCATTTGAAGAAAAGTACTGCAGAGTCGCAATGTGCTTGTCGAGGCATTTGGTGGTCATGCTCTATCAGAAGCAACATGCTAAAGATGGGTTTAACGGTTAAGAGAAAAGTTTGAAGACGCCAAACTGCAAGCAATATTGGATAAAGATATTAAATGTGGCACAACAAACAATTTCAGACCGTTTGAAAGCTTTGGGAGATCCAAAAGTGTGGAAAATGGGTGTCACATGAATTAAATGAAAGAGAAATGGAAAACCAAAAAATCACATATGAAATTTCGCTTCAAAAATACGAAAGAAAATGGGTATTGCATCGAATTGTCTCTGGCAATAAAAAATGGATTTATTTTAAGAAACCTAAATGGAGAAAATCATTTGATAATCCAGGACAACCATCAACATCGACTGTAAAAATATATCGATTCGGCACGAAAGCAATGTTCTGTGATTGGAGGGAGCAGAAAGGTGTAGTATATCATGAACTTTTAAAATCTAATAACATTGTTAATACTAATCGCTAAAGACAACAAATGATCAATTTGAACCTTACATTGAGACACGGCAAAGTAATTTTGTTACATGACAAAGTACCTTTACACAATGCAAAATCGATTAAGGATACAATCAAAGTTCTTGGCTGGAAGCATTTATTTTCATCGATGGGACATATATTTACATATATTATTTTAAACAACTCTTCAACGAGATTCAGATATTTTCATCCAGCAAAAAATCCCTTTAAAAAACTTTTTCATATTTTAAAACTCCTTTTATATCGAAAAAACGTGGAGATACTGCTTCTCTGTGATTAAACTGGTTTCATTTCCAAAAATTTGTTATCAAAAAGTTATCATGAATCATTTATTTCTGAATCATACACATGTGTAATCTAGTCTACCTGCCCACACTTCAATGAAAATACGTCACATTTTGTACTCGTGCAATCATGGATGTATGCGTTCAATCAATCATTTTGGGTTTATTTTTCAATTACTTAATAGATAATCATCTGCTTGCTATATGGATTTGTATGGCAAATAACATATGATATAACTATTTAATACGAATTTGTGCAAGTACTTTTGTATGCGAATTCCTTAATGGTATCAGGAAGGGATCTTTTTGAGCGTAACCAATCATAGTTACCATAAGATTTTATATCTTACAACAACTAAACTAGCAGGGGGCCTATTCTGTAACTCGATTCGAAAATGTATTCTATTCGAGAGAACATAAAACATAGAGAAGGTGCAGGCAGAGAACGTACAGAGAACGTATAATATAGAGAAGGTTCACCGCGTTGCCAAACTTACGATATTTCATTTTTTGGAGGGGTACTCTTTTCTATTAGTGGATTTCACCGCGAAAGGAGGGGTACTATTTTCTATAAGCGGATTTCACCAATATTTAACCGGAGCGTCGAAAATAGCAGAATTGAGCATTTTCAGTGTTAAATGAGAAAAATGATGCTAATTTCAATGTACGCTTACAGATTCGCATATTTACAATGCGCAAACGGCTATGGATATCATTTATATATATTCTCCATATATTTGATAACAAAGCTCATTAGTATGTATGTATGTATATGCAATTTGACCTATTTAATGATAAATTCCATTAAATCTGTTGAAATGTATAATAAAGTGTAAGGTTTGTATTATCACTTAAATATTTGATTAATATAATTATAAGTAATATAGGTTTATTAAGTTATACATACATATATGTACATATTTAATTCTTTGGGCATTAGAAGTTTTGATAACATCTTAAAAGACGATGTCATATGCATATAAATATGTGTACATGCAAACAGATTTTGAAAAACCGTACGCATAAACTTCACATATTCACATACATATGTATGTAATTTTGTGTTCATGTAAACAAATTTGAAAGAATCATTCGCATAATGTTTGTAAATTTGTCTACACACAACTTTATGTGTAAATATATACACCCATTGTTTTATACATAAACTCCGTTGTCACGGACAACCAATGGCCGAACTTCACGTTTTGTCAAAAAGTCAATGTGTTGTTGGTAGAAAATCCGAGCTGTACCGACAAAAAATCAAACGATTGTCACCGCTTCCCTTGCCGCTGTACAGCTCCGCCTACAAACCAGCGTTAATATGTATGTATATTTGTGCGTGAGCTTGCATACATATCGACGCAGCTGCGTAAAAATATTTCAGAATTACAAAATATTTTTCACATTCCTTGACAAATACAGTCAATACTGGTTATGTGCCACATTCAAAGATATAGAATTTTGTGGTTTGTTAAAAATAAAAATATAATATGGTACATAAGCTTCGCGGTCGCTTAAACGAGTCGTACTTAAAACAATAATTTCTATATGTTTCAAAAAACAAACTGTGAGATGCAGCAAGATATAATATAGGCTGTTAAGAGTGATGAGGGAGGGGTTTGATTTTCATTAAGCGGAGTACAACTTAACCGGGATTGACTGTACACAAAAATCAGAAGAATATTGAATATTTTCTTTGAAAAATTTATAGACTTGAAATTCGACAAATAAACTATGTTGTCTATTTTATTTAAATATATTTTCATACTTATTTTTACGGGGTTGTCACTTTTGCCTTCTCATACATTTCAGAAATATATTCAATTTATGAATTTTAGCTTTTGAAATCGTCGCAAAAAGACGCTTGTAGGCAAGGCATGCTCGGGGAGATGTAATGGCGTCTGCTTTTATGAATGAATCGAATATGCTTTTTGAAAGTACGTTTGCGTTCATGAATGAACATTTTGTTGTTGGGTAATTTACTATAAATTTTGACGTCGGCAATTTGGCTGTCATATTGGTTTCTGATGCTTTTTCAAACGATTGTTGGTTTTGTAAAACAATATTTGTAATTTTTGCGGGTAACATATCCACATGTGAACGCATGTGAGTATGTATGTTGTGTATGCATTGTTTGTGTGGGAATGTCATACGCACATATTTACATGTGTACTCATATTGTAAGTATGTATGATGATTTTTGTTTTTTTTCCAGAAGAATGTTTGTATTTTTTGATTTACATGCGTACGCATATGTATATTATTTGTGTGAGAATGCCACACGCACATATGTACATACGTATGTTTGTACGTAAATATAGAGAAGCGCGCGCTTTTTATATTTCTGATAAATGATAATATCTTGATTTGAAATTGATTTGTACTTGCATACATACATACATACATATATGTATGTATATCTGCAGGATAGATGCGTATGAAAGTTTTAAATGATAAGAGGTATGATTTCATACATATATAATATATTATGTTTTTAGGATATTAAGATAATATTTCATATATACATACATACATATAGCATATGTATATACATACATATATACATGCATACGAAATTATATAATATTATCAAAGATAAGAAATATTTAAAAAGTAGCTTTTATTTAGACATTAACTACAAATATTACCATGAAAATAGCATAATTTAATAATAATGTTATCAATTTTGCATGAATTCACAAAAATTCGCAAAATTATATTCATATCAATTGATATGATTGCATGTAAACGTATAAAAATATAAGCCAAGAGGCCAACATGCGTCTGTAAAAGCGGAGTATATTTCTGAGCATAATTTTCATTGAATTCTCTGCTCTGTTCACTCATTTCTGTTAACGTTTCCCCTGCCGAGCCAAAAGTGGTGAAATCCACTAATAGGATTTTGTTAGCTCTTGACAGTTCACACGCTTGTCCGTAGTTGAACCAGAGAACATAAAACATAGAGAAGGTGCAGGTTCGATGTCGAACATTTTATAGGATTTTTGAACGGAATTCACCTCACAACCTCAGAATTGCCGATGTGAAATGTTAACATTTTTAACAGTTCTCCACATACTCAAACAGAGAATATGAAGAGAAATAATATACGTACGGCTTATGATGCCATAGCATGTATGCGCAATCAAGGAATATTGAAGAAAAATAAGTTCTTTGATATTCCATTTTTAACAGCGAAAAATGTGTACAAATACAACTCTCTCACATACTCAAGAATATGAAGAGACATAAATATACGTATGTATGCATGCTCCTTGTGATACTCCCAACAACAGCATTGTGATATTTCCATGCTTCAATATGTATGCTTTTGCGTTTTGCCGTCGGCATTTCCATATTGGCATGTAATAATTATGATATGAGTATAATTTTGTGTGAATGCATGCATAGTACTATTTACAGTCTATTTAGACTTGTATATTTAATAATTTTATTTGATTTTTACATAATATACTATACTATATAAATATTTTTGTATTATATTTCTTACTAATAGAAGTTTAATTTACCACAAAAATATATACATACATAAATATATCGTCTATCATATTAATCTTATTATCTGCCCATATGATTGCATGTATACGCATGTGCGCATTTAGAAATTCAAATCATGATTTTATCACTTATCAATACATACATATGTATATTACATGCGCGCGCATTAATTTGCATGTTCATGCATTCATATATATTTATATGTACATACATATATTTGTATACACTTCCGAACAACTAATGCATAAGCATACAAACATACATATGCGTACACATGTGAATATGTCACCAACAAAAAATTGAAGCATTGTTTTACAAAAACAACAATTGCCTAAATAGCATAAGCACCACAAGTCAATATGGCAGCCGAATTGGCGAAGCTCAAATGTAGTAAATTTTACAGCAATAACAATTTCATTCATAAACGCAGGCGCAAATTCCACAAGCAACCTCGCTTCATTCATAGAAACAGACGCCGTAACATCTCCCCGAGCATGCCTTTGCTCACAAGCGTCTTTTCGCGACGATGGCAAAAGCTAAAAATCATAAATTGAACAACTTTCTGATGCTTCTTCACAGAAAGAAGTGACAAAAGTGGCAACATAGCCGTTGTCGATTTACAATATTTGTCTAAAATATTTTTCTGTGACTCGCAAAAATCTGCGTCGATATGTATGCACGCTCATACATCTTCATACATATTTACGCTGGTTTGTAGGCGACGCTGTTCGAGCAGCAAGGGAAGTGGTAACAATCGGCGATCGTTTGTTAGTTTCTTTCGGCACAGCTCGGATTTTCTATCATCACATAAGTGCTGAACCAATGAGCGCGACAAATATTAGAATACACACGTTCTTAGGGACACAGTTATTAAGCCAGCTGCACAACTACATAACTGTGTCCATAAGAACGTGTGTATTTTAATATTTGACAGATGTCGCTTGCAGTCTGTCGTGCTCAATTTGTTCAGCACTTGACTCTTTGACAAAACGCAAGTTTCGGCCATTGGTTGACCATGAAAACGGAGATGCGAAAGAAGCGTGCGACACTTGTTATTATGAATGTATGTACATATGTATGTATGTGGCTCGCATTTGCTTTCGTAAACATACAGACAAATGTGCCAAAGAAATAATATATGTACAATAGAAATTCTATTGGTACAAATATGGAAATGATAACGAAATAATGCGAATATGCATATTTCATGAAGGTCATTAATTTTTTTTAAGAAATGGAAGGAATGAATGGAAGTGTTTATATGAGCACATTTAAGTTCATTTCATAATAGTCGAAATTAATATCATTTTTGAAATAATAATTTATAGAAAATTATTTTTTGTTAAATTTTATAACATAAAATTTTTACCATTTTTCGGAAAACAATGGTTCTTATAACACAAAATAATCACGCATACTTATGTGACAATGGTTCATATAATACATTCATATGCTACTATGAGAATGCTTTTTTTATCAAATTATTTGTGTTTAATTTTATCACATAAAATTTTTATCATTTTTACCAAAGCACGCATATGTGACAATGGTTTATATAATTCTCGCATGAATTCAGTCGTTTTTTACATATATTTCTGCCATTGATATTTTTCGTGCTCATATTCTGCTAAATAGCAGCGAGAATGGTGAATTCCTTACTTCAATCTTATAAGCTCTGTTAGCCGTCCAATCGAACATCATACAGAATTCAATTTGCACCTTCTCTATGTTTTATGTTCTCTGCTTGAGCATTGCGAAAAAAGCGAAAAACAAAAGAAAACAAGTAAGGAAGTGCTAAGTTCGGGTGGAACCGAACATATTATACTCTTGCAACTTACAAGAATCAAAGCCAGGGAAATACTTGATGGTGCAAAGCGTCAACCTGAGGATCGAAATCCAAGCAATTTTATATATAAATATACTATATATAACTCCTATACTGACAGACACATAAGGTTTGTTAGAAAAACGAAAACCATTATATGTAGTATATGCCAGTTGGTATAGTATCAACTAGATTTTATCTATTTTTTCCAATACCACAGACTATTAACACATCACATACTAAACAACTTATCATATAGAGTAAAGTCAACTATAGGTACTGGGATCCAATATTCGGTACCTAGGGTCTTGAACAGTTTTGGCTTAAAAGGCATTATTCGTGCAAAGTTTAATCCCGTTATATTAATTGCTTCTCGATTTGTGTACTGGAAAGTAAAAGAATCAAGTGGAGTTTAAAATTGTGCTATATGGGAAGTAGGCGTGGTTATTGTCCGATTTCGCTCATTTTTAAAGGTGACATAGATATATGAAAAACATACCACATACCAAATTTTAACGAAATCGGTCAGTCGGGTTCCGATATATAGGTTTTCACCCAAAAGTAAGCGGTGCCACGCCCATCGTCCAATTTTTACCCCGCTCCCTACAAAGCATTGTCATACCATCCCGACAGCAAATTTTTGCTTCTCTGATGCATTTAGTTATTGGTTTAACGCGTTTTTAGTAGTTTTGAACAGTACCGTTGTATGGGGAGTGAACGGGGCTTGCATCGTTTTTACATTATAGGTAGAAGTTCTTGTAATAATCGTGCTAAGCGGATTTGATTGTTGTATCTTTACTGGTTAAGGAGATACATATATAGCAACTGCGATCCCCTGTGCCAAATATGAGTTTTATATCTTAATTTAGCGTTTAGTTATGGCACAAAACATATAGTTTTCGGTTACTCCCGATTTGTGGGCGTGGCAGTGGTTCCATTACGCCCATCTACAAACTTTTTTTTGTACTAAGAAACCTGCATACCAAGTTTCATCAGGATATCTCAATTTTCACTCAAGTTACAGCTTGCACTAACGGACGAACGGACAGACAGTCAACCGGATTTCAACTTTTCTCGTCACCCTGATCTTTTACATATATATATAATAACTCTATATCCATCTCGATTAGTTTTAGTGAACAAAACTATAATACTCTAGCAACCGGTTGCAAGAGCATAACAAACAGTTCGATGCGTTATAAAAGTTTCTGTAAATTCAGGAATGGTGCATTGAAGGCGGTAAACAAATAGCGATCAAATTATTCTTCTTTTAATTTAACCTACATATGTCATACAATATCAAAAACAAATGCTATGCCTAGCCGTTACTTTTCGCTTTCGATTTCAAACGCATAAATTTTCTTACAAGGTGGCTCGTCGTTCGCTTACCATAGGATCACTCACGTAAGTACCCATGTAGGATCCAGTTAGTAGGTGTTTTGACGTCCGGTTACCAAATAGCCAGTATAGTAAGCAATGAGGTTAAGCACTTCCCGTATGGACAATCACCACCTCCAGTACTGCAGGGCAATAAAAACATGTCGCCAAAGTGTTGATTATATCCGATCTTCTTTTTAGTTCTTTTTTTTAGTTTTTTTGCCTTATGCCATTAGAATATTTATTTACACTTCTATATCTCTGAATGACGATTTTTTCATATGATTTTACTAGGGCAATTTTTAAGATCCCCCCACACATCGTTCAAGGGTTCTATGATCAAACGTTCCTTATTGGAAATACAATCGCAGTTTTAGCTAGACGAGCGGTCCGATACTATTGGTTTGATGCTCGAAACAGAAATTGAATCGGTTTTTTGTGACAAAGTAACCAATTTCATAAGTTTTGTTATCAGAAATAAAGCAAAATGCAACGCAAGCTAAATTTCACATTACGATTCTCCTAGAGCATCAACTGTATTACTGTGATCTCTTAATATATTAATTTTTCATTGCTTTCTTCTTCCAATAAAGCATTCGAACTCATTGTAAACTGTAATAGAATAGCTTCCAAAATTATTCACTTGCAAGTTTTGTCACATTTTGTTTGATTCGAATATTGGTACAAAAAGAGGAAAATACTCAGATTCTGTGACGTCATTGAAAATCAGAATTGATTTGCAATTCCGACAACCAAACAAATCTGCCTTTGATTTCCGTCGGTTGAATTCTCGCAAAGTGGGAAAGTTATTCAAAAAAAGTGCAATAAAAATATATATTTTGATACATTTTTCAATTATAAAATCTAACAAAATATATATTTTTATTTATTGCCAAGCTCTAATTATAAAAACCAACCAACTATAATAGAAATTGATTTTCACACAAAAAAATATACACGTAATAAAATTATTTTTTAACGTTATTTATTTATAAAAATATTTTTATAAATGCTTTCGTTTTTAACACTGTAATTAAAATCAGTAAAGTGGTTTTTCAAAATACTTGATAAAAAACTGTAAAGAGTTCCCAAACGAATTTTCGAATATTATCTTTGTTTTTGTTTTAAGCACATTTAATTTGTTTAGTTTTTCGATCAACACTATAATTAATTTTTTTTTTATTTCGATATTTAATGAGCTATCTCAAATAACATTGGTCATTCATTTCATTTCCTCGATCAAAAATTATTGTCTAGGATATTTATTTGTTATTGTTTATATATATTTTACAGCTATATTCTTATGTATGTTTGCAAATACAATATTAAAAGTGCATTATAAACTACATATAACTAAACTACGGTATAAATTGTCACTAAAGTGCCGTCTAAAATGAGCAGGAGTCAGTGTCAATATAATTATGCGCCAAAGGTGGGATAATATTTAGGGAATGTCTCACACCGATCTTATATTTACTATTAACTAAATAGTATTCCTATGCACTACCAACAACGTTGCCGCATAATTTAGTCTTCCCCTACAAACATTGGCTTTCTTGAGCGCTCCTGCAAATGAGCGCCTAATGAGTGAGACCATTCGTATGACCATTCGCATTGCCATTGGCATAGTGGCCTTTAGACGCTACAGCTGACACTTTGGCAGATTTGCCATTCAATTCAGTGGCACAACCATTTGACACGCTCTTCAATTTCTTTGCTGGGGGCTCATTGGTAATCGACGCAAAATCGAAACGTTGCTCCAACATCATGTGTGAATTGGGTGGCAAACCAATGCAACTGCGTAAGATATTCTCAATGGCCGAACGTTGGCGGAAGAGAGAGTTCACCACTTGTGTGCCACGTGGCACCAACGGTGCCTTGCATAGGTAGCTGAGCAGCGAGAGAACTGGTTTGAATGAGACCCAAGGTGCGTCTGCACGCTCATTGCTCTTGATCTGTATGCGTGAACATAATTCACCGAGAATAACCAGATCCAGTATAAGCGGTGTTGCAAGTAGTGAATCCTCACAGGTGTTGTGTATGACGAGCGTATTATGACCGCCCATCATAATTTCCGAGGTGTATTCATCCATGGCACGCTTGCTATCGCCCACATAGGGTACATATTTGATGACGACCACATGATCGGGATGCTCATTGGGTTTGTAAAGCACATCGTTGGATTCGACCATATCGTCGACCACGTTACTCTTGGAAATCTATAACAGAAAGCATAAAGAGTTAATTTATAAAAGCAATATAATTTTTGGTAAAAAAAATTAATATCTTCAACACTACACACACCTCTTTAGAGCGGAATTGCTGTGGCGCTGACAAGTTCTTGCCATCATTATTACCCAAATGGTTGTAGCTGACAATGGATACTGGCTTAATGCCGGCGCTCACCAAAAAGTCGACCAACACCGACTTTAGTTTAGTCTGTCCCGATTTGAAATCGTCGCCGGCAATGAAGACACCCTTATGTTCCGCCAATTCAACTAGACCAGGTACAAAAGTGTTTTGCGGGGAGCCATTTATATAGGTACACTGCAAAATCAAAGAAATATTGTTTTAATAAGTACTAATGCCATAGGGAAAATGCTGCCACTTACACCTTCATCAATGCTGGCCATTGCAAAAATAGTAGATGGCGATATCTCTGCCTTATTCGCCTTCAAAGATGCCTCCAACTCAGCCATGGTGGAATTTAGCCCTTCTTTTACATCACAGAAACGTTCTGTATTCGCAGTCCACAATACGAGTACCGTATCGACACCAGACTTTTGCTTAAAATCGCGTATATCACGACGCAATTGTTCGTATTGCTC
Organism: Bactrocera tryoni; assembly: GCF_016617805.1. NCBI lineage: Eukaryota > Metazoa > Arthropoda > Insecta > Diptera > Tephritidae > Bactrocera > Bactrocera tryoni. The sequence continues at coordinate 60,566,749 of NC_052501.1, read as the reverse complement.
AAATTTAGTACCCTTAATTAGATTATCGGCGCGATCCGACTGATTAGCCGCGATAAAATCTGGATCGTAAATTGATGGACGTGGCTGAAGCGTTGACAAATGCTTGTAAAGTTGATCTTGCAGCTCGACATCCAATACCTGCGCACGTTGCATAGCATCGCCAATATTCGCCGAACTAATGTCCCAACCATCAACAACAATATCATCGGGATTAACCATGGGTACGAGATCCTTCATCGGCAAATGCACATCCTTGCCATCTTCATCGGAGCCAATTAGTACAGTAGATGCCTGTGTAATGGAACCAAACCAATTGGCCTTTTGAATGCCAGTACGTTTACGCCATTGCAATTGACGCCGATTAGCCTCCAAGGCAGCTGTTAGTGTGGAACCATTATTGCCACCCCAACCGACGAGCATTAAACCCAATTTCGGCACACGCCGATCGGTGCGGATCTTCAGTGCAGCTGACTCAGGGTATACCTGCAACGAGATCAAAAGACGATTCATAGAGATTTGAAATAAAAAATTTTCAGCTTTTACAGAGATTGTATACTTCTTAATTTCATTACTTAAGTGCTTAAAGGTTCTTATAAATTGCAAAAAGCAAAAACAAGTAAGGACGGGCTAAGTTCGGGTGAAACCGAACATTTTATACTCTTACAACTTGCAAGAATCAAAGCCGGGGAAATACTTTAAGGTGTAAAACCATTCATATAAGGGCTATGCCAAGTTTTCGCTAAAATGTATCTATTTTCGGCACAAAGATACACTGTTATTAATAAAGTACGCTCTCATATTTTCATTAGGATAACTCACATACTGACCGATATATTCGCTACTAAGTCACCTGGAAGTTCGAAAATCTTTATATTAAGTATAGCCCCCATATTGGTTCGATTCAGCCTATTTTGGACATACAGACATGCCATTCTACGCAAAGGATTATCCCTTTATTTCAGTTACATATAGCACACATTGACCGACATTTTCATTCAAAAGTCAACTATAGGTACCGGGGTCTATATATTCGGTACCCCTAGGACTTGAACAGTTTCTATTGAATTTAAACAATTATTTGGTCATAAGATGGCACACACTAAAGACATTATTCGTGCAAAGTTTTATCCCGTTATATTAATTGCTTATGGATTTGTGTAGTTAATATTTTTGTAATTTATTTTGTGTAATTTAAAATTGTGCTATATGGAAAGTAGGCGTAGTTGTTGTCCGATTTCGTCCATTTTCACGTGCCATGTACTAAATCGGTCAGTCGGGTCCCGAGATATGGGATTTCACCCAAAAGTAGGCGGTGCCACGCATCGTCCAATTTTTACCCTGGCCCCAATAAAGCCTTGACATACCATCCTGACAGCAAATTTTTGCTTCTCTGGCGTAGTTAATTATTGCTTTTAGTAGTTTTTAACAGTACCGTTACTGGGGTTATCACACACACAGGTACCCCTTGCTACTGCGATCCTTTGTACCAAATTACAGCTTTATATCTTAATTTAGTGATTAGTTATGGCACTTTATTCGGTTAATGGCGATTTGTGGGCGTGGCAGTGGTCCGATTACGCCAATCTACGAACTAGTATTTTTTTTTTGTACTGAGGAACCTACATACTAAGTGTCATCGATATATTTCAATTTCTACTCAAGTTACAGCTTGCACGGACGGAAGGACTCCTTGTCTTTTTTGGCATCAAAGGCATCGTTCACCACGAATTTGTTCCTCCTGGACAAACCGTCAACAACAAGTTCTACGTGAAAGTCTTCAAGAGAGTTACACGAAGGGTTAATCGGGTCCGACAAGACATCGCAGCCGATTGGAAGTTACACCGCGACAACGCCCCGGTTCACATTGCCTTTCTTGTGAACAGCAACCTAACCAAGGCCGGCATCCCAATGCCTCCGCAACCGCCCTACAGCCCAGATGTGGCCGCCCTTACCTGGAAAGGCCGATGAAAGACAAGCATTTTGAGACGACAGAGGGGAACCAAGCAGGATGCACCTCGGTTCTCAAGGCTATTCCGGAGAAAGCCTTCCGTGACGCCTTCATCGCTTGGAAGTCGTGCTGGCAGTGCTGCATCGACGCAGAAAGAGCCTATTTTGAAAGTTTTTAAAGAATTATAACTGGTTCAATAAATTTTTTTTAAATCGACTCAGTCCTATTAGTTTTCGGACAAACCCTGTATCCCAATTCTTTTAAGCAAATATTTAAATGAATCTTCGAGTGTTATTTCTGAGTCCCAATGCGTGAATGTGTTTCAAATTAATAATGTAGAAAACTTAACCGTGGTAATTGAAACATTCGTGTGAAGAGGTGAATAACATTATTTTGTAGATAGGCCTTAAAGAAGCAGGAAGAAGGACATATAACTGAATTATAGTTGAACGTTATACTATGGTAAGGAAAGTAAGCAAGAACCAGTTTTCAAATGTTTACTTTTGCAGAATGTATTGTATGATTTCAAACAAAAAACTCGTATCTCTCATGTATTAAACTGTCGTTTTCGTCGTATTTTATAGCAGGTTTGCTTATATAATATTTTATGGTACATACATACATACGATACCTACATAATATATACATAACCAAAGACGAATATTAACTTGTACTGCACCGAAGCTATACTATACACCCTGCATTTTTTTTATAGAAACTACATACATATGTATGTACTATATATGAACTACTAAATCTGAAAACGTAACGGTTTGCATCTAACGGAAAGTGTTTTACTAGTTCTAGTCACGTTGTTGGAAATAAAAAACGGCATGCCAAATTAAGGTTATTAACAGATCTATAGCTTGAATTTGATTAGTCGGTTTGAATTGCAGTTACAGTCTAAAGTAACGTAACGGTTTACATCCAACGGAAAGCGTTTTACTAGTTCTAGTCACGTTGTTGGAAATAAAAAAACTTCATGCTTGTTCACATGAGCTATGAGCGTTCTGCAGCACCACACATCACGTCACGTCACAACACCTCATCACACAACAGCTCACAGCATACCCCAATACACACACACGTTTTACTACGTCATTACTACAACACAACAACCATACGATTATTAACGAGACGACTCGTAATGTCAGCTAATATTCACCACCCAAACCAAATCAACCATCAAAAGAGATGGCTCCGACCGGGATTCGCTCTGATCCGTTTCATCCGTAAGGCAAGACAGTCGTCCGTGATATTCAGTCTTCTTAATTTTTATTTAACCGCAACCATCACCGCAATTTCTTTCTTTTTATCAACTCGAAAAGTGCCGTGAAGTATCGAGTTCGCCAACAGTGTCCAACCTTGGAATTTCGATACATACAATAAATAAGAATAAAATAAGATTCTATTGTGATACTACAGTGAAATAAATATTTTATAACGTGCGAAAATCAGTGCTTTATTTTCCAACTCATAGGTATACTATATAAAGTAAGTATACCATTGGCACCCGTTACTAATGCTAAATTCAGGTTATTAACAGATCTTAATCTTGACTTTGATCTGTCGGTTTGAATTGCAGCGACAGTCTAAAGTGGTCCAATCTGAACAATATGTTCGGAGGTTGTAGCGTTGTCTTAGAGAATAATCCGTGCTAAATTTCGAAAAGATATTTAGCCAAATAAAAGAAGTTTTCCAAGAAAAAAAGCTTGATTCAAATCAATGTTGTTATTGGCAGATAAAATCCTGAAATAATTTGAATCGAAATTGGCCGGATCTGATCGATCAGTTTATAACGCAGCTATTATATATCCTATAATGGTTCAATATCGATGATTCCGACAAATGGTCAGATTTCACAGTGATATCTGCAAAAAAGCGAGCGACTAGTTCGCACACATACAGACCGACAGACTGACAAATGGATCTGTTTAAATCGACTCAGCTCGATCAATAATTTACGAATATATGTATGTATGTATACTTGGTAAGATATGCGAGTTTTCTTTTGGATGTTACGCACTTCGTGGCAAACCTAATATACCCTGTTCAGGGCATAAAAAGAAGTTGTTCAAATCGGGCCTTAAATCGTGGAAACCTGATTAATATCTCGACCCCAATCGTTCTCATGTGTAACGGAACATGTGCCAAACACATAAAACTTATTGCTCTCTTAGAATATAGAAGCGTTCTTAGCTCAAGAAGTTATTTTATTTTTATTTTCATTCTTTCTTTTAACAAATTCTCAACAACGACGTGTACCAATCCGCAACCGGTAGTAAAGAACAAAATATCGTTACATACATATTTGTATAAATAAATGTACATATGTATGTAGCTATGCAATTGTGGCGTCACGTGTATACAAGTATTCCATTAGGACCCACTACTATAGGTATGCGTTTGAGTATATATGCTCTTACGTACTAAATATTTAGCTCTTCGGTTGAGCTCAAACTACTAATAAAAAGCAGTAACAAAAAGACAGAAATACCTACATAAATATAAATGGTTTTGGTTGTGGAAGAATTCTTAAAAAAGGTTGGAGATGTTGTCAAAAATTGGCTTAGTGTTTTTTTAAGACGAAACAGTCGTATCTACTTTAATTTATAAAAGCAACTGTAAAAGCGAATACAATTATATTTTTAATGCATATGATAAAAAAAGATAATTTTTTGGCAAAAATTAGAACTTGCAAACAGCAGATATCATTCTGACACATTTGTATGTATGTATCTACTGTTGTCTGTATTAAATATACATATGTATATCCAAACATACATAAGTATGCACATATTTTGCCAATTAAAGTGGAAAGTAGCGCCACAAAATTATCGCCTGATTATTAATGAGCAAGCGTGGGGGCCGGCCGGCATTTTTGTACAGTTTTGAACAAATACGATATGTTCGGTTGCGTGTTGAAAATGTATTATTTATATAGTCAATGATATATTGTACATACATACATATGTATGTACATTAGGGTGGGTAAAAGACTCAAAAATTTTCGCTTTGTACTGTGAGTAATTTTTTTATGGTAATTTTTCGATTAAGTTAAGCGTTTAAGAGATATTTTTCGTCAAACATCAATGCATCACATACATATTTTTATATATTTTTTGTATTATAAGAGGCAATGTTTGTAGAGCACTTAATTTTCTACTAAACTATGAGCTTTCTAATTTATAATGATTTCTTTTCCTTGAGTTATACAATTCATAAGAAAACAAAATTGCCATAAAATAATCACACTTCGACCGTTAATATCCTTTAAGTTAGGTTTACGAAAACATCGTAGGCAAATTTCTGAGTGTATTTCAGAAAAAGGGAGGTCCCTCTTTTCGGATAAAATTCAGTTTTAGATTTGGGTTTTCAAATACACTACAAGCTGTAGAAGCTTTTAATTTAAAACGGAGTTATAGCATCTTTGTTAATGGAAAAGACAGAAAAACCACAATTATTCAGTTGAAGTCGTATAATTGATACAAGTACAGTATTTATTGTGATTATACCAACTTTTTACTCTTTACATAGTTCAAATGATATTGTATAGCATTATTATTCAATATACCATAGACTGTTTTTGCTGACTTCCTTTAATCATTGATCTCATTGATCATTTTCGCCAAGACAATAAATTCCGGTGTCAAAAAAGTGACTGAGAATATTGTTGTGTGTGTTTCAAAGTAGTGGTTTAAAATATATTAAAATATATTACTCAAGTTTTTTAATAAGGAAAAGCTGCAGCTGTACACCTACCCTTCGCAGCTACATTTTTGACCTTCGTCGGTCTGGAAAGATATCCAAAGAAATTTCGAATAAGGTCAAATGCTCAAAAAAAAAAATTGTTTTTGAATGTCCTTAAGTATATACAGAAAACTATTTTCAATATTGCACGCAAAGAAAAACCCGAAAAACTTCAACAGAAATATACCGCAGATTTACTACTATCTCCCGAGGAGACCCAAAAAAAAAATGAGTTCCACTGACATTCTCATTGAAATTCAAGACAAATATAATGTACAAATATCCAAGAAAACAATTTTCCGGAGTTTGGTCGTATCTGGACTTCACGGCAGGGCAGCACGTAGGAAACCAATTCTGACTAAAATTCATAGGAAACGACGCGTAGACTTTGATAAATCAATGGAGTTATGTCGAGGATGGAGTCATGTGTAGAAGTTCACGCAAGTGAGGAAAGTTCTCTGATCGCCATTCACTTGGGAGTGGCCAGAAACGATTCTTTTACATATGACTCAAGCAGCTCACTACTTCCGGTCTTGGACCAAGTATCCTCTGGGTAGCCTAAGAACATCCGTTTGAAGGCGAGCTAAAGTGAGAAGGCGAAATATCCCCTACATAGGGTTGTGCGCTGGGTTTGGGACCCGCCACGTAAAAAAACACCCCCAATGAACAGTAACAACCAGCCTCGGATGAGAGACCCCCCTTTTGATGACGACCACGGCAAACGGAATAAGGACTACGATTTAAGGGCATGCACCTGGAATGTCCGGTCCCTTAATTGGGAAGGTGCCGCTGCCCAGCTGGTTGATGTCCTCGTGAAAATAAAGGCTGACATCACCGCCGTCCAAGAAATGCGATGGACGGGACAAGGACAAAGACGAGTAGGTCCTTGTGGCATTTACTACAGTGGCCATATAAAGGAACGCAAGTTTGGTGTGGGATTCGTGGTGGGAGAGAGACTTCGTCGCCGAGTACTGTCATTCACTCCGGTTAATGAACGTCTAGCCACAATCCCCATCAAAGCGAGGTTCTTCAACATATCGCTGATTTGCGCCCACGCCCCGACGGAAGAGAAGGATGCCTTTTATGAGTGCTTGGAGCGCACTTATGAGAGATGCCCCCGCCACGATGTCAAAATCGTGCTTGGCGATTTTAACGCCAGGGTGGGCAAAGAAGGTATCTTTGGTACTACGGTCGGTAAATTCAGCCTCCACGATGAAACATCCCCAAATGGGTTGAGGCTGATCGACTTCGCCGGGGCCCGAAATATGGTTATCTGTAGTACTAGATTCCAGCATAAGAAGATTCATCAAGCTACCTGGCTGTCTCCGGATCGAAAAACTACCAACCAGATCGATCATGTTGTGATAGACGGAAGACACGTCTCCAGTGTTTTAGATGTGCGTGCGCTCCGAGGACCTAACATCGACTCGGACCACTATCTTGTTGCAGCTAAGATTCGCACCCGCCTCTGTGCAGCGAAAAACGCACGCCAACAAACACAAGGAAGGTTCGGCGTCGAGAAGCTGCAATCACAACAGACAGCCGAACGATTCTCTACTCGGCTTGCACTCTTGCTCTCTGAGAGCACTCGTCAACAACTCGGTATAAGGGAACTGTGGGACGGCATTTCAAACTTCTTACGTACAGCTGCAACCGAAACCATTGGTTTTCGGAAAGTGCAAAAGAACAGCTGGTACGACGAAGAGTGCCGTGTCGCAGCGGAGAGAAAACAGGCTGCCTACCTCGCAATGTTACGATCGACCACAACACGTGCGGGATGGGATAGATACCGAGAGTTGAAGAGGGAAGCGAGACACATTTGTAGACAGAAAAAGAAGGAAGCCGAAATGCGTGAGTACGAAGAGCTTGATAAGCTGGCCGACAGGGGTAATGCTCGAAAATTCTACGAAAAAATGTGGCGGCTTACAGAAGGTTTCAAGACCGGAGCATACTCTTGTAGAAACCCCAAAGGTGATCTAGTCACCGATGCCCAGAGCATACTTAAATTATGGAGGGAACACTTCTCCAACCTGCTGAATGGCAGCGAATGCACAACACCAGGAGAAGGCGAACCCGATTCCCCAATCGATGACGATGGAGCAGACGTTCCATTACCCGACCATGAAGAAGTTCGAATAGCAATTGCCCGCCTGAAAAACAACAAAGCGGCAGGGGCCGACGGATTGCCGGCCGAGCTATTCAAACACGGCGGCGAAGAACTGATAAGGAGCATGCATCAGCTTCTTTGTAAAATATGGTCGGACGAAAGCATGCCCAACGATTGGAATTTAAATGTGCTATGCCCAATCCATAAAAAGGAGACCCCACAATCTGCGCCAACTACCGTGGGATTAGCCTCCTCAACATCGCATATAAGGTTCTATCGAGCGTATTGTGTGAAAGATTAAAGCCCACCGTCAACAAGCTGATTGGACCTTATCAGTGTGGCTTTAGACCTGGAAAATCAACAACCGACCAGATATTCACCATGCGCCAAATCTTGGAAAAGACCCGTGAAAGAAGAATCGACACACACCACCTCTTCGTCGATTTCAAAGCTGCTTTCGACAGCACGAAAAGGAGCTGCCTTTATGCCGCGATGTCTGAATTTGGTATCCCCGCAAAACTAATACGGCTGTGTAAACTGACGTTGAGTAACACGAAAAGCTCCGTCAGAATCGGGAAGGACCTCTCCGAGCCGTTCGATACCAAACGAGGTTTCAGACAAGGTGATTCCCTATCGTGCGATTTCTTCAACCTCCTTCTGGAGAAAATAGTTCGAGCTGCAGAGCTAAATAGAGAAGGTACCATCTTTTATAAGGGTGTACAGCTGCTGGCGTATGCCGATGATATTGATATCAAGTCACTCATAATTCCCGTCCTGCTATACGGTGCAGAGGCTTGGACGATGTCAACAACTGATGAGTCGACGTTGCGAGTTTTTGAGAGAAAAGTTCTGCGAAAGATTTATGGTCCTTTGCGCGTTGGCCACGGCGAATATCGCATTCGATGGAACGATGAGCTGTACGAGATATACGATGACATTGACATAGTTCAGCGAATAAAAAGACAGCGGCTACGCTGGCTAGGTCATGTTGTCTGGATGGATGAAAACACTCCAGCTCTGAAAGTATTCGACGCAGTACCCGCCGGGGGAAGCAGAGGAAGAGGAAGACCTCCACTCCGTTAGAAGGACCAAGTGGAGAAGGACCTGGCTACGTTTGGAATATCCAATTGGCGCCACGTAGCGAAAAGAAGAAACGACTGGCGCGCTGTTGTTAACTAGGCTATAATCGCGTAAGCGGTGTCTACGCCAATTAAGAAGAAGAAGAGTTATGTCGTTTGGAGCGATGTAACAAAAATTAGTCGCAAAGGTCTTGATGGTCGAAGATATGTTCGCCGTCTAATCAATCAAAAATTTTATTCCCGCTATACATATTTCATGCGAAGTGAAGTATGCTTGAGGATCTTTCATGTTGTGGGGATGTTTTATTTGGTGTTGTGTTGGTACACTCCATAAAATTGATGGAATTTTAAACAAGGTGAAATACGTCGACATCCTGAAAAATGTCATGATGCCATGAGCAGAGGAAAATTTGCCTGTTATATGGAAATTCCAACAAGATAACGATGCAAAGTATGCGGCGAAGTTGACACAAAAGTGTTTTGATGAAAATTCCATCAATGTTTTGGAATTGCCATCGTTCAGCCCTGGTGTGATGTTAAAAAAGCCTTTAGTACCAAAAATATACCAGCGGTACGCTGTCAGAGTCCAATAACGTCAATTTGCAGTGGATGTGGAGTCATATAATAGTATAAGGGTTAAGCAACAAAATACTAACTGAAAGTAAGCACATTTTTGTAATATCATTATTTTTTGCTTATAAAATATTTTCGTTTCAAATTAGTTGTCGCACTTAAATCGTTGATTCCACATGTTTTTGTTAAAATCTCCAAAACAAAAACAAATTTAAACAAAATTTTTACTATTAGAGTTTAAGTTTAACATAGGTTTCAATAAAATAAGTGAAAATACAGTATAAATATGTGATTTATTGGAAAATAAAATCATCTACTTCAAAATATGTAGCGTTTCTAATTAGTAATAGTATAACACAAATATGATAATCTTTCTTAAGTAAATGTGTACTATATTTTCTCTGAAAAGACTTTCGAAAGTAATGACATTAAACTTTACTCTTCTTAATTTCACAGTATTTAATCTAGATTTATTTAACTAATGGAAAGGAAATTATCACCTTGAAATTAATGTTTTAGTATTTGCACTAATATAAGTAATCAATAAAAAAAATTAACTTCGGCTGCAGTGAAGCTATAATGCCCTTCACAAATAAAACAGCTTCCACGTATGAACTTGATTTTGATTGTTCAGTTTGTATGGCAGCTATATACTTCAGTAGACAGATATCGGTGGTTCCGACGTGTGCAAATTTTCATATCTAAAATACTGAGAAAATTTTACATCATATTACAATTTCATCTTTGATTGGAATGAACCGAGATTTATTTCTGGTCAGTTGCAGTAACTTCAGCGACATACCCACATACACCAAACCTATTTAGGCTAATATCTGCCGATACAACGACATAGAACTGTGTCTAACAACTACGTATGTATGTAAGTATGTTATCTACAAAAATTGTCGAACAAACGTCAAACGTCAGTAGATTATTTTGATTTGAAGGAAAGCGCCTAATATATTTTTGAGTATATATTTCCACTAAAAATTTAAACAAGAAAAAAAACGTTAACTTCGGTTGGACGGAAGCTATAATATCCCTCACAGATCAAAAAAATTTCCATATAATAAATAGATCTTTATCGGTCAGTTTGCATGGCAGCTATAATCTATAGCTAAGTGAGCAGCTTCTTGAGGAGAAAAAGACGTGTACAATATTTCAAATCTATATCTCAAAAATTTACTAGACTAGTATACTACATACAGACTAACTAACAAACGGACATGTCTAAATCGACTAAGCTCGTTACGCTGATGAATTTCATACTATCTACATATTTTATAAGAGTGTTCCAAACTTTGTAGTAACCTTAATATACACTGTTCAGGGTAAAAAAGTTCATCCACAAGCTTTTCTGCAAAATTTCAATTGCATAATTGACACAATTTTCCGCAGGAAAAACAAGCCATATAATCGCCATGTGCGTAGGTGAGCTAGCATGTGCATTATTGACTTTTCGCTCTCACCCAAATACGAACGCTCATCGACCTTGAACGTGAACTCGCCAACACCGTTTGGCTGGAAAAAGAAACTACTTGGTGGCATGCAACAAAGCAACAGCTGATCAAAACAAAACGCACCGCTAACACTGCGCCGAAAAGCTCTCCCACACCATGCACAAACCGCTCCTAATATATAGACTTTTACTACTACATAAACGAGTATACTTCCAGTCGCACTTTTCACTTTTACTATAACGCATGCGCGGTAAGTTGTGGGTTGTTTAAGTGGCGGCAGGTCTTCATACTCGTAGTATTATTCATACTTAACTTATAGAATGCTATGTACTTATATATGTTTGTACACAACAATATTTGTTATAAGTATATAGTCAGCTTTATATTGAGCATGCAGCTACTACATTTCCTCATGTATCAGCTCAGCTGAGTACATTGGACTGGAAGTTGTGAAGGCAAGGAAAGGGATAGCACTGGCGCTTTAGTTAACTCATGTTAGGGTGGGCTATTTACATACATAAGTATATGTATGTTATTCCCACAAAATGCATCTTCAGAAAATTGTTGTTTGCGAGATTTTTTTCCTATATACATACATATGTATGTATGTACGTAAGAAATTCTTATACGCATGTAATTTATATAATGATATTAAAAGCGTCGTATTTCGCACGAAATAGTCTAGTCGTAAATTATATTTTTATTGCATGTACAAATGTTCATACACATGTACATATGTATTATTAATGCTTTGTATGTAGCATATACAATTAGGTGTGTTTTGATATGAAATTTCTGAGAGCGCGGAAAAATGCACGTAAAAATTAAATTTCCAAAGTTAAAAAGCTTCAAAAGTTCTCAAAGCCAGAACCAAAAACTGCGGTTAATTGTACAAAAATATTTTTTACGTCGGAAATTTAACAGCAATACAAATGTATTGACAACCCATATACATACATATGTATGCTGTCAATAATTCACCATAATCGAATTGCTGGGACACATTAATAATGTGTTAGTTACACCGTTTATAACTCAAGAACAACTGGACCGATTTTGATGATTTCTTTTTTGTTAAATTCGCCTCCACCACGAATAACAGAAAATCTACTTAAATCTATAAAATGGAAAGCTTCAGATCAATAAATAATTAAAAATAATCGACAAAGGTTATACTACGCAACAAATACAATAAGAAGGAAACATATGATACTGATATGTATAGAGGTCTGTGGGCTATTTGAGGTGTCTTGATTACGAATTTGAGTTCAAAAAGTTTCCGTCACATACAGCCATTTTTGTCATTTTAGTAAATGTGGTGATTCGAACCCTACACCCATTGACTACAACACAAAAAATCCGGATATAGCAACCCAAAATTAACAATCGCAAAATGACTGTAAACTACTACTGAAATCGAAATGTAAATAAAATAAACAAGAACAAAACAAAAGTGTTGACTTCAACTGCACCGAAGCTATAATATAAAAGAAACGTAACATAAAAGAGAATAAAAGTATAAGTAGGTATGAACAATTTCTTTGGAGCTTGTAGACTTGTCTTGGACAGTTAGTTTGTATAGTAGTTATATGTATACTATAGTGGTCGGATATTGATGGTTCCGAAAAATAGACACAACTTCTAGCAGAGAAAAGTATGCGTGTAAAACCTCACATCGATATCTCAAAAACTGAGAGATTAGTTCGTGTACAGACAGGCATGGCTAAATCGCCGGAGCTCGTCACATTGGTCTTTTTATATACTTATGTACATATATACCTAAAAAGATAATATACCCTGGATAAAAATTCGAAAATTTATAAATTTATTCAATAATTTTTTGGTAAGAAAATAAAGGTCGTCGAAAATAACATATGTATAAAAATATATTATTTAATTTATTATGACCAAAAGAAATCAAATGCACTTTAATTTTCTTACGGCTCTCTAAAATGGTCTAGAAGCCAAATATTTTTGACGTGTAGCTATTTCACTGACACATAATGTATATTTTTGCACACATAAGCATATGTACACGTATGAAATTATAGAAAAATCAATAATCACTCAGTCAATGATACACATGAAGACAAAATAATGTTATAGTATTTACATAATTCGATAGGTACGATATTGAGCAGTGAATTTATGAACAAATGTGAGTAATCCTCAACGTGGATATACACAAGAGTGAATTTTTTTCGCTAAAAGCAAAACTTAATTATCTGATAATTACAATATTTTTCACATTTTCATACATATCTATGGATTTTTTTTCATTTATTTCCTCCAATCCCCTCATTTTTCGCACAAGCCTATTTTATTATGTGTCACTCACCTGAATTTTGTCATTGGCACTACGTTTAACATGCGACGTCTGGTACTCATAATCGGTCTCGATGTAGTTCTCGCTGATTTGCACTTTTGGCGAAATCACTTCCAATGTAGCAGTGTCCACTTTCATATTGTATTTTGTTATTGAATTATTTCAGTTAATAAAATTGGCTTAATTGCTCTTGTCTATTTATATATTCGTTTGAATATAAAGTCTAATTGATCTGTGTTTTTACACAAGTCTAGCGATGTATTAAACGTGCAGAAATCGCAAAAGCAATTGCAGTGGTTTTAGTCTTTGAAAATTGTAAATGTCCTTAATTGAATATTTTCACAAATCGCTTCAAGGATTTACGACGTTACGAAATTTACTTTCCACTCACAGCTCAGCTCAGTTTGGCAGTTTTTCAACCAATGAACTCTCACGACACCATACGCTCCTATTTATGTTGAACCCCAGCCGGCGTTTGCTTGTTCTCCAGAGCCGACATAGCCACCATCAGAGCGATTGCACATGTGGTAGTGTGCTTCGATAAAATCACGAAGAAAGCAATGCTACAACACTGATGCGGGGGGCCAAGTGTACACCCCCATCAACAAATTGGGATATCGCGTGGCTTGCAAGTTTGTAGACATGCGTACACATACAAGCGCTAATTCATGCAGCCAGAATACATAGTATGATATATGTATATGTATGTGTATTCATACATGTATGTACATAAGTAGAATTGTGTATATGCTCGCAATGAGTTCTGGCATACCTACGTACGTTTGTATGCGAATATGTGTGACGTTGTTATGTTCGTATTGAAGCAAACGCTAAACATTTGGTACCGGCATCGATATCAGCCGCACTACTGGCTCGTGGCAGCGCTTTGCCGGCTTTGCATTTGCTAAATAGTCTGTCGTTCGCAAAACAATTTGTTTTTTTTTCGCACATACAAGTACATACATATGTATGTACGTATGTGTCTACCTAAATATAAGTACAGGTTTTGAGCCAAAGGGCAATACATTTCAAAAATTTTTACTAAAATTGAGTTTCCAAAAATGGGACAACGAAGTTAACTTAAGGAATGTAAATGTGACCTCATATTAGATCCATGTATTGTATTTACATGTGTTTGTATGTATAATGCTCAACTTCTTTCAATGGGTCATCAGAGTGGAAAATAAAATCTCATCTGCCGTTTGGAGATCTTTCCCAAACCGAAACAAGGAGTAGAAGCTCTCATACGAAGTTAACTTAAGGAATGTAAATGTGACCTCATATTAGATCCATGTATTGTATTTACATGTGTTTGTATGTATAATGCTCAACTTCTTTGAATGGGTCATCAGAGTGGAAAATAAAATCTCATCTGCCGTTTGGAGATCTTTCCCAAACCGAAACAAGGAGTAGAAGCTCTCATACGACTATCTACGCCATTTGGAACTGAAAGGTTCATAATTTGGACAAACAACTAAATAAGGTACCTATTATTATCGTGACTAGCTGAGTCAAATTAGCCCTCAGCTGTAAGTCAATTCAATCCCTCAGTTTTAGAGATTTCGATCTGAAATTGTACACACCTCCTTTCCTCCCCAAAAAGCAGCTCATTTGTTGGAACCGACGTTATTGGACCAATGTAGGATATATGTAACTGTAATACAAACTGAACAATCGTAATAGAGGGATTGTAGGGAAAGAAAGTTAGTGCCGTCTCCAAATACATATATTGTTCAAATCGAGTCACTATAACACATAGCTGCCATAAAAATTGACAAACTGACTGAAGGGCATTATAACTTCGGCGCAAGCGAAGTTAATGAGTTTTCTTTCTTTTAATACTTTAAATTCTACCTGAAAAGTCGACTGTTGTACATATGGTAGTTAATCCATGTCATCTGGTTTCAGCTATGTATCATAATTTTCCTTAAGTAAACTTGTTTGGAGAAGACCAACAGGGTTCAACACAAAGAACTCTACTGTTGAAACATTGCCTCTATTATTCCTGTTAGTAAGTCTGATCAATACCACGCTGGACATGGTCACCACTTTCACCTTCTACAAAAATTATTTGGTATGCTTTTAACTCGTTTAATAAATCATAAAATCGTCTCTCTCTTTCTCACATAAAAACTCACCGTCGGTATTCTCAACCAAAAAATATCTCTCAAAAAGCTTATCCTTTGGAAGTGCTTTGCTTATATGCTTGCATATACTTCATTATTCTCTAGTATTTTCCTAGCACTTTCAAGGACACTGAACATTTTAAATGATTCATCAGAGCTTTGGTGGAATTTTCAAGAACGCTGAGCATTCTAAATAGTAGTTCTACAGAGCTTTTGGTTCATTTTCAAGGACGCAAAGTCGAATGCGGAAAGCGTAAAGGTAAGATATCAAAAACTTGTATAGTATGCATGTACCTAAATACATACAAATATTA
The DNA here is from genome assembly GCF_016617805.1 of Bactrocera tryoni. NCBI lineage: Eukaryota > Metazoa > Arthropoda > Insecta > Diptera > Tephritidae > Bactrocera > Bactrocera tryoni. The sequence continues at coordinate 60,551,066 of NC_052501.1, read as the reverse complement.
TTATGCAACCTTATACTTTAAAGTAGCGCTAGAATGCTTATACAGAGAAATGTATTGTATGCACTCTCAAGCCATCGTGTACCTTATGTGGTATACGTTTGCGGCATAGAAGACGTGGTACTCAGTTCAAATTTCTGCATGCCCATCTTTTCTTCCACTTACAACTCCATTAGTAATTTATGTGTTGTGTTCGGTTCTTTCATGCACTTTGCTTTGCTCACACTTTTTGAAAGTTCGGTTGTATGGATTATTTTATTATTTCTTTAGTGGGCCTGACATTCACGCTTATAGATGCTCGTCCGGTTGCCCCACTATTAAGGATTCTTCTAGAAGAGCGTTTCGCAAACGGCTGGAATTGACAATGACCGGGTGGATAGACAGTGCCAGCTGATACGGTCGCCTTCATTGTGCCATTCCAATAGCTGCACATAGAAAAAGAAGCGTGTATGGTTTGTATGGACATATGCTCGAACATTTATGGAGTGGGCTACAGACGATCGCATATGAACTATTGCACATACATATTTCCACACATATGTTCATCCATGTACATATCTATGTACATATGTATATGAGTATATGCCCAACATGTGTGTAAAAGACGGTCTGTTTCATTAATTTCTAGTTGCGCCTGGTGGCTGGTAAAATTCCACAAGTCTAGCTCAATTGATCCACAGTGCGAGTGCATATGGAAATTTACAACGAATAATATTATATAACTTTTTGCTATTTAATATTTTGTGTGTAAGCAAACAAACTACTTGGAGAATTGTGCAAAAAATAATAATAATAAAAGTGTAAATATGACACGCATTTCAATGAAGTACATACATATGTATGTGAGGGTATGCAGCATGAATGAGCAGCTAATTGTGCACTGGGGGACTATAAGGTGGTGCAGGTATGCAGCAGAGGGATGCTCTTCGAAGCGACGTGAAGTTGCTACCACTGCTCCGTCGGCTTTAGCTAGTTCCAAGCATGCAACTATAGCTACTCGATTTCTTTTCCGAACGTATGCTGGTTAGTTCTGGATATTTCTTCTGATTTCATATATGTAACTCTCATGAAATGTTTATGGAGGCAATTTGACACTAATGGTATTTCATTAATTGTATGCAAGGCTATCTTTAAAAAACAATTAACTAATGCTTACATTTTGTTTTGAATAAAATGGGATTTTCCGTAGTATCACTCAGATGAAATATGTATATGTATGTACATTAGGGTGATTAAAATTTTTTTTTTTTTTCAATTGGTACTCGCAAAAATAGGTTCCTAGACACCTCTAAGAAAGCCTCTCCAAATATGAGTTTTTAATTGTAACGGGAAGGTCCTCCGCCTAACGGTTTTCTCTTTTTTCTTATTATCAGATAGAGAAATTTATATCTCGCTTCCAACTACTTGAAAAATATCTTGTTAATTAGGTTTTGTAGGAAATAGAATGCTCTAAAATATGGTCTCTTATGATTTTTTCGTAAACCCAACCGTTTAAAAGATATTAACGGTTGAAATTTGACTATTTTTGGGAAAATTTTTCATTTCTTATGAATTTTATAACTCAATGAAAAAAAATTATTATGAATGATGTGGAAACATCTAGACACTTTCTCCTCCACAGTTCGGCTTTCGCCGGATTCAGTTTGAAGCATCTTGATTATCATACTTTTTACGAACCTGTCGATTTGGCTGGAATTCATATTAGCTGTCTCAATCAATTTTTGGGAGGCGCTTTGCCGATTTGTGAAGGTCTTTTTGATCCGAACCTAAGAGTCCAACTGGAAATCAACCTATTTAACCTAAACTAACCTATATGAAGGCAAGAATATACCCGTAATTGGATCTCATGTAACGACAAAGTACCAGAATCTGCTTTCGCATTTTATTTTTATTCCCTTTAGTCACCTTGGAATTCACAAAATATGGTTTTTAAATTTATTGCTGCTTTTAGTCATTAATATTTACGCCTTGAAATCTTCTGCTATAGGTCTTACGCTCAAGCTCCAATTTTAATATTGACCAATCTTATTCTACAAGAAAATTTTCTGAAAAATTGTACTTAATTCATTGCTTCATGAAGATCTAAAAGTACACGCTGAGCCGGTGCGTAACAAGCTGTATATTTGTTTGTTTTAATTAGCTACCGTGGTTTCTTCTACACTTTGGTTATTTTTATAAACGAGAGAAGACATTGCCAAGTACCCATTGTACGGATCACTCTTCAACACGACAATGCGAGCTCTCACACATCGATTGAATTGTTTTGAAAACAATAAATAGATTTTCAATGGTTAATATTGCTCTAAAATCCCGAAATATAAAAGGCAACCTGTGTACGTAGCGTGGATAGTCCGGATATAAATTCAGTCCGTTCCGATGTCATTGGCTCGATTGTCGTGCGAGTGCTAGCACGCCCTCGTTAAGAAAACTATGGCTTTGTAATCTACATATACATAATATAAGGAAAAAAGAATTTTTAGTCAAATAATTGAAAAATTAATTTTCGGCAAGAGGAAAGAGAAGGAATTGTAGAAGGATAATAACAGAGGTAAACTGCATCATAATTCTACAACTTTGGTCACAACCAAAAGGAAAAAATTCAGTGAATGGATTAAAATCCAAAAAAATTATAACTTCAACATAATTGGAAGTTTTTTAGCTAACCCTTTGGAACTAAAAAAAATATTGTCTTAAAGATTTCGAGGTTTCAAGCTTATCAGTAAGCCTAGCTATTCCTAGAACTGGTGCAAATTTAGATTTTTAGCTAGCCAACTTTTTCTTGCCTTTAGCGATTTCATGGTAAAAACGATAAAAACTGCATCCCATACATGGATTTGCATATGAATGATTGCATTTACTCGTTAGTAACCTAGGAAATCTAGACATTTTAAAGGCCATTGGCGCGATTCGAAAGTAAATTGTTGTTATAAAATTTTTCCATGAAATTATTGAACAACTTTAATGGAATACTCTTTTATATAAATATACTAGTGGTTCCTGCCACGCGTTGCTGTGGTATACATTATATACTATTATTCATATAGTAAACTATTCATTACAGCGAAAATTTTATTTACAAATAAAGGAGAAAACGTTTTTGTCGGTAGAAGAATCTAAGGGATTGTGTTTGAGATTTAATTTTGAATATGTTCATAGAAATAAATTTCATTGGAAAAAATAACGAATTTAAGACTGCTTTCTCAATGTTGGTTACCTTTCTGTTCAGTCAATAGATTTGTCCACTTAATAGATTGTACTTAATAAACATCAACAATGTGCATGGTTATTGGAGTTATCCGCTTAATAGAGCGTCCATTTAATAGAGCTTTCGCTGTATTTTTTTATTTATGAATTGTTTTTACTATCCTATCTTCAAAGTTGGTTCAAACCGGACACAGTGTGCTAAATTTTACTAAAATCGGTTCAGTAGTTTAGGAGTCCATCACGGGCAAACAACGAGACACGTACTTTTTATATATAAAGATTTATATAAATTCATACTGGTATATATGTATGTGTATACCTAATAATTAAAGTAGCAAAAGAAAATGAAAGCTAAAGAAGCATTTTAGAAAAAATTTCCATCAACTGAGTTGACTATACTACTGACTGAGCTTGCCAAGCGGTGATACCTTATAGTCGGCGGAACATCGTTAAGTGGATGTAAGGTTAGAAGCAATTTTGGTAAGTCGAGATTAATAGATGAACACTGCTGTTTTAAAATCTTGACACTGACTTCAAATCCAATCATTAATTTTTTATATCCTGAAGTTTGCAATACCCAGAAGGAAATGTGAGAGGCTTTATATACATAGTATATAGATATGTAATATACATAAATAATCAGCTTTGGGTGGTCTTAGCCATATACATCTGTCTGTCTATATATACGCGATACACATACATATATAAACCAAGAAGCTGCTTATTTGTCGGAAGCGTTCATATTAAATCACCATAGCATATAACGTAATACAAACTAATCGAACAAATTCCCCTAAGGCAACGCTAAAATCTCCGAACAAATTTCGATAGAATTTCAGATCAGACCACTATGACACATACATATGTACATACATAACTGTCATTCAAACTGACCGATCAAAATCAAGATAAAGATATGTTTCTTTATTCTTCTTCTTTATTGGCGTAGACACCGCTTACGCGATTATAGCCGAGTTAACAACAGCGCGCCAGTCGTTTCTTCTTTTCGCTACGTGGCGCCAATTGGATATTCCAAGCGAAGCCAGGTCCTTCTCCACTTGGTCCTTCCAACGGAGTGGAGGTCTTCCTCTTCCTCTGCTTCCCCCGGCGAGTACTGCGTCGAATACTTTCAGAGCTGGAGTGTTTCCGTCCATTCGGACAACATGACCTAACCAGCGTAGCCGCTGTCTTTTAATTCGCTGAACTACGTCAATGACGTCATATATCTCGTACAGCTCATCGTTCCATCGAATGCGATATTCGCCGTGGCCAACGCGCAAAGGACCATAAATCTTTCGCAGAACTTTTCTCTCGAAAACTCGCAACGTCGACTCATCAGTTGATGTCATCGTCCAGGCCTCTGCACCATATAGCAGGACGGGAGTTATGAGTGACTTAGAGAGTTTGGTTTTTGTTCGTCGAGAGAGGACTTTGCTTCTCAATTGCCTACTCAGTCCGAAGTAGCACCTGTTGGCAAGAGTTATATTGCGTTGGATTTCTAAGCTGACATTGTTGGTGGTGTTTACGCTGGTTCCAAGATAGACGAAATTATCTACGACTTCGAAGTTATGACTGTCAACAGTGACGTGAGAGCCAAGCCGCGAGTGCGACGACTGTTTGTTTGATGACAGGAGATATTTCGTCTTGCTCTCGTTCACTGCCAGACCCATTTGCATTGCTTCCTTGTCCAGTCTGGAGAAAGCAGAACTAACGGCGCGAGTGTTGAGGCCGATGATAATAATATCATCGGCATACGCCAGCAGCTGTACATTCTTATAAAAGATTATACCTGCTCGATTAAGTTTTGCAGCTCGAATGATTTTCTCCAGCAGCAGGTTGAAGAAGTCGCACGATAGGGAGTCGCCTTGTCTGAAACCTCGTTTGGTATCGAACGGCTCGGAGAGGTCCTTCCCGATCCTGACGGAGCTTTTTGTGTTGCTCAACGTCAGTTTACACAACCGTATTAGTTTTGCGGGGAATCAGTTTGTTGACGGCCTTTAATCTTTCACACAATACGCTCGATAGAACCTTATACGCGATGTTGAGGAGGCTTATCTCACGGTAGTTGGCGCAGATTGTGGGGTCTCCCTTTTTATGGATTGGTCATTGCACACTTAAATTCCAATCGTTGGGCATGCTTTCGTCCGACCATATTTTACAAAGAAGCTGATAAGGAGCATGCATCAGCTCTTCGCCGCCGTGTTTGAATAGCTCGGCCGGCAATCCATCGGCCCCCGCCGCTTTGTTGTTCTTCAGACGGGTAATTGCTATTTGAACTTCTTCATGGTCGGGCCATAGAACGTCTGCTCCATCGTCATCGATTAAGGAATCGGGTTCGCCTTCTCCTGGTGGTGACCGTTCACTGCCATTCAGCAGGCTGGAGAATTGTTCCCTCCATAATTTAAGTATGGTCTGGGCATCGGTGACTAGATCACCTTTGGGGGTTCTAAACGAGTATGCTCTGGTCTTGAAACCTTCTGTAAGCCGCCGCATTTTTTTATAGAATTTTCGAGCATTACCGCTGTCGGCCAGCTTATCAAGCTCTTCATACTCACCCATTTCGGCCTCTTTCTTTTTCTGTCTACAAATGCGTCTCGCTTCCCTCTTCAACTCTCGGTATCTATCCGAACCCGCACGTGTTGTGGTCGATCGCAACGTTTCTTTATTCAGTAACTTTAATTCTACTTGAAAGAATTTTATATCAAACAACGATGCACCTATGAAGAGTATAAAGCTTCGGTGCAGCCGAAGTTATCGTTTTTTTTTTTTTATAGAGTGTTTGCATGTCTCAATATGTGGAATATAGAAAGTGAACGTTTGCAAGAAATAATATACATAGTTAGTATTACAGGCGAGCTCAATGACTTCAACAATTTTGCACACATGGAACGCCACACCAATTGTCTTGAGAATTTTTCGCTAAAGCAAAATTTTCCGCTGTTTATTTAATAGTTAATTCCAATATTATATAAAACAAGGAAAGCGCTGTAATACCCTTCACAATACAAGTACTTGATTAGAATTTGTATGGCCGACAAATGAGCAGCTTCTTGGTGAGAAGAGGACGAGTATCTCTCTCGATATCTCAAAAACTGAGGGACTAGCATATATGTAAGCAGACAGTCGGAAGGACAGAAGGATGTGGCTGATCATTTATATATATATTATATAGAGTCTCCAACGTTTCCTTCTGGGTGTTACAAACTTCGTGGCAAATTTAATGTACTTTTTCAGGCTATGAAAAATAAAATTGTCTCCTCTTAAGTGTTAGAACAACAAATGAAAAACACATGTTTGGCCAAAATATACACTTCGATTATATATAATGATATTTGAGGATTAACACCTGGTTAAATTATAAATATTTATATACAAGGTCTGTCGCAAAAGAAACAGGACTGTTAAAAAAAATAAAAATAAATTAATATTTTTCAAAAGTTATATTTTTTTATTCAAAGTAGTTTCCTTGTGCTTCGATACAGCGTTTAGCCCGGTCAATTAGCATTTCAAATGAGTGTTTAAGGTCATTTTTCGGAATGCTCTTGAGAATATCGGTCGTCGCCTTTTGGATAGCTGAAATATCCTGAAACCAGTGTCCTTTCATGGGCAAACGAAGTTTTCCAAATAGGTAAAAATCACAGGGTGCCAGATCAGGTGAGTAGGGTGAGTGATTAATGGTTAATATGGAGTTTTTTGTCAAAAAATCAGTGACAAGCGGCGACCGATGACGCGGCGCATTATCGTGCAACAGGCGCCAGGACCCTGCCTCACGGTATTGTGGTCGAGCACGACGAATGCGTGACAAAAGACGCTTCATAACACCAAGATAAAACATAGCATTAATCGTTTGGCCAGGTGGGACGAACTCTCGGTGTACAATACCCTCGGAATCGTAAAAACAAATCAGCATTGTCTTTATTTTTGACTTCTGAAGACGACCGACTTCTGATCGTCACAGAGGTCCTCACGACCTTCTTGGAATCGCTTAAACCACTCATGCACATTACTACGGGATAGGCACTGATCACCATAAACTTTTTTCATCATTTGAAATGTTTCAGTAAACGTTTTCCCAAGTTTAAAACAAAATTTAATATTTGCTCTTTGCATTTTACGACCGATGACCAAAAGCTGCTGTCACTTTTTGATCGATAACATCGATTGTAGTTATCCAATTGTCTTAAAATTTTTACGAAATGTCAACAAGAGATCAAACTTTATATTTCATATACCCACCAATAGGTGGCGGCACCAGAAACAGTTATATTTGAAAAGTTCTGTTTCTTTTGCGACAGACCTTGTATGTACATACATAACCGAATAAATACATATTTTACGCCTATAATAAAGTTATTATTATGATGTACGTATGTAGTTAAAGGCGGAATGAAATAATCTCTCATTTTTTTGAAATAAAATATATTTTTATTGTTATTTTTAATCTTTATAGTTGCACGTGTTTATCGAATGCAACGATTCACATATAAAAAAATATTATAATTAATACAGAGCCATATTCACACAACGTGATAAGCAGTAAGATAAGAGTATAGGATATAAATATGTAAGCTTGGAGTATATACTATACATACATACAATGAAATGTTGGATGCTTAAAACCCGATTATTGTGGGATCACGTGCATTTTTGTTCATCCATATTTTGTTATTATGTAAATAAACACTCAGTATCACAATAATACTAACATCAGTAAAGAAGTTGTCGGTTTTCTAAAGTCAGAGTTAAGCGTACTGCATTAAATTGCAGAAAAACTATTTTATGTTCAATGAAAGTGTCTCAAAACTGACAAGAATTGGCCGAAGATTATTTTAAAAATTTAATTTTCAGAGTAACGCTTATGGTTTACGAGACGTCTTATTTTCATTTCTTACATACATTCATACATGCAAGAAGTATCAAAGATATCTCTAATAAAACTCCAAAACCGCTTAGTTACAAAAAATTTTCTGCGCGGTTTGGGAAATCGCGACTTTGCCCAGCAAGACGCTACTGCCAAACTCGAATACATTGAGAGGACTAACATCGAAGTAGGACCACATCTTGTTTTAGGACAAGATCACGCTTTGTTCTAACCAGCAGTAGTGACCGAAGAGGTCGAAACTTATGAAAAACAAGTAAGGAAGGGCTAAGTTCGGGTGTCACCGAACATTTTATACTCTCGCACGATAAAGTGATAATCGAGATTTCATTATCCGTCATTTACATATTTTTCAAATACCGTGTTTGTGTAAAGTTTTATTCCGCTATCATCATTGGTTCCTAATGTAAATATACATACAGAGAAGGCATCAGATGGAATTCAAAATAGCGTTATATTGGATGAAGGCGTGGTTGTGAACTGATTTCACCCATATTTTGTACATGTCATCAGGGTGTTAAGAAAATATTATATGCCGAATTTCATTGAAATCGGTCTAGTAGTTCCTAAGATATGGTTTTTGGTCCATAAGTCGGCGACGCCACGCCCATTTTCAATTTTTAAAAAAAGTTTGGATGCAGCTTCCTTCTGCCATTTTTCTCGTAAAATTTAGTCTTTCTGACGTTTTTTGTTTGTCGGTTAACGCACTTTTAGTGATTTTCAACATAACCTTTGTTTGGGAGGTGGGCGTGGTTATTATCCGATTTCTTCCATTTTTGAACTGTATATGGAAATGCCTGAAGGAAACAACTCCATAGAGTTTGGTTGACATAGCTATGTTAGTTTCCGAGATATGTACAAAAAACTTAGTAGGGGGCGGGGCCACGCCCACTTTTCCAAAAACATTATGTCCGAATATGCCCCTCTCTAATGCGATCCTTTGTGTCAAATTTCATTTTAATATCTTTATTTATGGCTTAGTTATGACACTTTATAGGTTTTCGGTTTTCGCCATTCAGTGGGCCGATTTTGCCCATCTTCGAACTTAACCTTCTTATTGAACCAAGAAATACTTGTACCAAGTTTCATCATGATATCTCAATTTTTACTCAAGTTACAGCTTGCACGAACGGACAGACAGACGGACGGACGGACAGACAGACATCCGGATTTCGACTCTACTCGTCACCCTGATCCCTTTGGTATATATAACCCTATATCTGACTCTTTTAGTTTTAGGACTTACAAACAACCGTTATGTGAACAAAGCTATTATACTCTCCTGAGCAACTTTGTTGCGAGAGTATAAAAACGGAGGGACTAGTTCGCCTATATATGTATAGCCAGACAGACATTTATATTTATCATTCTATGTGTTACAAACTTCGTGGCAAACTAATATAACCTGTTCAAGGTATTGTTTCCACAAATTTGTAATGATGGCTCATCCATGACTGCTAATTGCTTTATTTTTTTTTTAAGAATTTGAAGCGGCAATTTGAACAATAATTTTTAAACTCTCACTATTCACTCAATAGATAATTAAATTATACACTTTTCCATAATAATATACCAATTATTCTTACCTAAATCGATAAATAAAATTTTTTGCAAAAGATATATGAATAAAATTAGGCAGAACCGAACCAAATAGTCGCACGATCACGAAAAGGCATTGACATAGTGCAGTACAGCATAACATGTGGTTAGATATGAAACCTGGTCTTCTTCCAAGCATAGTCCATTTGGACCACCTTGTAGTTTAATTTTGACAGGGTCATAAGGCTTTTGCCTAAACAAGGGATAAACCCTCACAGGTATACAAGAGTAAATTAGGCCTTAAGAAACTCATTGGAACTTTAACAGAAATCTCTAGTAGCGTTGTCAATTAACCGGTGATTGAACCTAAAGCAGGGTTTGGGAGGTGGACTTCTATATTTATTTGTAGCAGAATACAAAAGCATATTTAATTAAAAAAAAAAAACTTAGAGAGCTAGCAATGTTTTTCCTTTCCTTGTGATGCCCTAACACCGTAGTCGCTATATAATAATATTAAAATACCCTTTTAGTTTACTTATACACAATATAATTTTCTATATATACATATATAATATATATATTAAATATACATATATATATATACGTCGTCATAAGAGAATTCGTGTGAAGACTTTTAACAAGAGGTTTTATTGTAAAACATAAACGCTGATATGGAATTCTTAAAATTGCCGACTTATATAAATACACTTCCGTTTACTGAAGTTCAAGGCCGATATATGGCGACGCTTATTCTGCTGCGGATATATATGAGCTCCGAGTAATTCATTCTAACGACAAATGATTTTGTTTATTTTTATTGGAACTCTCCAAGAAACACTCTCAAACAAATTCAAAATTCTGCAATGCGATAAAAAGTCGTTTTCCTTTATATATACATAAGTATTAGTAAGTATACAAATACATTATTTTCTCCTTTGAAGTTGGTCGCCTTGTCGTGGCGAAGGGGCTTAAGTAAGAGTAAAGTGTGCATCCCAAAGGAAACGCACTCTAATCTTACGAACTAAGAGGGACACTTCATAATTCCCACAATAGTGATATGGATAAATAAACTCTAGGTTTTACGCCCATCTCCTATTGTGGAAGTATGAGGATACCCGAACCAACACCACCCTAAGCCAAGGTGTCGAGGTACCCGTGCCGAGGGCTGAATGGTCAGCGGGGGGTAATAAATAGCTGATCGGGAACGTTACCCTCCGATGCCCGGGCGAGGTCGGAGGTATAAAAGCCTTCTCTCCGCATACCGGCTCTGCGGACGAGTGACCAACCCTTTCCGGATTACTCGTAGGACCAAAATATGAACGGAAACAATAACACAACAACTACAACAACCAAATTGACGACAACAGCAACGACTAAGGACATGAACTATAGGAATCCTATTACGGAATCCGAAGAAGACGAACTACTTGCCTCCAGCCAGGAGACGAGTAAGAGTACAACCGGACATACCAACCAAAGTATACCGGTAGATACAGCAGTGAAAACCCCAGATATAAGGGAGGAAGCGTCCACCTCCAAGGCTGCCATGAGCACCAACCAAAGTGCACTGGCGGCTAAAGGAGAGAACAAAAAGAAGCGCAAGAAATCCCAGAATCAGCTGAGGAAAAAGCGGTACCAGAGGGCAGTTTTCATACTAGGGAAGATAGCCAAAGACCAGGCAGCTGGTACCCCAGTTGATGAGGCTAAAACAAAGCGCCTCAAATCTATCGTAGAGGAATATGAAGACTACCTGAAAAGGAAGCAATCACGACCTCAAGAAGAGAGCAAACGAGAGAGCACTTCTCAGAAGAGAAATCGCTCCATCACAGAGGTACCTGGAACTCAGCCCAAAAAACCGAGGCGGAGTGAAGGTGAACACAGCAGCACAACAACGGCAAGGCATTTCTGCGATGTAGCCAGGATAGCCTGCAGGAGGCCATCATAGATGGAAATTCCTCCTCTCCGGGCACAATACAGGACAGATGGGTGGAGATCGACGTCAGATTGTCAAGTATGGTGCTAAGCTATGTACTCGACAATCCTGCGGGTCCTCACCTGAGACCCTCAGGGGCTACAAGGTCATCAAGTGCGCGGACCAGGCCTCGCTAGATTTCCTGACGGGTAGTGTTGCTAAAATTAGCAAAGCCTTTGTAGGCCTCCAATTGAGGCTTACACCCGCCAAGGAAATTCCGAAGAGACCTCGTGCTCGCATTTGGTTACCCCCTCTAGAGGAGCCAGGCGAAAAACTCCTGAGATGCATTAAGCTGCAGAACAAATCTATACCTGGTATAGATGAGTGGCAGCTAATCAAGAAGGAAAAACTGAATAAAGCAACCAAGCCAATACTAGTGGCCATTTGTGATGAGTCCATTGAGGCTCTGAAGAAGACTGACTACAAAATCAGCTTCGGAATCCGCAAGGCCAGACTAAAAATCTTCCAAGGCGACAAAGCGGCTGACGAAGACGACACGGAAGAGGTCGACGACGCCAGCCAGTTGCTAAGGAATGTGGGCATCGAAGTAACCCTAGATTCCCAATAACATAAGATGCGTCCAGATAAACCTACAGCACTCGAAGAGTGGTACAGCGAATCTGACAACCCTCGTGAACGAGGGGGGCATCGACATCAGCCTAGTACAGGAGCCTTGGGTCAATGAAGATACCATTAAAGGGCTAAACAGCAGCAACTATAACCTGTTTTACACACGGAACAGAGGCATGCATTCTTATCAATAAAAGTATAAATGCATTTATTTGTCCTAATTACAGCACAGCAGATATCACAGTAGTAAAGGTGGAACAGAAGGAAAAGCCCTTCTACTTGATCTCGGCCTACTTGGCCCATGACGAAGGCTTACCACCGGCCCCGCTCACCAGACTAATAGAGGAGAACAGGAAGGATGATGTCCTAATAGGGTGTAATGCAAACGCAAGGCACACCGTATGGGGTAGCTCCAGTATAAACACCAGAGGTGAGTCACTCTTGCAGTATATTTTGAATAGTAATCTAAGAATTTGCAACAAGGGCGATAAGCCAACTTTTATTTTCCCAAGCTCGGATAGGTTTCCGGGGTGGAAGGAAGTGCTTGACCTCACGCTATCAACAGGCACAGACAGTCTCTTTGTGGATAACTGGAGGGTATCCGATGAGCCTTCCATGTCGGATCACTCCTGGATACTCTTCAGCATCCGCGAGAAGTACAGTGCGCCTCTCACATACCGGAACCCTAGAAGAACGGCATGGGGAAAATTTACCAGTATAGCAACAAAATGCCTTGAAAAGGGAGTCAATAAGAGTATCAGAAATCCTGAGGAATTAGATTCAGAAGTAGAGAAGTTGGAAAAAATCTTAACCACAACTTTTAATAAATCTACTCCGCTAACAGTTTTGAAAAAGAGAAAGTCTCTTCCTTGGTGGTACAGTGAACTCAAGAATTTGAGAACACAACTAAGGAAAGCTTTCAATGAGAGTTTTAGAACCAAAATCTGGCAGCCATATAAAGACATTATGAAAGAATACAAAAAAGCAGTCAGGAAAGCTAAAAACGACTCATGGCGATCTTTCTGCACATCGATAGAAAGTTGCAGAGAAGCCGCTAGGCTGAGTAAAATGCTATCCAAAGATCATATTAATACTGCCTACATTAGGGCGGAGGGAAGTGATTTGACCTCCTCGGCAAAAGAGTACTAATCACAACGCACTTCCCCGGGAGTCAGCAAACACCTTCAACGAGGGTTCAACCAGAACCACCGCTGAACGCAGCTGACTATCGAAGCCAAATAGTAGACAAAAGAAAAATCAAATATGCCATAAATAGTTTTGCACTATTTAAAGCGGCAAGTCCTTACGGTATTAGGCCCATAATGCTGCAAAAACTGGTATAACCAATGGTTCTAAGGCTTGAAAATATATACAAAGCTAGCATTCAACTATCTTATATCCCAAGAAGTTGGAAAAGGAGTAAAGTTGTGTTGCTTCCAAAACCAGGCAGAAGAACACACGAGAATGCCAAGGATTTTAGACCTATAAGCCTTACCTCCTTTATGGTGAAGGTACTAGAAAGACTAATAGATCTACACGTAAGAACAATAATGGCGGAGAAGTTATCGAAGTCCCAACATGCGTACATGAAGGGCCGATCAACCGAAACCGCCCTTCACGAGGTGATAAGTGTAATTGAAAAATCACTACACCACAAACAACACACCATGGCTGCATTTCTAGACATAGAGGGCGCCTTCAACAACATAGAAGTAAATGCAATAATTAATTCTCTGGCACATGGTGGCATAGACGACACTATGTGCAGATGGATACTATCGATGCTTGAGAATAGGAAGATTATAGCTTCAAACGGCGCTGCAACACAAACAAGCTATGTGAGTAGAGGGACGCCTCAAGGGCGGGTCCTCTCTCCGCTTCTATGGGTTGCAGCGCTGAACGAAATACTACTCCAACTAAACGATTGGAGGAGTGAAAGCAGTAGCGTATGCAGACGATATAGGGTTGTTGGTTTCAGGTATGTTTCCTTCAACAGTCAGCGAGATTATGGAAAGAGCACTTCGTAGGTTAAACCTATGGGCTAAAAACAATGGTCTAGGAGTTAACCCGAACAAAACAGAACTGATGCTATTCACAAGCAGACCCAAAATACCTCAGCTTCAACTTCCGGTACTAAACGGTACAACACTCACTCTATCCCCCACAGCTAAATACTTGGGGGTGGAGATTGACACCAAACTGTCCTGGAAAATAAATATAGAAAAAAGAATAAACAAAGCATACATGGCCTACTATACTTGTAAGAAAATCGTCAACAAGAATTGGGGCCTTAAACCAAGTATAATCATGTGGATGTATACGGCTTTCATAAGACCTATACTTACATATGGAGCTCTGGTGGTGGAATAAAAGAATTAGGAAGTTGGAATCAGCAGAACTACGGGCATAGTGTAATTCTAAACAAACTCTTCTTCTTCTTAATTGGCGTAGACACCGCTTACGCGATTATAGCCGCGTTAACAACAGCGCGCCAGTCGTTTCTTCTTTTCGCTACGGGGCGCCAATTGGATATTCCAAGCGAAGCCAGGTCCTTCTCCACTTGGTCCTTCCAACGGAGTGGAGGTCTTCCTCTTCCTCTGCTTCCCCCGGCGAGTACTGCGTCGAATACTTTCAGAGCTGGAGTGTTTTCATCCATCCGGACAACATGACCTAGCCAGCGTAGCCGCTGTCTTTTAATTCGCTGAACTATGTCAATGTCGTCGTATCGAATGCGATATTCGCCGTGGCCAATGCGCAAAGGACCATAAATCTTTCGCAGAATTTTTATCTCGAAAACTCGTAACGTCGACTCATCGGTTGCTGTCATCGCCCAAGCCTCTGCACCGTATAGCAGGACGGAAATTATTAGTGACTTATAGAGTTTAGCTTTTGTTCGTCGAGAGAGGACTTTACTTTTCAATTGCCTCTTCAGTCCGAAGTAGCACCTGTTGGCAAGAGCAATCCTGCGTTGGATTTCCAGGCTGACGTTGTTGATGGTGTTAATACTGGTTCCTAAATAGACGAAATTATCTACAACTTCAAAGTTATGACTGTCAACAGTGACGTGCCAAGTAGCGAGTGCGACGACTGTTTGTTTGATGACAGGAGATATTTCGTCTTGCCCTCGTTCACTGCTAGACCCATTTTCTGTGCTTCCTTGTCCAGTCTGGAGAAAGCAGAACTGTTGAGGCCGATGATATTGATATCAGCTGTACACTCTTATAGAAGATGGTACCTTCTCTATTTAGTTCTGCAGCTCGAACTATTTTCTCCAGAAGCAGGTTGAAGAAGTCGCACGATAGGGAGTCGCCTTGTCTGAAACCTCGTTTGGTATCGAACGGCTCGGAGAGGTCCTTCCCGATCCTGACGGAGCTTTTGGTGTTACTCAACGTCAGTTTACACAGCCGTATTAGTTTTGCGGGGATACCAAATTCAGACATCGCGGCGTAAAGGCAGCTCCTTTTCGTTCTGTCGAAAACAGCTTTGAAATCGACGAAGAGGTGGTGTGTGTCGATTCTCCTTTCACGGGTCTTTTCCAAGATTTGGCGCATGGTAAATATCTGGTCGGTTGTGGATTTTCCAGGTCTAAGCCACACTGATAAGGTCCCATCAGTTTGTTGACGGTGAGCTTTAATCTTTCACACAACACGCTCGATAGAACCTTATATGCGATGTTGAGGAGCCTAATCCCACGGTAGTTGGCGCAGATTGTGGGGTCACCTTTTTTATAGATTGGGCATAGCACACTTAAATTCCAATCGTTGGGCATGCTTTCGTCCAACCATATTTTGCAAAGAAGCTGATGCATGCTCCTTATCAGTTCCCCGCCGCCGTGTTTGAATAGCTCGGCCGGCAATCTATCGGTCCCCGCCGCTTTGTTGTTCTTCAGGCGGGTAATTGTTATTCGAACTTCTTCATGGTTGGGCAATGGAACGTCTGCTCCATCGTCGTGTAGGATGGAGTCATGTGTAGAAGTTCGCGCAAGTGAGGAAAGTTCTCTGATCGCCATTCACTTGGGAGTGGCCTGAAACCTTTTACACATGGCTCAAGCAGCTCACTACTACCGGTCTTTGACCAAGTATCCTCTGGGTAGCCTAAGAACATCCGTTCGAAGGCGAGCTAAAGTGAGAAGGCGAAACATTCCCCTACATAGGGTTGTGCGCTGGGTTTGGGACCCGCCACGTAAAAATCAGTACCAATGAACACAAAAAAAAAAATTGTAAACAAGCTCACCATTAATAAATCAGACTACATTCTCCCAAAGCTGGATTTCAATAGACACTTCCAGGTGAGGATACCATCTAGACGAGAATGGAGAAGAGGTTCAATAGTAGAGGAAGATACCACCTCAGTCTATACCGACGGGTCCAAAATGGATTGCGGAGTAGGCTCGGGGGTATTCTCCGCTGATCTAGGCATATCTCACTCTATACGTCTACCGAACTCGGCTAGCATCTTCCAAGCAGAAGTACTAGGCATAGAAAAAGCCTGCGAAGTTCTATTAGAAAACCACGGGAATATACATAAAGCAACTATATTTACGGATAGCCAGGCGGCCCTCCTGGCATTGTGTTCACCCATGACAAATTCCAGTATAGTTCACAACTGCAAGAGAGCACTAAGCTCAATAAAAGACAAGCTCCAACTAAACTTGATCTGGGTTCCCGGCCACAGGAACATTTTCGGTAACGAAAAAGCAGACGAGTTGGCAAAGGCAGGAGCTTTCCTCAATGAATCCGAGGCGGAGCTAATACCAAGCCCGCTGGGATCGATGAAAGGAGAGATCAATAGACAATTTCAACAAATTGCAAACAACAGGTGGAAAAACATTACAAAATGCGTCATAACTAAACAATTATGGCCAACATATGACAGGAAAAAACCAACGACTTATTAAATAGGTCAAGAAAAAGTATTTACAGAATAACAGCTACCACAACAGGGCACTGGCCATTTGGGGAACATGCGTCCAAAATGGGTATGCCCTACAACGACATCTGCCGTGGCTGCGGAGTAGCAGGGAACAAGGAAACAATCTTCCACTTTCTCTGCGAATGCCCAGCTCTAGCACAGATTCGACACAAAACACTCGGAATCCACCAAGCAGCAAACCTTGAATGGATTTCCACCAAAAGCATATCGGACATACTACATAAGTAGTTTCATCGAAACCTCAAAATGGTTTGAGAGAGAAAGTGAAACGTAATAACAGATACAGGAGGTTCTACGAATAGTGTATCAAAATGGCACATCAAGTGCTAATTGAGCCCGATAGAGCTGCACTCCTACCTACCTACCTAAGTATACAAAAGCACATAATGAAGCATATACATATATAAATTTTATTTGGTATAGATTTTTACATACGTACATACGTATGCGAATTGCAAATAAATGCATAATTGAGTTGCTTTTCTAACATACAGATTCATAAAGCATAAGCGATGCTGTTTTAGCTACAAATTTGCAAACAAAAAATTGTTAAAATATTGAACAAAACACTAATAGTAGGTAAAAGGTTTAGATAATACAATATACCATAATATAATACATATGTTGGTTATTTAAAAATAAGATTTTATAAGCCAATGTGCAAAAGCGCCAAAATGATTTACGTAACATTAATATTGATAATTAAAATGTAGTTCGGCCGCACTATTACAAAGCGAGCTGATTTAAAACTTTCATATGTGATGTGTAATGGTTAAAAATCTCTACTTAACGGAATGATACTTAAAAGGACATTTTATCATTTCAATTATCCAAAAACTCCCATTCACTGGAACTTCCATTAGACTCGGCAGAAGGTGGCGGAGTTTTATGCTGCACCTTAGGCGGCATTGCGTACGGATCACATGCGCGTCGAAAGTCTGGTAGGAAACTATTAATCTCCTCATTCACCGGCTGTGTACAAACGAATTGTAAATGTTCGGGTGAGACTTGACGTTGGGCTGACTGAACGGACGCTTTGGTACTAACGTCTTCTTGTTCATATTCCTCCACTAGAGTTGCGGCACGCAAAGCTGCATGACACAAGTCATCGATTGGTTGTCCAGCGGTGTACTCTGAGTAAATATTATCTTCGGCGTCGGCTTCCTCCATGTAGTAGAGCTTTTTGCGTGGCGTTGTCTGGACACCAGCATCTTCGACTTTAGTTTGTTTGGGATATGCTTGGGCGAGATCTTTCAGTGGCATTGGCGTGGGAGTGGAAGCTGGTGCAGCAGGCGGAGAGTGTATTGGAGATGGTGTTGCACATT
Organism: Bactrocera tryoni; assembly: GCF_016617805.1. Taxonomy (NCBI): domain Eukaryota; kingdom Metazoa; phylum Arthropoda; class Insecta; order Diptera; family Tephritidae; genus Bactrocera; species Bactrocera tryoni. The sequence goes on along the minus strand of NC_052501.1, from coordinate 60,532,648 downwards.
CCAAACTAGATTGTTTAGGGCCAAATGAAACGCCAGCTAAATTTAATTCTTCAGCGAGACTTTTGGGTTTTATGGAAAACTTTTGTTTGTCAGGTGAAGCGGGCGACAATGGTGTCGATAGAGAACCACAATGTGATTTGGTTTTCAATGTTGCATTTGTTTTGCTGTTTGATATAAAGAAAAATACATACATACATATCTATGTTTATAAATGAATGAAATATAATAATACGTTTATTTGTACACTTTAAGAAAATATTCTCAATATGACAGTTACATTTGTTATGTTAGTTTGACAGATACATATACAAGTATTAGTTCCTAGTGGAAATCTCAACAAAGTACAATGGATCGGATTTAGACTCATAGTTTCTTAAGAAAAGTTGTTCCGAATGATCCATAGAACATTTCCTGCATAATAAAAAAAATCGGCGCGCTTTTATATACAGAAACACGGATAGACGGACAGCGGATATGGCTAAATTGACTTAGCTCGTTACACTGATCATGATATGTACATATATACTTTATGGGTTTACAAACTTCGTTGCAAACTTAATTTACCCAGTACGGGTATAAAAGATTGTAAAATTTAAAAATTTAAATAATAGTCATGTGCTCACCTCGGTTGATTACTTTCTGTATTTTTTGAAGTTGTGGTTGCGCAAAAACTGCTATTCATTAATGTTGGCTGAGTTGTTGTATGCTTTACGTTGGTTTTTGTCTCCACAACTTCAACAGCTGTCAGGGTTTTACCTGATGTTTCCAAATCTGTTTCTGGCTCTGCAACACGACCGATTTCTACAATGCCCTGTGACTTTGTTGGTGCCACAACTTCGCTGCTGCTACTCTTTAAAGCATTCTCCCGATCTCGGCTGCGTCGTGAACGTTTTTTCCGACCGCCAACACTTTGTGATATGCCGCTATGATGCAATATAGATTGGTCGAAATCCATTTCAGAAATCTGATTAAAAATCTCCAAACGACGATTTTGTTCAGCGCGTGGCGATTCTACAGCCAATTCTATTGGTACATTTAAATTGAGTAACTCAACAGGCGGTAATTCAAAACATTCTTCCGCTTTACCCAGTGGCTGCTCGGGTGGTTCAAACGACTCAGCGGGCGAATCAAGTGCACCGGCGATTGAAGCACCTAGCAAAGGAACTGGGGGCGGCATTGACGGATTGAAAATTATTTTGGCTAAATAGAATGTATTGTTAAAACTGAAAATAATAGTTTCAATGTAGATATTTAAATACCAGTTTTACTCGGCTTCTCTGGCATAGGCGCCAGCCGAAGCAAAGAACGTGTACCTTCCAAAACGAAAATTTCCTTATCACACACACAAAAATCAAGTATTTTTCGAAAACCTCGTGCCACAGCGTCGACGCGCAGACGATCCAAATTTAGCAAATACAATGTGGATTCGTCATGTGTAACGATCAGCATATCATCATCGCCCTTATACAGTTGTATTGCACCAAAACTTCTGTTAATTTCGTCGTTATCGGCAAAATTAGCATTCGAAGTTATATTTCGTTCGCAACACATTGATTTAGGATTAAGTATTGGTATTTCCCAGGAAGGACTACGCGCCACAGCTTCGCGAAAAAGTAATGTTTTTTCCACATTACCCTCGGTATCAGCAATCCAAAATCGTAATCCTGGACGACCACATATCAAGACTGGACGACAGTTTTGTTGTTTAAGGAATATGCCACCACAATCCGACAAAACTTTTCGATCTTTCTTTCCAACTTGTGTAACTTGCCATTGCCCGGTAACAATACTGAACTGGCATACAATGGAACGATATAGTGTGGACACGAGCAAGTAACTCTGGAAAACACTAAGCTGTACGATTTCATACGCCTCGCTAAGTATTTCGGTCGATTTGCTGATGTGCTGGAGATTAAAACTAAGATAATATACCTAAGAGCTTTAACATTATACTAAAATAACTTACTGCTTGAAAATCAAATTCCGTTAATACTACAATGCCTTGTCGATCACCTGAATAAAGTTTCATGCCGTTCTTAGACCATTCTACACAGCTTATGGCGCAGCTATGCAAGTCACGTATATTGTATCTTTCAATGGGCTTGACTCGAGCACATGGTGCAACCAAATTCAAATCTGGTGGTAGTTGTTTTTGTATTTGAAAAACACTCACTTGACCACTACCATTTCCTGCTGCTACCATATACTCCACCGAATTGACAATTTTGACACAAGTAATGCGAGCCGGAAACTAGATTAACGGCGCACATGACATTAGAATTGATTAGTTAATAAGTAAAAATACTTTGGGCACGCAATTTATATATAATCAAACATCAAATATGGGTGCATCCTTACAGTGCATGAGTCATTTAAAAACGTAGGTGTGGTATAGAAAGGCATATCAAGGATAACTTTAAATTTAAAAAATGTTTAACTTTACCTCTGTGCGCAGCTTCTGCAATTCGCCGGTGTACCGGTCATACCAAAAAACAATCCCAGCGTCACTGCCTAATGCTATAAATTCCGAAATTGCATCGACACAAGTTATATTTAAATCTGCTGGGAATATGCCAAGTGCTCGTATCATACGAACAGGAATCTTTTCCATAATATCTGTTAAAGGTGCCCATTCTCGTATCGAATAAAGTTCCTTGGAGTTCATCGAATGATGATTAATTAGGTATTTCCTTTCACAATTTTTTATTATAATTACTTTTCCTAAATTTTTTTATTTGTTTATTTACTTTATTCCGTTTTCGCCTTGTAATGATATGTCAACATAAAAGCAAAAACAACAAGTAAGCGGTAAACAAATCAGCTGAACTGCCACGCTACCATATTTCAGGTAAAATTTTAGAGATTTTAATCCCATTGGAATTAAACGACGAATAAATTCAATGATGTATTTGTTTTTAATTTTTCTAAACCAAACATCAAAAACTACTTATTTATATGTACATAAATATGAAAAATTTAATAAAATTTCAAGTATCAGCTATTGTTATTATTATACTATTTGGACGTCATTATACTATAGGGATAAAAGCAAGAATTATAAACACTTGCAAATTTTCGCCACTACAGAAACAGCTGTTTACTAGAACTGCCCAACTCAAGTGGAATCATAAAGGTATTTCGTTAATAAATTTATAGCGCCTACATTTTAATTTATAAACAGTATACTACTCATAAATTAATTCTTCTCAAATAAAAATATTGCTTTTTATGTTTAAAGATTATTAAGAAGTAGAAAATTTACTTGTTTTATATGTTATGCAGCAGAGAAATTTAGTGGCAACCATAAACAAAAAATGTAAACAAATAAAAAGGCGCGAAAAACAAGCAATCAAAACAGCCATATAAAAATATATGCACCACCATATAATAAAGTGCATTTTGAAACAAAGTTATGGATTTTATTCAAGAGGAACCACCCAAGAAAATTATCAAGACTGAACCAAATGAAGTTGAGATAAAACCAAAAATTGAAAAAATCAAAGAAGAGAATGAACAGAAAGAAGTTGATGTTAAAGAAGAAATATCTCTAACCAAGGACATAAAGCCTGAATGTGATGAATCTGCGCCAGCCTTCGATGTGATTGTGGATAAAATTGATTCACTGAAAACTTTGGGACCATTTATTGCGGCACGAGATAATTCCCAAAACATTGTTTATTTCCAGGACCTGCCCGATATTTGCAAGACTGAACCATGTATGCTGGGTGTAGACGAAGCTGGACGTGGTCCGGTTCTCGGTCCAATGGTTTATGGCATAGCATTCTGCCCATTAAATAGAAAGCAAGTATTAATCGATTTAGGGTGTGCCGACTCCAAACAATTAACGGAAGAAAAGCGTGAGTTTATATTTAATGAAATGAATACTTCGAAAACACCACGGAATTGTGTTGGCTGGTCTGTAGAATTGATTTCACCTAATGTTATTAGCACTAGCATGCTACGACGCTCAAAATGTTCACTCAATGAAGTATCTATGACATCAGCGATTGAACTTATTAAACGCGCTATTGAGGAAGGAGTTAATATTGCTGAGGTATATGTGGATACTGTTGGACCCCCAGAAAAATATCAAGAAAAGTTGAAAGGAATATTTCCACAATTTAAAATTACTGTCGCTAAAAAGGCAGATTCTACTTATCCAATTGTCTCAGCCGCTAGTATTTGCGCTAAAGTCACTCGCGACACCGCTTTAAAGGTATGGAAGTTTCCCGAAGGAATCAAGTTGAGTTCTGCCAAATTTGGTAGTGGCTATCCAGGTGATCCAGTCACTAAACGTTTTCTCAGTGAGAATTTGGACATGGTGTTCGGTTTCCCAAGGCTTGTACGTTTCAGTTGGTCAACGGCGGAGAACGCTCTAGCGAATAAAGTATTTGAAATGGAATTCGATGAACCAGATGATCAAAAACCGAAATATGCTGGGCCTAAGTTAACTCAGTTTTTCAAAGGGGCGACAAAAAACGGCGACGTGCAACGTAAACCCTGTCGATTTTTTAGGGAACGTTTTCTAGATAGCATTACCGATTTCTAATAAGACTAAGACTAAAGTACTATGTAAAAATTATGTAATCTGTAATAAATTTTTAATTGTAATAGAAATCCACTATATAAAAATTGTTATATTGATGGCATACCTGCAGTACTGCCCATATATGGGCATAGCGACGAATAAAATCGTTATAAATTCATCATTGGTTCTTTCACTACAGGGAGAATCTTGCGGTAAAATTAACGTTTACGAGATACACTCAGAATCTTATTTTCGCAAAATATAATTTATTGTTATCATTTATTACCTAAAAACGACCTCGTATTTAACACACATACTATGTATATCTGTTCCAGTCTGGTTTAATAGAATAAATTTTTAATTATATTTACGTTCTCTGCTAATTAATATCTAATATCCCTTTTATACACAGAAAAGAAACAACATTGCCAGATGCGTGATTTGGTCGCTTTGGCGCGCTATAATCAGCTGAGCGCTTTCCGCCTCTATCATGCCCATTTGCTTACTCTTTCTGCAGCACGTCGAAAGTATCGCAGTCGCGTTTTCCACACACGAATTTTTTAAGGCTAAATTTGTGCAAAGATTTCATTAAGTTAACGTTAAGTGATTAATTTAAAAATATAGAATTTATAAAATTTAGAATTTTGTGAATTTTTTGCAAGTAAGCTGATAAAAATCGGGGTCGGGTAAGTGGGTAAAAAATTGGCTGGAAAAAACGTATTTTTCGGTGTGTGGTGTGTGTGCGGGTAGAAAAAAAACGCGCTGCTGTGGTGGGGAATTCGAACTGCCGCTGCTGCTGCTCTCGCCATTTTGAGTCGAATAAAATTTTTCTGCCTCCAATACGACAAAAAGGCATTCACTGAAAAGGAGATTCTGAAAATAGAAGTCTGTATATTGCGGTCTTCCAATATTTGGAGACATTTAAATAAGTGGAAAGCGCCAAAAAGGTGTGAAATTTCGCCTTTCAGGCATCTGCACTTATACTCTTTTTTTCGCGGATTATCGTGAGATAATATACTGCCTTTGCTTGTAGGCGAGTTTGAGGCGGGAAGATATCGATAATAAACAATAAGCAGTCAGAAGAACTTAAAGCCACTACAGGAGCTCAAAGGTAAACCATAGGAGACGGCAATAATATCCTTTGAGCATTGGGGCGTGATTACACGCAAATTTTTATAGTCTGTAGTCTTGGCTTTTTACGGTGCGTAGGTGTCTGGACGGTGGAGTAGAAATTGAACTGATAAAAAAGCAAAAGACGAAGGAAAGACAACGATAAAACGATACGAAAATGGCGCATTCAACAGCGACTATAGTCACAGCAACAACTTCAGCCGCTGCCGCATCGGCGACAAGTGAAATCAACTGTATAATCCAGGATGTAAATGGTGAGTTAGAGGATTACTTTACTACTTTTGATAATCCTTTACGGATGGGGATACAATTGAGATTTGTAGAAACTACAGTAAGTGGTTGTCGGCGATGCAACGAAGTTAAGTAGTTACCTTGGCTTCAGTGCTCGTGTTGGCAGTTGAGGTCGCATTGCTGTTGTTATTTGTTCATGCCTGTGGTGATTTTTGATAGTATTGTGTAGATCGCGCTGGGCGGCACGCATATGAATAAAATGTGAATGGGGAAATGAAGTGCGGTCAAGAAGAGGGTGAGAAGCACGTAAATCAGACAAGACGTGCATGTCGTACAAGGTAAAAGAAAAATGAATAATAATGGGAAAAGGGAGACGCAATGAAAACACAAAGCGGAAAAGGAAATGAAGCAAGTCGGTGACAATGTATAGATGCAGTATCCAGATTACAAAAAGTCTCTAATAGTCAAAATTTAGACAACTTTGAAAGTTAAGCCTAAATATGGTTCATTGTCATTGCATGACATTCGATGTAAAGACGGATGCAACATCTAATGCTTTTGATATAATGTCTCGGCATTTATGCATAGTTTCTGCTTGCCGCTTTGATATTTGTTAACGTTGTTTATAAATTTCAAGTTTCTTCCAAAGGATTTTTAAAAAAATTCAAACGTGCAAATTATGAAATTTTATTTATTTATTGGTGGTATATCAATTTTTTAAGCTGGTCTATTGTCAATAAGTATCAATTTTTCTGAATTAAATTTTTATTACAAGATTTTGCTATTTTTGAGAAATATTGTGCAAACATTGTGCAAATAGCAAATCAGAAAATTTAAATATTTTTAAATCAAGTAGTTCACCTAGGTATGATATGAAAAATGGTGACTGAAAATTTTTGACACTGCCACCCTAATTAAGCTAGTTGCTTAAAAATGTAGGCATCAAAATGTGTCTGCCATTTCGCCGTATTTATTACTCGCATGTTTTGTTTGCCTTCTGTTGTTGACTAGCTCTAATATTGGTACTGCGTTATAAAGGGGTGCTGACATACCACATCTACCGCATTTCGACAAATACATATGTACGTCCTACGTATGTACATATATGGACTTATAATATAAATTCTAAACTTCAAAAACTAAAGCCTATTGACTTCTAAATGCACCAAATAATTATTATGTAGTACATATATTGGAAATAAGTCGTATATAGCTTGGAGCAGCGCACAATGAACACAAAACGTCATCTCCTGGTTACAAACGTGTGCTGCGTAAGTAATTTTTTGTATGCGAATAGAGATTTGTGAATTGCTACTGCCAGGAAAATTTTCCGAGCCATATATTGTTTTAAATAGTTGAATAATTTAAGGAGAAATAACACAAGTTTTTCATAGCGACTCTTAAGATGCTAACTAGTTTAATTTTCTTCAGCTATGATGTTATTCCGTTAGTTGCCACGATGATTCTTACCATACATAAATCTATTGCTACTACATATTTTGTTTTCGCTACCGCATTCGTAGTTGTATTGCACATACACTTACATATTCATACACCTAGCATACATGGATTTGTGTATCTACATATGTGTACGGATGATCACATTAATGTTATTCTGTTTACAGGCAAGCTTGTCAAGATACTGAGTCCAAAGGATATAAAGCAGGAAACACTCGGTAACGCAAGTGGCGGTTCCCGTAACTCCAGCGCGGGCTCACACACACAGTTGGTAAGTAATAAATGAAGGGAGAAAAAATGCCAAGTGTAGTCTGTAGTGCGTGAGAATTGACAAGCCAAAGTTAATTGCAATTTTAAGATACATGTAAGAGTTCGTAGTGAGTTGTGTGCGGCTGTTTACTAAATTGGCGCACTACCTTCTGAGATAATTGTGCCAGGCTGCCTAATATAACATGAGCATGCGCAATGCTGTCACGCCACGCCAAACGTCAAGTTTATTATTTTAGTTATAATCAACTGGTCAAATATAATTTTTTTTCTTTCTTTATACAAGTCTGCATGTATGAAGATGAACATAATATATGTACATATATATATTTATATACTTTTACATATCTTATAAAAATTTTTAAACATGTGTGGCGTATGGCGTGAAAATTTTTTCCCAAATATCATTTAATTGTATTTTAGTTAAACTCATATACGTTAAGAGTTTGCGAATATGTTTTTATTTAAAATATTTGTTCTAATATCAAGCTTACCGAGCGTTAGATTGTCGAAATGACAGCCCTTGGCCGGATAAAATCCGTGTCAATTCCGGTATGCTAGAACCAGCTGTCGATGCATGTGTGTGTGTGTATAACTAAACCAACTTAGAATTTTTTTTACTTTACTGATGACTTTAATCACATTTATTTTTGTTTATGCTTCACTTTAGGCTACTTCAAGTCAACAACAGTATTTGAGCCGATATAATTTACAAAGTGGCGATAGTAAGCTTTAATATTACTATGAGTTAATAGAAAATTCTAAAAAAATATGTTTGATCTTTAGGTAATAACACATATACCGTTATATCAACTCAAAGCAGTGGCGGCAAACATCAGCCGACATTCACAGCGATTAAGTACGAAACGCCCGACACGGTAAGCGCGATAATTACAATAAAAATTCTCACTAATTAATAAGTGATTTATAATTTTAGGTCACCATCAAAACGGAGGAGCGTTATACAAAATATACACCAAATACTAATATAAAAATGAAATCAAAACTGTAAGTAACTTTATATCACTTAATTTTAATCCATAATAGTAATTTTAAAACATTATATATTTCTAATAGACACAGTACTAGTAGCCCACATTCTAATTCGGCACGAAGGCAACGCAAGCCTGAAAAAGCGGGTAAAGGGTTGCGACATTTTGCTCTTAAGGTTTGTGAAAAAGTCAAGGAAAAGGGTGTTACAACATATAATGAAGTGGCCGATGAATTGGTTGCCGAGGAACTACATATGAATTCCATAGATTCAGCAAACTGTGATCAAAAGAATATACGTCGGCGTGTTTATGATGCGCTCAACGTTCTTATGGCCATGGAAATAATATCAAAAGACAAAAAGGAGATACGTTGGATAGGCTTGCCATCAAACTCAGCTGAGGTAAGCTTGCACTGTCTTTATTTTAATGTTTCCATTAATGAATATAAATTTTTAAAGCAATGTTCTGAGCTGGAAAGACAAAATGAAGAGTGTCGCCAACGCATACAACAGAAACATCAACAATTAAATGAGCTGTTGCTGCACCAAGTCGCTTTCAAGAGCTTAATCGAACGCAATAAGGAAGCAGAACGGCAAGGCAACGTGCCAACACCCAATTCATCCATACAGCTACCCTTTATCATAGTTAATACGCACAAATCAACAAAAATTAATTGCAGCGTTACGAATGACAAGTGAGTGCAATTTGAAAAAAAAAAATTATATTTGGAAATAATAAAATTCAACCTATAAATTTCACTAGATCCGAGTACATTTTCAAATTTGATGATCAATTCGAGATGCACGATGACGCCCAAGTACTGAAACGCATGGGATTACTTGGAGGTAAGTTGCAAACTTAATTGTTATATTAAAAAATACTTAATTTGAGAAGAGATGCGGCGGTTATACATAATATTATTATTATGTATAATATTATTATTATGTATCATTGTGTTATTTTTTCGTTATCTAACCTTAAATGTTCTTATTCTTCTATTAATGTTGTAATTTTTAATTGCAAAGGTTTGGACAAGGGCGAGTGCTCACACGAAGACATCGAACGAGCAAAGAATTTGGTACCACCGAATTTCGAGAAGTACATAGAAGGTATGAATAATTGTTATTTCGTTTAAATTGATTATTTAATAATTGACTCTTTCGTTTTCAGCTTATGGCAATGGCAAAGGTTTGGCATGTGACTCGGATGACGATACCATGAGCGGCTATGCTGAACTTACGAATGAGTCGTCATCACATGGTTATTCTCGCGGTAATGGTCGTGGTTGTGCTAAAACTGGTGATGATGATGATGACGATGAAGATTTTAATAGCGATATTGATTGAGGCGAATTCATGGTTGCGTACAATAACAGCAACAATACATACAACTACAAAATAAACAGCTGCAACAGCAACAATAACAATAATCTATGTTTATATAACAAAACCTCAACAAACGAAGGATTTTCTGTGGGCGGTGTTGGCCCAATTTCCGAAATAGACCAACAAGCGTTACCACCAGCTCAGCTCAACCGCTTAACTACTACATCCAATGGTGTAAGCACAACGATCACCGAAGCCAGCAGTCATTCAACAGAGGACTCCTTCAGTTTCTCATTCATTTCGGCCTTATTAGGTTTGCATTAAAACGGGAGCAAAGTGTCGAAAAAGAACTTAGTTACACTAAAAATTATTTAGATGTCAAATTGTTTATTAATTTGAGCGATGACAGCGGCTGTATATTACGACTAACGTAGCTTGAATGTACTTGTGTGTTGCCGTACTCTGCTAAGGAATGTAAGGCAAAGCCTTTTAACCATTTAATAGACTTTTGCTTTTCAATATTATTATTTAAATTTCCCCACTGTGGAGAATTTGTTAGGCTTAATTCAGTTTTTTGTTTTTGCATTTCAATTTGCAAATTTGTAATGAATTTTTAACGTGCATAAGACTTTTTCAGAAAAGGGGTGTAATTTAAAATGTGATGATTTGTGAAAGTTGTGCATGAATTCGATTATATAAATATAAAAAAATTATATTCAAAATGTTTAGTAAAATAGCAAATTAAATATTTTAGCTTTTATGCAATAAAAAATAATATTTTTTTATTTGTTACTTTTTCAACTGCTTGAGTTCTAATTCTATTCTTATTTTTCCCAGCACATTGAAAAGTTTAACTTCATTTATTGATTTAGCAAGTGCATTTTTTAAAAGCTTGCAAAACTTTCGAAGTGTTATCAAACAATAAAAATGTTATGTAAAATCGGAACGGATTCCTATTTATATGCGGGGAAGGTTGTCACCTCAGCCGATTTGTTCAAAATCTATCAATATGGATTTGGTTAAACAAATCCTCTATCTTTACAGTTATTGTATTGATGTTTTCACCACTAATACTATAATTTCCAAAGAATTGAACTGATTATTAATGTCCTCTTTAGTTATGCAGAATTTAAATATTTTTATTATTTGCTACATGTAAAAGCATAATTTTAGGGGCATAATTAAGCAACTATAACAAACTAAAATTATCGGTTTTGTTTGAATACTTCTAGTGTTTTGCTTATTTCTTCATATCATATTTATTCTTGGCCAGCAATTTCTTTTAACAATTGTAAAGAAACGTTTACAATTTTTTTTTCATCACACCCCGAAAACTGTAAGGCAATATCTTCTGCATAAGTAGTTTTTTTTTCTAAATTGATTGTATATTTTTTAACATATAAAATATGTTATTAAAAAGAGATCCAACCTAGTTTTATTAAATGTTACGGTAAATTATTAATTAATCAAAAATAATTATTGAATAAAATAAGGAATTAGGAAATCAAAAAGCCTAAATTTTTATTAAGAATTGGTTGAGAAGCTCTCTATTATTTATATATGTATATGTAGGTTTGCTTAATTTACAATTTAGAAGAAGTGTAAGAAGTATTGGCGCAAATAAAATAAAATATAAAAAAAATTAAAAGCATATTTGATAACAAAAATATTACATGGTTTACATAAAATAAAAAGGAAAGGCCTCAATAAACACAGAAACCTTTTTGATTTTCAAACAATATTTTTAATGCAAAAGTACGTTTATTCGAAACGTATTTGGTGTCAATATGCATGCTTTGAGGATAGGGCTTTCAGTGATAACGTCCAATACTTCCAAAAACAGTCTTGACCAAATCGGCATGTTTTAAATCAAGAAATGACACCATTTTTATGGTTAAGAAAGTAATAAAAGTGAAAAAAATTTATTTCCTTTTATTAATTTATTTGGAAAATGCACAAAAAGTGTAGCACACTTTCCATGCATACGCCATAAATACAAAATGTATTTAAAATTTAATATATACAATAATAAATTGGTATAAATACAAATAATATGTAAGCCAATCAATTGGTCAAATTGCTAAAATTTTTGTGCAAATATCTTAAAAACATTTTTTAACTCAAATTCACATACAAATTGTGAAGGATGAAAAGCAAGTATATAGTAGCTGTATATTACATAAGAAACACAAATAAGTAGTTATAATTCAATATTTATTATTGAGAATAATATTAAATGTTTAGACTAACAAAACGCTGTAAACACTATATAATTTGTAGACATGAAAATCACAATTGCAGACTTTGTACGCGACACTGAACTGAAGCAAAGTAGAATGAGATGGTAAAATAAAGTGTACTACTTATACTGAATTAAATTTATAAAAAGATGAAAAATATCTTCTTGATTTTATTTATACATATGTATATGAAGGTAAACGGTAAACCCTTTTTTGTAAATAAGTGAAATGTTATATGGCATTGTTAAATGAAACATTTATAAAGTTCATTTATTTATTTTATGGTGTTTATTATACGAACTTAGAATTTTTAGGGATAGATTAAAAAAATTAAAAAGCAAACTTCTCCGATCAACCTACTTATTTTAAGTTTGCATATTTTGAATTTTGATTTGACAAAAATTTCGTAATCTTTATGTTATAGAGGAAACACTAATTTTCAAGACAACTACTTATGTATGTATATAGTCTTATGGCAATGGTCAAATTAAATTTGACGGAATCGGTTGTTTCGAAATATCGGTTTTCTACTGATTTGTATTTTTAAATGTGGCGTACAGTACAAGTAGATCTACCTAAATATTTTTTTGTTTTGATAAATTAACAAAGTAAAAATATAACATGAAATAAAAGTTTACCTTACTGTTCGAATTTGTATGGTTGATTTATTGGTATGTATGTATATATGTTTTAATATGTATGAATATATCATCTAGCACATTATAAATTTTTTATTTGGGTACCACATGCCATAAATAACATTAATTCTAATACAGTGATTTTGTCTTACAAATAATATACTTGTTTTATAGTTTAGTTTAGCCTAACGGCTTTTCAAGTCATGCTTACAAATAAATTCGCGCACAAAATTATTATGCAAAAATATATTTATTTATTTTTTTAAGTTTACTATACACCTATTTAAATTAAAGAAAAAAGATAAAAAATATTCCAACAAAATGATCAAAGTTCATAGTACATAACTTTTTAACTAGTGCTCAACTTTTTAAATAGAACAAGCGGAATTCTCAACGTTTTATGTTTAAATTTAAAAATATTTATGATGTAATGTTGAACTATCCGCAGTGCATCTCATTATATTTCTTCGCTGCCACTGGGCGCTAATACCGAGAAATTGGATTTGCCAAGTGGTTGTGGTGCAATATCAAAATCAGGCAGAGAGTCCGTACCATCAATTTGTTGATTGGAAGGCGGTGCCGGAAAAGACGAAGCTGATAAGTCCATTAACGCTGGCTGTGGTTCTTTGTTTATGTTCGGCTCTGCCATCTGTGATATCGTCTGTTGTTGATGTTCATATTTTGGTTGCTGTTGCTGTTGCTGTTCTTCACGCAATTGTTGCGGACTTTTCACATAATTTATCGGTATAATGCCAACATTCTGATGGTCCACAGTACAGGCTAATGCCCAGCCGGTGTTCAACATTCCGAGAGTATTTTGTATTTCTTTCGGCGCAATGAGCAAAGGTTGGTTGCCATGCATACTCAATTCAGTAGGATTTCTGGCTTGAAAATCATACATCGCAACAGTTTCGATAGGATTTACCCACTTTATCGGATTACGCGCTGTAACAGACCCAATATGATTAAGCAACTGTAGAAAATTTTTTTGTATATTATTATCTAATCTTAAATATATACAATTAAAATACTTGTACTTTATACTGATTTGTAAACAAAAAAATCAGAGATGACGATAAGATATAAGCAGATATCTTGTTATTATAGATATAAGAATTACATATGTATGTACTTGTTCAAAGTGTATTTATAGAATCACACAAATGTACTTACCTTCCTCCTGCGCTGTATTTGTAACTGTACCCAAGAGTTTCATTATAAGGTATGGTGCTGTAAATATAAAACTTATAAAAGCCAATACCGGCCATGGGGATTGACCTTTGTGAGGTAACTTAGGTGCACCTGATTGTTGTGAAGAATCATTGACGGCTTCAGCGAAAGCTTGTTTGAACGTCTCGCTTGACGGATCAATATTTGATAAACGAAGCCAGTACATTATTCTACAATTTCAATAACACAAACGGCAATATAATTATAACAATAACTATAAAGTTATTAAATAATATCAATTTACTTTTTATATATCCATGTTAGTCCACGAAAAATGGCGAATGTTTGCCAAAACTGTGCAAATACTCCTCTTAATCGTCCAAAATTCGATGCTACACCCAATATAGCACGAAACGAACTAGTCAGTGCAAAAAATGTAGAATCAAGCATTGCCGCTATATTTCCAATAGCTGACACCAGCGATTCGATACTTTGAAACGCAGGTCTAGCGCTCGCTTCCGCCATTTGTACGAAACGCATTTCAGGATCCATAGGATTAATGCCGCCAATGCCAAAACGATTGTACGCACCACCAAAATTACCTCCATAGCTTCCAAACGACCCGTAACCGCCATAACTACCATATCCACCGTATGAGCCAAAACTGTTACCAAAATTATTGTAACCTGTATAACCACCATATGCACCATAAGTGTTGTTGGTACTATAGCCGGTGTTGGTAGTATACGGAGCTTGTGGCAGTGGTGGAGGTAACGCACGTATATTGCCAGCGAAGGGTGTGTGTAGTTGTGAGTCACTGCTATTTCCAATAGTCCGTATTCCCCCGCCAGTTGCCACTCCTGCTGGTGGCATCAAATTTGATTCCATCAATATAGGACTTCGGAAATTATTTGTAGCTCCGCCGTTATCCACCATTATTTTTTGTTTAGGAAACTGTGTGGTCGTTCGCTTTCACCAACGAAGAGCTTGAACTTTGTTCCAAATGTTAATTGAGTGGAAGTGATTTTATCGATTGACTTTAACCTGCTATCGCGAATTATTCATTGAAATTCAACACAAATAATTTAATTTTGTTTCGACCTTGGTTTAGATAAACTCTCTTTTAACGGAAAATATCCTTTTCAGACTTTATTCTCCAAACAAAACGTACAAAACATAATAAACTTATCCCCAAATATGTGAATCAAATCGAATGATAATTTGTATATTTTGACAGTTTGCAAAAACATAACATTGGAATGTATTAGCGCTGCCAAGCTTAGAAAAAATATTGCAGAGGCCATAAATTATGATATTCGTTGCCTGGTTTAAGTAAATTCAGTTTTACCAATGGCAACACGGAATCCAGTTTTTATTGAAATTTTCGCTTTACGAACTACCCGTTTATCCAAGACACAAATATTGACGTCATTGTGTAAAAATGAAACGAATTAGATTTGAAGAAAAACGTCAAAAAAGCGTTGTAACTTTAGTTTTGTTAAAGATTTGTAAAAAATTATTGCTATGCAATTAAGTGAGGCTAGTATATAATATTAATATAATTAATACTTTATAAAAGTGTGAAAAGTACCGAAAATGCATAAACAACATAAAACTAATAAAAGAAGATAAGTTCGTTTGAAAGTGTAAATGATGTCAAACTAGGTACTGTAATTGTAATTACTGTTAACACATTGCTTCGTGATACTTAAAAATAGTAGCCAAAATAGTCAATTGGTGCATAACTAGCTTCTTATTTTTACACATTATTTGGGGAAATCTATAACCGGTGAAGACTAGCAGAGAGTGATACCGTATTTAGTAACCGTCATACTGCAAACCTCATAATGGTGGATCCATTTCTTGCGACGAATTACAATGTTTTAGAAGTAATCTTCTCTTATTTGGATTTACGTGATTTGAGAAATTGCGCTTTGGTTTGCTGGAATTGGTACCATTTTCTGAATGATGAAAGCTCAGAAGTATGGCGAATGCATTGTTTGCGAAAGTTACCACAAGAGGCTCTAAAATCAGATTTGTTGTCTTCAGTTACTACCTATAAAAAAAGATTACGCGCTTATTTTCATGCCTGGAACCCAAATGATTGCTCACGTAATGTTTATATAAAGCCAAATGGGTTTACTTTGCATCGGTAAGTATAAATAAACTACAAAACAAATGTAAAATTTTTAACGAAAATTATTTATAGCAATCCCGTTGCACAAAGCACAGACGCGGCACGTGGAAAAATAGGTTTTCGACAAGGACGGCACTCATGGGAGGTCATATGGGAGGGACCACTTGGCACGGTTGCCGTAATTGGTATATCCACAAAAGAAGCAGCTTTACAATGTCACGGTTATGTGGCCTTATTGGGTTCAGACGATCAGAGTTGGGGATGGAATTTGGTGGAGAATATGTTGCTGCACAATGGTGATGCGCAAGGAAATTATCCCTTGTTAAATAATCCACCAAAGTATCAGGTAGGGCACATCGATTGCATATTAAATATTATATAATCTATTTTCTGATATTTTCTATTTGTTAATTAAACTCAGGTCGGCGAACGGATACGCGTCATACTCGATTGTGATGATAACACGTTATCTTTCGAAAAAAACAGTGAATTTTTAGGTGTAGCATTTAAGGGTAAGTTCTAATACCAGAAAATCACCCAATTTTTCTGGAATTGTCAATGCAATACTAATATCTATATATTACAGGTTTGCCAGACAAAAAGCTGTATCCAACGGTGTCCGCGGTATATGGGAACACTGAGGTCTCAATGGTGTATTTAGGACCACCGTTAGATGGTTGAAATTTTTATTTGTATTTTTTTCTACAGACAGTATGGTAAAAAAATAATTAGACATATATAAACTCTATGTAAAAGAAATACGTTTTCACACAAGAAGAGGCAATGATTTTAAAAGCATAACTTTTATACTTAATTTTTCTAACTATACAAACAAATCAAGAAACTACTGAAAAGCACCTAAACTTCTGAACACCTAAAAATCCAATTTAGATTCAAATTATGACCAATAACAATCTCATGCAGATAATAGCTTTTAATCAAAAGTCAAATTTAAGTTAATTCACAAAACTAATATTGTAAGTTTATTCTTAAAAACAAGAACTTCAAAAGCACTGGTCAGAAAATCATAGAAAAAGTACAGGGAGTTTAATTATCTGTATTTTAGGTGATGTGGGAATCAAATTTAAATATCGTTAACAAGCAGCTTATTCAATGTAATTTGAATTGTGGTAATAAGTGTGCAATATTTGTACCATGAGATTATTTCAGCTATTATATGCATACTTTGAGGCACGTTAATTTTAACAGGTAGGATTTTTTTAGTAATTCTAACTATTCTTAAGAAAAATACACCCATGTGAAACAAAATAAAAATTCTATTTGTAAGTTAGGTGTCACAGAATTCCTTATTCTCAGCGTAATTTTTGAAACGTTTCTTCAAAGTGTCTCTGTTAGTTAATTTCGTAAGGTCCACTGCTAGTCCATCTTTTCTGTTTAGCTAATAGTTTAAAAAATGTAAATATAACTTTAATTTAATTTAAGTTTATTTTAAGATTGAACGCATATTTTACAAATATTGTAAGTAGTAAATTCGGTCCTTTAATGTTATTTTACTCAAAAATAATCATAATTTAAGTGAAAATGTATATGTAAATATAAGAAAATATAAAACCGTATTGAAAATTCAAATGAATGTTTTATTATTTAAAAGTATTTACTTATAGGTATTTAACATAATTTCCAAAATGAATTTTTGATATCAAGTTAACCAATAGTCTTTGCTGGCACATCATCATCATCATCAAATAAATCCTCGAAATCGTTGTAGAAGTCGGCATGCACCTGCTTCTCATTAGTTGGCAAATCAATTAGTAGACCTGAGGAGCTACCCGACTGTAATGCAGATATATAAATCCTTTTAAAATGTTTTTGTCATAACAAAATAGGTTATGAGTTCAGTGTAAACATTATCCTGACGAAATTCTTAACTGTGTTATGCGTTGTCTCATCTTCTTCGGTAAACATACCTCTTCCATATCCGTGCTGAACATTTCATCGGCAGCCGGTGTTGGCTTCATTTCGCGCAATACAGGATCCGTTGTACTGGTATATAATTAACTTGCTACTTGAACAATGTTTGTAAACTTAACGTTTTGCAAATAAAGCGTTGTCCGACGAAATGTTAAACAATAAATTTATTGCAGATAAGGAAATGCCAAAAAAGTTTAGTCAGCTGTTTTATTTATTAGAGTCAGTGTTACCAGTTAATTCTAATAAGACGTTGTTTTTTTTTATATTAGTTTTGGTATAATAGCCCTGACAGACGAGCAAAATTAAACGCTAAGGCGCATTGCAATTTTATGGTGACAGACTTGTGCATTTAGACAGCTGATAGTGAAATTTGTTTATTTATTTAAAAAAAAATGAAATAAAAATGAATAAGATAAATTATTAATAGAAATTTTATTATTTTTGGAAAATCAATGTGCGAAAAAGTTAAAAATATTGGAAAAATGGATAGCAAACTGTGCGTTGTTTATTTTCTGCCATCTAAAAATATTAAAATTTGTTTTTGTTAATATACTTGCACTTAATTTAATTAGCAACATAAAAACTGTTTACCTCTGAAGCTGTAAACACAAACCATGCGGCAGATTTCAAGCGACATCTGTCAAAAAATAGCAAAAATCGGCCATTTTTGAGCAGTGTTGCCTACTCAAATTTGGTAAATTCAGCTAAATGCACGAAATTCTTGTGCATTACAAACTTGCATTTACATTGGTCAAATAAATGTAAATTAAGGCCGCTAAAGCATATTAGCGCTGTCGTCTGTCAGGTCTATTACAAACTTGCATTAACATGGTCAAATGCGCAAGTAAATGTAAATTAAGCCCACTAATGCATATTAGCGCTGTCGTCTGTCAGGGCTATTAGTGACACTATATTATAAATTTAAAAACATTCATTTTGTCGATTGTTTTTACTATGAAAAAGGGTCATACCAATTGGCATCCGGCAGTCCGACAGTTTGTTAACAGCTGTTTACGAGTAAAAAATCCTAAAAAACTCGGCAAATACCGCAAAGAATTAAAGGAACTTGATTTGACTTGATCTACAATTTCTTCACAAGTAAAATAGGTTCAACAATAAGTATAAAATGGTTCGCATTGGTTTGCAAATCTCTGCTACTTTAGAGAATATCGATAGACTGGAAACAAATCACCCGGATTATCCGTTTTTTGTGAAAATAAAATGCTCTAATTGTGGTGAGCCGTCAGACAAATGGCACGACATAACGGAATCAGAGCGTATGCAAGCAAGTGCTGAAGCACGAAATCCTGAAGGTTTCAACTTTTATATGAAATGTAAAATGTGTGGCCGTGAAAACAGCATTGATATAGTGGAAAAAACGAATTGTAATAAGATGTTAAAGATATTTTAAAAATATTGCAATGAATGATTTAATTTCAGCGCCTTACACACATGAAGATGCGGGCAAGTTCAAAACAATTGTGGTCTTCGATTGCCGTGGAGTGGAGCCTATTGACTTTTCACCGCGTAATGGCTGGATAGTGCGTTCTGCAGAAAATGGTCAAACGTTCGAAGATGTGGATCTATCCGAAGACGATTGGGTTGAATATGATCAGAAGAATAAAGAATCTATTGGTGTATATGAATTCGCGTCGCAATTTGTAAAATTGAAGAAATAATATGAAAATTCTACATTATATAAATACATACATATATGTATATACACGTATGTATTATAGAGTTGAACAGTTGCTTAAAGACAACATGAAGTGTTTGTTCGCTGCCTATGATATTCTTGTAAAAGTTTGTGTTTGTGGAGAATCAATATCAATAGATTTATAAACCTAATTCATAAAAATCGTAAAAATTAATTTTGCAATGTATTTGTTGATAATATTAAACAAACGGACGAAAAAAAAAATAAAAAAGATGATATTATTAATTGTATAGATTATCGTAACCTCCTTAAACGGGAGAGTGGTGATTCCTTATAAAAATGCTAAAGAAATAAATATCCTTTTTTGTTATGAATTATTGTTTTTTGGAGTCAATTTATTTCAAATAAATCGGAGAACTGTTAAAAATATACAAATGTGTCATAGGTATTTTCTTGTTACAATATCCAAATTAAACCTAAGGCTAAATATAAAAATATAAATAAAAAGCTAAAACGCCTATTAGTGGGCTAAAAATATGTGCACATACGTATGTATGTATTTTATATTTACTAAGCTTATATATATCTAAGCTAAAACATAATTTTGGTAGGATATTAAATGAACTGGTTGTGAGTTTAATGGAACTTATAATGAAACATGAAAGTCAGTTCAGTTTTAAAAGGCAAAATAACGAATTCAGAATAAAAAGTGTTCTATAAAAGGCATGCAATTATTTAAAGTATACTTTTAAGGCAAACGCAAAATATCCGCATTGCGGAGAAGAGTTTAAAGCTCAAATAAAATAAAGTGTTACTAAAATGTACACAGTTGCAGTCTAAAATATGTGTATAGATATTAGAAATAGTAGAAAGAGTATGAACGCTACTGTAAACCAAAAACAATTTTTTAGTCTTGTAAAATTTTTTACAGCAAGACCGAATTTGACTACTTGATTGCCTGTATAAATATATGTAATTATTTTAGTTTAATCCTCCTTTTTGCGATGTCTGTAAGCGAAGCTACACAAACGTACCTTCTCTGAGAAGGCTTTAAGTTCATTAAATAAAGTTTTAACGAATATAATGCAGTCATCGTCTAAAATAAACACCACAAGGCTTCAGCCACAACCTCTAGGCTATCAGGCAATCTGGTGATTTGTGTGAGTTATGGACGTACATAGTAGTTGAGATAGACAATATTTTTTAAACTTGCTATCAAAACTGTGTGTGGACGCACTTATGATTATTATTATTAGTAATTATTAGGTTCAACTAGTGCGCAGCTCGTTCAACTGTATTTGTCTGAAACGACAGGAAAACGCACCACACGCAACTCATTCCCATAGTCGCACACAACAGCATCACCAGTGAGCATTAAAGTTTTCGGACAGAGTAGAGAATTCGCGCGATCAAGTTTAACTTCACGCGCTGGTTCACCAGTGCGCACATCCCAAACGATGAGGGAACCTGAAAGATAGAATTTAGAAAAAATAATAAATATCAAAAAAATCCGTCAGATGAAATTAAAAATTTAAATATTTATTCAAAAGCATCGCAAACACAACAAATTGCGGATGTATCTCTCCTTTAGTTAAACTTAAATAATATTAATGGTTTAATCAGTATTTTTCAAATCATTTTATAAAGAAAAAATACTCACCCATTTTGCAAGTGACAAGCAACGATGGTGTCAACATCAATAAACGCGAATAAGCGTTCAATATATTGATAGTAGTCAATAGGTTGCCTTGAAAACGTTCCCATACACAAATACGCTCATCAACACCCAAAGAAATAACATATGTGGGTGCGCACACCAACGCCGTGACGGCACCATCATGCGCTTGTATATTGTACATGCAAGCGCCAGTGAACAAATCCCATACGCATAGCATACCATCCTGGGAACCAGAGCCACCCGTGCCAGGTTGCCAGTGGTCGACAAAAAGGCACGTTATTGGCCCACAATGACCGTGTAGTGTGTATTCGATGTTGGCATTTGTTAGGCTGTACACCTGGTGTGCGAACGAAATGCACAAAAATCATTAAATTGAAAAAAATATTAGAAATATTTTGCTTTCATTGCGTACTTTAAGTGTGTGATCCTGACTACCAGTGAAGACCATACCATTGGACACCTCCATGCAGGTAATGGGCTGTTGATGTGCGAAACGCACGGCTTCTAAGGTGATTTTCATTTCTTCCTTGTTAGAGGGAGGCGGCGATTGACCAGCAAAATATCCGCGTTGTTGTTGCGTATGGTGCATTAACCCGATACTACCAGCTGAACTGGTGCGTGTGTGCGCTGTAAGGAATGAAAGAAGGTTAAACAAATAATTATAAAAAAACAAGAAAAAACGTTAACTTCGGCTGCACCGAAACTATAATAGGCTACATAGGAGCATATCTTATAGCAATTATACCATGTACCAACGGAACTGAGCTTAAAAATTTTTTAAGTCGACTTTATATTACCTCATAGGAAAACAAGTAAGGAAGGGCTAAGTTCGGGTGTCACCGAACATTTTATACTCTCGCATGATAAAGTGATAATCGAGATTTCATTATCCGTCATTTACATATTTTTCAAATACCGTATTTGTGTAAAGTTTTATTCCGCTATCATCATTGGTTCCTAATGTATATAGTATATTATACAGAGAAGGCATCAGATGGAATTCAAAATAGCGTTGTATTGGAAGAAGGCGTGGTTGTGAACCGATTTCACGTACAGGTCATCAGGGTGTTAAGAAAATATTATATACCGAATTTCATTGAAATCGGTCTAGTAGTTCCTGAGATATGGTTTTGGTCCATAAGTGGGCGACGCCACGCCCATTTTCAATTTAAAAAAAAAGCCTGGGTGCAGCTTCTTTCTGCCATTTCTTTCGTAAAATTTAGTGTTTCTGACGTTTTTTGTTTGTCGGTTAACGCACTTTTAATGATTTTCAACATAACCTTTGTATGGGAGGTGGGCGTGGTTATTATCCGATTTCTTCCATTTTTGAACTGTATATGGAAATGCCTGAAGGAAACAACTCTATAGAGTTTGGTTGACATAGCTATAGTAGTTTCCGAGATATGTACAAAAAACTTAGTAGGGGGCGGGGCCACGCCCACTA
Source organism: Bactrocera tryoni (assembly GCF_016617805.1). NCBI lineage: Eukaryota > Metazoa > Arthropoda > Insecta > Diptera > Tephritidae > Bactrocera > Bactrocera tryoni. The sequence continues at coordinate 60,509,820 of NC_052501.1, read as the reverse complement.
TTCCAAAAAAATTACGTCCAAATATACCCCTCCCTAATGCGATCCTTTGTGCCAAATTTCACTTTAATATCTTTATTTATGGCTTAGTTATGACACTTAATAGGTTTTCGGTTTTCGCCATTTTGTGGGCGTGGCAGTGAGCCGATTTTGGCCATCTTCGAACTTAACTTTCTCATGGGGCCAAGCCAATTTTTACTCAAGTTACAGCTTGCACGGAAGGACGGACAGACGGACGGACAGACAGACATCCGGATTTCAACTCTACTCGTCACCCTGATCACTTTGGTATATATAACCCTATATCTGACTCTTTTAGTTTTAGGACTTACAAACAACCGTTATCTGAACAAAACTATAATACTCTCCTTAGCAACTTTGTTGCGAGAGTATAAAATATGTATGAGAATCTTTATTTGAATTTAGATTGGCCGGATGTATATGCTATAGTGATCCGATCTGAACCATATGTTCGGAGCATTGTCTTGAGTAACAATCCATGTTAAATTTCGTGAAGATAGTTTGTCAAATAAAAAGTTGTCCATACAAGTTCATTTTAATCGTTCAGCTTGTATGGTTGATATCTGTTATAGTAGGCCGATAGCGGTATTTCCGACAAATAAGCAGCGTTTTAGTGAGTAGAAGACTACTTATGTATATACACACATACGGACATAGTTAAATCTACTCAGCTCATTACTCTGTTAATTTATATACATACTTTATGGGGTCTCCGAAGTTTTTCAGATGCTGCAAACTTCGTGACCAAGTTAATATACTCTGTATTGGGTATAAAAACAAAAGGGCCGTCCCTTAATAGATTATTGGTATTGATAAACGTCTGGGAATACTTCAGTAAAGTCAAGGAAACATTTTTTGCCGCAGTAGATTACCGTATAAAAATTGTAAAAAAAAACATTCGACCAGTGCTTGCATTTGATTTGGTCAGTTTTTCGAAATATGCTTTAAATAAGTTCTCTTAGCCTCATATGTATATTGGTCCGACAGTTTTTTTATTTTGCAAAATGTGCTCCGCCTCTAAGCGAGCTTTATCACTTAATATCATATATTTAATACTCTTAACGTTTCATCCATTTCTTTGTTTTTCTTGATCAAAACTTAATATACCATTCTAAGGAGATACTCCAAGCATTCAAGTATTTCTATTTGTACTTACTTCTTCTATATGCCGACGTGAAATTCCAATCAATTTGTTGTCCTTTACAATAGGTTTCAAGTCGGAAGAACTCTAAGCGCCCACACAAGCGCGCCACAATGACCCGATCACCATTTATATAGATGTGCGTTATGCCCTGATTGGACTTCACTTCGCCAGGTGAAATGCACTACAAGCAAAAAGTTAATAAATAAATACTATAAATAATTAAAATAAAGATGAATTCAATTAAGCACACACCTTTAAGATGCCGTCTGGCATTTCCCACAACTCGATACGCCCATTTGCACAGCCCACCGCCACAAGATTATCGAACGCGTTCATACACCAGATTGGCGAGTAGGGTAAACGCTCGAGCGCCACCTGTTCGTCCTCACGCTTTGTTGCTATCTGCATATGTTCACGATGAATTGTCGTCAAATTCTCACCGCTGCGTGAATCCCACACCTTTATTTGGCCACGCAGACAACAGCTGATGATATGGGAACCATCGGTTATTAAACATTCGATCGTATGCTTGTGGCCGACAATTTTCGTGGGAACACCCTCGAGTATATGCTCAGTTTTCTGTTGTATCTCCGATGACTCATACCAACTGGAACGCCATTCGGCATAGTTGCGTGTGCAAATGCAACGATAGAAAACGACCATTGTGTAGCTGAGCACAAAAATGCTGATTAAACACATGGAAATGACGAAAAAGAATTCCATCGGACTTTTGGGGTAGAGTGGTGTGCCGCCTGGAAATACCATGGGCGATTCACGGCGTTCATCGTCATTGAAATCAATGGGATCAAGTGCTGCGGCAAGCGCTTTCCATTGGAAGTTTTGCGCTACCTTCTCTTTGGGATTGCGTATGAGCACAGCCGCTTCGGCACTAATAGGATGCGATAACTTGATAGTGGGTAGCAAAGTTACATAACGACCACTCAGCGAAATATTATATTGTTTCATAATAGCGCACCAGTGAAAATTTGAGAGAAAATAATTCATTTCATAGTCTGGATAGAGCAGACGACGGAGCTCGGCATCTGTGTCATTAACGGATCCATCGCCGGCGGAGCCTAGGAATGCACTAATGCGTGAACATTGAGAAATCATATAATTATAGCACTTACCTTTCTGTCTGCCAAGTAGCGATTTTTTGCCTTTCTGTATACGGCCATCGCGTTGTCCCTTCACTCCCCCGCCCTCACCATCACTGTCCTGTCCAGCTGTTGTTGCGCCATTTATTACATGCTGCATATTTGTGAAGAAGCTCGAAACTGCGCTTTGTTCGTGTGTCTTGACATATCGTTGCGCTTCGTCTTTACCGTACGACGTACGATTGCCATCCATTGCAAATAGATTCTCCAAACAGCCCGAATTGTAAACGATCGTGCATATCCAAACGCTCATCCAAATCATGAATGCACGCTGAAAGAAGCGCGTACGCGCCCAGAAATTAACTATGCGCAGTCGCTTCGGTATACGTCCATCTTTGTTCGGTTGAATTCCAGTCTTTGCGGTTAAGTCCGCTGGATGTGTATTGAGATCGGCGAATGTTAGTTTTGGGTGCGATTGTGAACGATGGAACATGCCGAAGCCACCGTTGTTCATGGGATGGTGCGGTGTGGTCGAGACATCCCCCGCTAAGGACATATACGACTGACTCTTATCGTAGAAACGATAGTCATTACGTCCATTCGGCAGCATACCGAAACCACCAGGCGGTGGCGTTGCCGTGTTATTGGTCATTGTGCATTTTAACATCATTTTTGGCAAATGCTTCGCTTCGGTCGTGTATTCGGGAAGTTTGATATTCATTGCGAGTATGGTAGGGAAAAGCAACATTTGCAGCATGAAATCAGAGAGTAAACCGATAATGGCAAATATGCTGAACTTTTGTATGACCGGCACCATTGTGATGCAACCAATGGTGAGTATGGTGATTTCGGTTAGCAACGTTTTGGAAATGTGCCAACCCTCCTTGCTGAGCGCTTTGGCGACACGTATCTTCACATCAAAAGTCTCTTGCGTATAAACGACGCTCTTCGTTATAACTAGACAATTTTCTAGACCAACTAATATAACCAAATAGGGAAACACATCCTTCGATTGCAAACTGATAGTGAGGCCGAAGAATGAGCAAACGCCCAGCGACATGGTCAGACTGCCTAGCACTGTTATAACAGCACAAACTGCGAGTAAGAGACGCGAGCGTATTATTTCGATTTTTCGCACCGAAAAATACATATAAATGAACAACAACACAAAAGCAATCGCTAACGGCATAAACTCCCACAGTTTGAACTCATCTGGATAGAAAATGTAAGTGATGGCCGATTTATCATCACCGGCTTTTGTTGTTGGCTGATCTCCCGTTGTTGTTGGATTAAGTTGCAGGGGCGGATAGTACTGGAAAAGTTTATGTTTTAGTGTGCTTAAATACTCCAGATCGTTTTGCTTCAGTATCAATGTGATGGCATATTGTATTATACGCGAACGCGAACGAAGTGGATAACGCTTGAAGCCGCTGTCTTGCATTGGTACGCCGAAGAGCATTTCGGCGATGGAGACTTTGGTTTTTTGGAGATTCTGAAAGTTGATAACAACATGTCTAGTAGAATTACTAGTTACATTGACCTATAAATTTGTTTATTCGAAGAGCTTAAATACTTAAATTGCCTGTTACAATTTATAAAAAAATTTGGCTTTTGAAGCCAGTATTCTTGTGACAACGTAACACAAAATATATAAACTTATTTTTTAATTTAATTAAAATAGCCAACAATAAAGGTTGCAGTAGATCTACTCTTACTAAACTGTAAAGCTGATAAGCTTGCTAGGAATGATACCTCAATTTCAATAATTGCGGAATGAGAATGGGTAGGAGCTCCGTTGACTTCGTGCTACTGCCAGAGGTTTTCTACTGGATCCCTGGGGCTCCTAACTCAGCAAGCGTTGGTCAACTACTACCAACTATGCAATCGTAAGAGCCCGTGGTAAATCGGAAGGGGTCTAGGGAGTTCTTCGCTTTAAGTAAGGTTCACCTTTCAATGGTTGTAGCAGATCTAACTTGAAACTCTTCCATCGAGATTTATGCAGTACATTGAATGTCTTGCCTCTCAGCTGTATCAGCTGATTATAGGATAAGATAGAAACATCTCCAAGACTTTCGCCTCGAATGTCCCGCTTTTGCCAAAGCTAGACAAAAAACAAATCGGTTCTCATTCACTTAGATATCCTAGTGAAATAGCAACATAAAACACCTTAGGAGTTTGTGATAGGTTTAGAGGGCTTTGCCAAAAGCTAATATCCAACTACAGGAATTTTTCGTTAGACTGCACAAAGGACTGAACATAACAGTCTAAGTGTGATTCTTCCGCCATTCCGAGGTATTAGCCATCTAACTTGGAGTTTCCAAATATTCCTAAAATAATTGTGATTATAATATACATATGTATATAATATCTTATATAGACGGGATTAAATTCGAAATGAAAACAATTTAAACTTATTGAAGGAACTGCCAAGGAATTTGGCATTATGTAAAGTCGACAATTGAGAAGTAAAGTCCTCTCTCGACGAACAAATACCAAACTTACAAGTCACTCATCATTCCGATCCTGGTGAATACAGCAGGACGACATTGACATAGTTCAGTGAAGACCTTCACTCCGTTGGAAAGACTAGGCTCCATTTGGAATCTCCAATTGGCGCCAAACAGCGAAAAGGCAGAACGACTGGTGCGCTATTGTAAACTCGTCTAAAACCGCATAAGCTGCGTTTACGTGAATAAAGAAGAAGAGGAAGGTCTATATGTCAAAGTACGTAGGTGTTTTCCGTACTAAGGTCTATACTAAGAGAATGACGGAATCAAGTTTTTTTTTATAGGAAATAACTTAAGTAGATGGGGTAGTACCGTTTTTTTTTTAATAAATAATCATAGACAAATGCAAAAAAAAAAAAAAAATTATAGTCGCACTTTAGTACACAAGTATCCAAACAAATCTGTGTAAGCGGCCGATCCTATGTGAAGTGTAAATATAAAGTGTTATATAGTTTAAATTAAAGGCAAGTGAGAAACGGTTAAATATTTGTAAACAACAGGGTGTTAACTTTCATGTCGGTGAGTACAATAGGTTTGGAATAACTTTGAAATTAAGTAATCGAATGAATTAGTAAGACGTGTTTTTGAAAGCTTTTGTTATATCTATGAAACAAAAAATCCATTCACGATCTATGAAACGTCATTTAATAATCAAAAAGTGGTGTCTGTCCAAAAGCCAACATAAGAATTAATTTTTGGGAAATCTTTGCCATAATGCGAATCAAGCTAACTGTCTCGATCACAAAAATTAGGTGGAAGTCGGATATAAAATCAAAGTGACATTTACTGGCCTTCTTTATCACCAGGTTTCCATGACTTCTTTTGGTATAGCCATTGGAAAGCAAAGTTTAGGCTGACGCACATCTCATTAACGAGTTCAAAGCAAACATTCGTGCTGAGTGTCAAACATTATCAATAAATAATTTATCTATTAACCAAAATCGATAGTACCGTAAAAAATATTAAAATTTTTATCTTTACCGAACTTTGTAGAACAATTTTCGGAATTGTCTAAAATAAATATACATATACTACTATGAGCAAAGAATAGTAAGACTTTCTTAATAAATTTACTAATTTATTCTTCAAAATATATATCGCCTCCCTCAAAGTAATCTCCCTTGGCCCCAATACACTTGTCCCAACGTTTTTTTCAATCCTCGAAACAGTTGTTAAAGTCAATTTCCGGAATATCATTCAATGCGCGAGGCGATTCACGTTTAATGGCTTCAATAAACTCAAAACGGTTTCCCCAAAGCGGTCGTTCAGGTGTGCTGAATAGCCAGAAGTCACACGGCACTAAATCATGCGAATATTTAGGTTCCGGCAGGATATTGGTTGAAAATTTTTCACGAAAAATCAATGCAGTATGCGACAAGGTATTATCGTGGTTTCAAAACCAAGAGTTGACGGCCCTTAATTCCGGCCTATTTTTGGGATAGCTTCGCGCAAACGACGCATGACACTCAAATAATAATGGAAAGAAATGCGGAGTGCACCACATCTCGATAATCGAAGAAAACTTTCAACATAAACTTGATTTTTGACTTGCTTTGACGTGGTTTTTTCTTTCTTTCTCCGCAATATTTGGCTCTCCGCAATATTTGGCCGATCGATTGTCTGTTTCCGAGTCGTAAGCATAGATTCAAGACTTATTGCCAGTAATATTACGTTTTAAGCCATCGTGGTAGTCGGAAAGCATTATTTCACAGACGTTCACGCGACGTTGTTTTTCGAAAAAATTTTGTGATTTTGGAACCAACTTTTCTAAGGCCCAAATGATCTTTCAAAATGGTTTTCACTTATGCTTCCGATATTCCACCGATGCCAGTAAGATATTTGACTGTTAATCGTCGATTCTCACTAATTCCTTTATTTTATTGATGCATTGACCGTCGTCAATGCGTTGTCGACCCTCTTTGACTGATTTGTACCAATCAAAACACTTTCTCGCGACAAACAATTATTTTTTCCAAAAATTTAATAACGCACACAAATTTAATGGAACATTTTTGTTGAATAATTTCACTCATAGTAAAAATCGCCGAATGCACTTTATTTACTTTAGAAAGTCAAGCTTATACTAAACAATAAAGCATATTTTGATGTGACATTTGGCACAGATGTCACTGACAGTCAAACCAATCTAGAATAAAAAAATATTTCAACGACACGCTTTTCGCGCAAAGACTTAAAAAGTGTTACTAAATATTTTTTGCCTACAGTAATTCATTCATTATACTTGTATGTAAGACATCTTTGGGTTCCTTTTCTGTAGAAGTACAATAATTAATTTTAGTATAATTATATTAAAAAATAAAATTGTATAAATTATAATAATGTTTTTGACCATTACCACGTAATAACAACCATTTATTGACCATTACTATAAACAGGTACTACTACTAATAATTTTTATGTACATGTAATATTTAGCGACAATGTCAACAACAACAAACATCTTAATGCACATTTAAGAATTGGGTAAATTGAGTAAGCAAATATCGTTTAGTGTTTAATGCAATATTTGCTCAGAAAAGTAAACAGAAGACACTTAAGATGCAGACAACTAAACGTCAGCGAAATAGGCAATTAATTGCCGACGTTGGCTCACCTTGTTAATTGTGTTTTAAATAATTTTACCAGTTGTGTTGGAAAAAAAGATAAAGTTGTTAACGAATATACAATTTACATACATTTTTAGCGAAAAGCGAATATACATAAGTATATACAAATGTACTTGTACATCAGTATTGCTATATGTACATATCAAAGATGAGTCAACTAGGCATGTAGTAAGTAGTACTGATACCTTTCTTATCTTCAAATTAAAATTTTGTCAATATCTTGGAAGAAGTAAAAACAAACAAGTAAGGAAGGGCTAAGTTCGGGTGTCACCGAACATTTTATACTCTCGCATGATAAAGTGATAATCGAGATTTCATTATCCGTCATTTACATATTTTTCAAATACCGTATTTGTGTAAAGTTTTATTCCGCTATCATCATTGGTTCCTAATGTATGTATATATTATACAGAGAAGGCATCAGATGGAATTCAAAATGGCGTTATATTGGAAGAAAGCGTGGTTGTGAACCGATTTCACACACGCCCACTTTCAATTTTAAAAAAAAGCCTGGGTGCAGCTTCTCTCTGCCATTTCTTTCGTAAAATTTAGTGTTTCTGACGTTTTTTGTTAGTCGGTTAACGCACTTTTAGTGATTTTCAACATAACCTTTGTATGGGAGGTGGGCGTGGTTATTATCCGATTTCTTCCATTTTTGAACTGTATATGGAAATGCCTGAAGGAAACGACTCTATAGAGTTTGGTTGACATAGCTATAGTAGTTTCCGAGATATCTACAAAAAACTTAGTAGGGGGCGGGGCCACGCCCACTATTCCAAAAAAATTACGTCCAAATATACCCCTCCCTAATGCGATCCTTTGTGCCAAATTTCACTTTAATATATTTATTTATGGCTTAGTTATGACACTTTATAGGTTTTCGGTTTTCGCCATTTTGTGGGCGTGGAAGTTGGCCGATTTTGCCCATCTTCGAACTTAACCTTCTTATGCAGCCAAGAAATACGTGTACCAAGTTTCATCATGATATCTCAATTTTTACTCAAGTTACAGCTTGCACGGACGGACAGACAGACATCCGGATTTCAACTCTACTCGTCACCCTGATCACTTTGGTATATATAACCCTATATCTAACTCTTTTAGTTTTAGGACTTACAAGCAACCGTTATGTGAATAAAACTATAATACTCTCCTTAGCAGCTTTGTTGCGAGAGTATAAAAGGAAACAAGTAAGAATGACCTAAATTCGAGTGTAGCCGAACATTATATACCCTCTCAATTAAGAATAATAAAAACTGTGTGAAATATATCCTTTATCCTAATAATGTTGTTGTTGTTGTTATAACGGTTATCAATCCCCGTTAGGATGGTAAGGGTTATCTGTGTTGTCGTCGACGTCATCTAACGGGAAGCCCAGGAAACATGCTGTTTCGACGGGGTCGGACCAAAGGGTGTTAGATGGGTGGGGTTGGTAGGGCATGCAAAGAGGTGGTCAGTGTCATGCGGAGACTCGTTGCATGCAGGACATACATTGGGTATGTCAGGGTCTATACTGGATAAGTAGGAGTTTAACCTAACACAATATCCAGAACGAAGTTGCGCTAGGGTCACTCGCGTTTCTCGCGTTTCTCGCGGCAACTCGAGCTCTTCGTCTGCGATGGGTGGTGGTTTGACTCCAAGAACGCCATTCACGGGAAGGGAGTCGGTGAAGGTGTTGATGGCTCCACTGTGAATGGCGGTCAGTACCTGTCGAAAGCCAGTTGCGTCCGAAGTCCGGTCGGCGTACTGTACGACGTCGTCGACGTAGTCAAGGAAAGACCTCTTGAAGCTCCTAGGAGGCGGTTCGGCTTCAATCAGATGGCTGCAAGGGTGATTTATATGAAAACATCCCAGCAGGAACTGCTTGGAGAGGAGTTCATTATGCTCCCCAAATTGGGAGCATAAGCGTCTCACTATGAAGGTGTTCGATGGGAGACATCAAAAGGCATCTCGTCGTGGTCCGGAGTGCAGTATTTTGGCAGGTCTGGAGTTTCCTCATCTGCGTACTACTGCATCCAGGCGACCATATTGGTGCTGCGTAGTTGAGGACCGGTCGGCCAATTGCCTTGTATGTTGCCAACAACGTTTCTTTGTCTTTTCCCCATGTGTTGCCGGCTAGTGACTTGAGAATTTAATTGCGACTCTGTACCTTGGCGATAATCACTCCTCATACGACCGCGATTATCGCCAGAGCATAGACTATCAAAGGTTACACCTAAAATCTTAGGGTTATTGACAGTAGGAATTTTGACGCCATCGACTGCAATATTAAGTTCAAGTCAATACTCCTTCGTCCAATTCATAAATATAGTCACTGTGGATTTGGTGGGGGAAAGTGTGAGGTTCCGTGCAGTGAGGAAACGAGAAAGGTCGGAGAGGTAGTTGTTTACTTTTGAACACATGCCATCGATTGCATTGCCCGACGTCAATATCGTGCAATCATCTGCGTACGTGGTTATGGAAACCCCCTCTGGTGGCTGGGGGAGTTTTGAGATGTGGAAGTTAAACAGTAACGGGGAGATGACACCACCCTGCGGAACCCCCTGTTTAATTCTTCTCAGTTTAGATGTTTCACCTCGAAATAGTACGGATGATTGACGACCGTTCAGGTAGTTCATGGTTCACCTCTTCAGTCCTGGAGGAAGCGTAGTTTTCTCAATGTCCTGCAGTAGCGTTGTGTGGTTGACTGTGTCAAAAGCTTTTGACAAGTCCAACGCTACGAGGATCGTTCTCTCACAGGGTGGTTTCTGGTGGAGGCCATGAATTATCTGAGCGTTTATGACGCTAAGTGCTGTAGTGATGCTGTGCACTTTTCGGAATCCATGCTGGTGGCTGGCTAGGCTCAGGTGGTGAGGGAAGGTCGGGAGTAGCAAGGCCGCCTCAAGTGTTTTCACTACTGGGGAGAGGAGAGTTATCGATAAGATCCCCCTTTGTTGGCGGGTTTCCCAGGTTTCAGTAGTGGGACCACTCTTCCGACTTTCCACACATCGGGAATTTGAAGAGTGGTCAGGGACAGGTTGAGGACCTTGGTAAGATAACTTACTCCAGTCGAGCCTAGATGCTTTAGCATTAGCATGTTAATTCTATCAGGGCCAATGGATTTAGAGGATTTTGATTTGTTGATGACATTCTAAACCTCCACATCGGTGAAAGTAAGTGGGGCGCAGTCGTTTGGCATTTTGCGCAGCCGTCGGTTAACACATCGTTTGGCTTTGTCTACCAAAGGGTGCAGTGTAAACTGCCGGCTAAAATAGCTTGCGCACTTCTTCGGGTCCGAAGAGGCATGACCATTGAATTGAACCTCAACTCGGTCGTCATGTCTCTTCGGGTTAGACAAAGCTTTGACAGTAGCTCAAAGCTTACTCATACCGGTGGAGAGGTTGCAGGACTTCAGGTACTCTATCCATTTCGTCCGCTTATGATGATTTACCATACGCCGAATTTCCAAATTAAGATCCCTTATTCGGGGATCCCCGGGATCGGCGTGGCGTAAGGTGTCGCGCTCGTTAGTTAAAACGGCTGCTTCGGCTGGGAAATTGGGGCGGATTTCCGCTATTCGTCCAGCCGGGATGAAGCGAGCGGTAACTGCTGCGATCACCTTCGCCAACGCATACGTCCGTAGGAATGGGTAAAGCGTTGAAGGTGCTCTCAGTAAATTCTATGAAGCCGGCCCAGTTAGCTTTGTTAAAGTTGACGAAGGTACGGTACGGTTATATGGTAATATCGGGCGAGCTATTACAGGTGCCTATAACTCTGGTGGAGGCTTCGGCATTCATTGTGCAGAATGTCGAATCGTCAATTTGTTCCGCCAGCTTCATCCCCCTATGATCATTTGACAGGCAGGAATGCCAAAGATTGTGGTGCGCGTTAAAGTCGCCAAGTACCAAACGGTTTTCACCACGAAGTAGCGCGCCTATATTCGGGTGATATCCTGTAGGGCAACATGTAACTGGGGGGATGTATATATTAAATAGTTCGAACTCGACATCGCCTGACCGGATAGCTATACCCTGACATTCTAGGGTAGTATCCCTGCGGTCGATGTCTTCATCGATTAGACGATACTGCACGGTGTTGTGCAATATGAAGGCTAGGCCACCACCATTATCTCGGTCGTAAAGATCGCGATTATTACGTTTATTACGTTGAAACCGGCACAACTCAGAAGATCCGAGGGGCGGTTGTCGCGCTGGGGTGTTGGTTGGCGACGCCACTGTTGTGTGTTGCGGGGGTAGACTCCTGCAGCATGGGGCAAGTACGACTCACTCTACTTACGTGCAGGAATTGCACTTAACTGATGTAACATTCCGACGTATGACGGTCTGACATACGGAACAGACTGTGCGAGGAACCAAGAGTTGCTGATTGGTTCTCGCACGAGGAATGGAGCGGGTTGATGGTTGGGGGGGGGAGGACAAGTCAGAGTGGGAGCTATGTTGCCCGTTTGAGCTCCTGGGGATCGTGGAGGTCCTCTGTTGGCCACTCGGAGTGAGTAGCGGCGAGGTGCGCGAACTATGTGCAGATTGCACAGTCGTAGAGGCTAGTGTCGCAGTATTGCGTAGGCAACATGGGGCCACGTAACTCGTGGTCCACTCCCTGTGAGTCTTAAGGCCTGAGCAGGTCTTAAGATGGCTCCATCCATTGCATGTATTACACCTGACCGAGGTGGAGTTTTGATGTTTGTTGTTTGCCTTTTTGCGCAAACCCACCAGAAAAATTCCTCCGGACCCGGGTTGGACTCAATGCCAGCCCGAGTCAGGAGTATACGGAGCAACCCTCTTGTAAGGCATTGCTCCAATGACGACAAACACAAATTAACACTCACCGATCCAAACGGGGTTAGTTTGACTAATAATCTATGAGTTTATTTGAGGATTGGGGAAGCATGATACGTTGAAAACATTGTTTCCCCGTGTTCGATTGATATTCACATATTTAGCTTAATATTAGAAGCGTGCGCAGATATTTAAAATGTTCAACTCTTCAAATTATATGTTGCATGGGTAAACAAATGAATGTGTAGACCTGGATTAACGTTACGCAGAATTGTCAATTTTTTAAATTAAAAAATTGTGTATATTAAATAAATTTCTTCAATTAAAAAACTATTTTTTAATCCAAACTTGAAAGATATCATCCGATCATTTTTAAAATCCGATGTGGAATAAAAATTAGATTTTTATTTTTTATCTGAGATGTTTGGATATAAAAATTTCAATAGGTTAAGAGAGTATAAAAGTTAAAATAAATTATTCGAAATTTTTTTAAAATATTAACTAAAGTTTATCAATTGGAAAAAATTACTTGTACCCCTTTGATCTGGACATACTTTTTCTTTATCAGCAATAGGCAGATATCATAGGTCCAAAAAAGTCCTAACTAAAAATCTTAAATCACAAATCAAACTGCTTTAAGGTTTCTTATTAATTGCTTTCATGATTTGTGTATTAGAAAGTGAAAATAAATTTAAAATTGTCTTATATGGGTAGTAGGCGTGGTTGTAGTCCGATCCACACATATGTATGTGTGTGGTTTCAAAGCCTTCTCAAACCATCATCAGGGGGTTAATGTCTATGGCGTATTTAGTTATTGATTTATCGCCCTTTTAGTAGTTTCTATCAGTACCGTTATATGGGAAGGTCCGATTACGCTCATCTACAAACTCGTCCTTACTTTTTTTGCTAAGGAATATGTGTACCAAGTTTCATCAAGATATCTTAATTTTTACTCAAGTTACAGCTTTCACGGACAGACGGACGTCCACACAGACACCGGGATTTCAACTCGTCTCACCATCCTGATCATTTATATATTTATAACCCCAAATCTATTTAGATTAGTTTTAGGTGAACAAGCAACCGTTATGTGGACAAAACTATTATATTCTGTAGCAACATAGCGCATGATTATATTTTTTCTTGCAACAAATTCGAAAAAATTAACAAAATAAACACTTTCACAATACAGCTGTCATTCATAAGCAGATACATACTTACATGATATTGAAAGATGGTGTTCAATAAATTTGAGTCATTCGTGAAATTTTGCACATCTTGATACCATAAATTCGCCGGCGACAGTAACAAGCAATTATATTCGGGGAATAATACTTTTTCATCGCGCGTACGCTTCACATTATCCACATGCCAGCAAGATTGATCCAATGTGCGTTTGCTAAGGGAGCAGTGAACAAATAAATACGTTTAATTTCAATCAAATTAGCTTAGCAATGTGAATGAGACATGCAAGCAAATAACAATATAAATGCATCCACTATGTAAATATGCACATATGTATGTACATATGTATATAGCGCTGTAAATAAGTTTATTCGCATGTGTGCATATGTATATGCGTAAGCTACTCACTTGTCGGCGCTTTCATGATTACGCACAATTTCCAGCAATTTAAAAACTTCGTAAAGCGGCGCACGATAGGCATCCATTAGCTGCATGTCTTCGGTCCAGGGTAGCACACTAGTGCGTAACATTATCTGTTGTACGTAGAATACAGGTGAACTTTTTGCCCAAGGAAATGGTGGATCATAGCTGAAATTGCTGCTCGTGGGGGGGCTGAAGAAATTCCTAACCAATGAGACATTTTGTTGTGGTTGTTCTGCGAAAAGTGAGTAACGGCCGTCGAAGGGCAGCATAATTTTGGTGGGTATGGTACCGGGTAGCGGAATATTTATGAGAGGGTAACTGTGGGAGAGGAAAAATAGAAAGTGCATACATCTTTATATTAAATCACTTTAATTTTAATAAAATAAAGTTAGTTTTTATTAAAGTTACGCTTTTATATTGTTTATAACAGAATCGTACTTACATAATGGTTTTTATATGTTTTTGTTATATATATTATTATATACTACTATGAGACAAAATTAGTCAGACTTTGTTCATAATTATAAAATTATTAATTTATTATTCAAAATCTATGTCGTCCCCATCAAAGTAATCCCTCTAGGTCCCAATATACTTGTGAAGACGAAACAGTTGTTATAGTAATTTTTCGGAATAGCCTTCAATGCGCGTAGCGATTCACCTTTAATGGCTTCAATTAACTCAAGTTTGCTGGTTGGGCACGATATTGGTTGAAAATTTGGCGAAAAACTCACGAAAAATTTCACAGTGCATTATCGTTGTGCAACAACCAAGAGTTGTCAGCCCATAATTCTGGCCTATTTTTACGAATAGTTTCACACAAACGACGCCTAATACTTAAATTTTGACCTGCTTTGACGTAGTTTTTCGGCTTCGCCTCACCTTTGCCACAATATTTGGCCGATTCATCGTATGTTTCCAGGTCGTAAACACAGATCCAAGACTCATCGCGTTTCATTCATTCGTTCAATACGTTTCATGGCATCCTGGTGATCGGAAAGCATTTTTTCACAGACGTTAACGAGACTTTTTTTTCGAAAAAATTGAGTGTTAAATTGAATATGGAAATATATGTTGGCAACACTAGATGATATACTTGTTTGGTTTTTAGTACAATTGAGAATCTCATTTTACTATACATTTATAAGAACATATACTCTGTATTTAAGGAGTTATGCCGTTAAAGAAATTATTTATGACTCAGTCTCGATTAGAGCATTTTTTCACATCTACTTTTTTCAACATAGCCGAAAGAAAAAAACCAGCGTTTTGCCACAGTTTGGCAGCTTTTTGCTTATGACCAACAGTTCGTTTAGCGAATTTTATATATTTGGTCAGTGAACTCATTGCTCATTCCCCGAAGCGAATTTTTCAATTTCGCAAACACAAAATAGTGACAGGGCGTCAAGTCTGGCGAATACAGTGTCTGAAGTGAAGCTAATAAACGCGCTAAAAAAGCTTGAAGGGGTTATATCCATTTGTGATTTAAAAAAAAAATTTAAATTTCTTTTTCATATTTTGAATATACATATATGTATATGTATATTCGAGAATATTGTCTGTAAATTTCAAAGTAATTCGGCAAATAGTTTCGGAGTAATGAGCGTATTTGTGAAGACATCTCCGAGCGTTTGAAAGTGGGCGGCACCGTAATCCGGAGTAGCAGCAAAACTTTGAATGCGTTTTTCTCGAAACGATGTTTTCAAAGTCGGTGAGGAATGTTTCTCCGAAATGGCTTGACCGATTGACTTGAAATTTTCACAGGATCTTCTTAGATGCTTTTGTCAGCTAATGATCGAAGGAATAAAGTTTCTGATAAAAATTTCTATTTTTCACTTGTCACTTTAAAGTGTAAACTTTCGTGCATAAAAAGTTTTTTTGTTGGGAAGCCGCCATTTTGTCTAAAATCAAAATTTTGACTACTTCTTCGGTTCATTATCTGTATTTATCTATCCTAAAATTAATCTTTTTGGTTTTTTTATTTCAGATAATTTGGATCAGAGATATCTTCCTCACCGCCAAACATCTTTTTGTGGAGGACTTTCAGGAGATCTTCTACAGGAACGACGGAACCCAATATTTTTATTAATAAAATATTATATGAATTCTTAAAATACGTTAAATTCGTTAAATGTTCATATATTTTATGTATGTATTCAATAAAAGACCTCTCCAGAAAAAATTAACAAAAAAACATATTTTTTCGAACCTACAAGTGGGTATAACCCCTGAACCACTCAAATCTAAAATTGTTTATCGAAAGCAATTAGTTTATAAAAAATTGTATAAGGAATACATTTTTTATAGTACAAAATTGGAAAAAGTGCGTGTTTTGTTTAAAATTTTCTGATGGGAAATCCCATCATTGCTTCAAATCTAAAGCTTAATAAGTGCTACGGTAAGTCGTCTCAGCATATTCAATGACAAAGGGCTGGTCCGATCAGCAGTCCGCTGAATGGTTGTTTCCGGTTGAAAGTCGTTCAAAGTGCCGGAAAACACAACAGTCGACCGGCAATGTTTTCGCTAATGTGTTTTGGGTTTACATGAAGTTATTAATATTCCTGGACTATATCAAACAGATTAAAATAAAAAAGTAAAAGTAATTACTGTTTGCTTTTGGATCGATTGAATAATTCGCTGAAGCATATGAATTGATCAAAAAGGTTAATGAGTCGTACTCCAGTTTATACATCGTTTACACGATTTAAAAATGGTCATGAAGATTTAAATGACTAAAGGCCACGTCCAGAAGCTGAATTGGTGGAAAAAGGCATTGAAATTATTTTTTTTACCGATACAAATTTTACTACCATAATGTTGGCTGAGGGTTTCAATACGAGTGCAGTATTTAGAGAATTTTAACTGAAGATTTTTGAATTAAATTAAGGGGTATTCTGGTCTAGAAGCATGAATTTCAGGTAATTTTGAAAGTGTCGTAAAAAAAGGCAATTAATATTTTTACTACCCATTTTTATTAGATAGAAGAGTACAGAAAAAAATTAAAAACTAAAAAAAGTTAAATATTTCAAAAATTATGAGCTGACGAAGTGGGGGGTCTCTAAAAATTTCCACGTGACCATACCCATGATTTCAACCCTCCTAGTTATCTGAAACCAAAAAAAAAACAAGTAAGGAAGGGCTAAGTTCGGGTGTCACCGAACATTTTATACTCTCGCATGATAAAGTGATAATCGAGATTTCATTATCCGTCATTTACATATTTTTCAAATACCGCATTTGTGTAAAGTTTTATTCCGCTATCATCATTGGTTCCTAATGTAAATATACATACAGAGAAGGCATCAGATGGAATTCAAAATAGCGTTATATTGGAAGAAGGCGTGGTTGTGAACCGATTTCATCTATATTTCGTACATGTCATCAGGGTGTTAAGAAAATATTATATACTGAATTTCATTGAAATCGGTGGAGTAGTTCCTGAGATATTGTTTTTGGTCCATAAGTGGGCGACGCCAAGCCCATTTTCAATTTAAAAAAAAAGCCTGGGTGCAGCTTCCTTCTGCCATTCCTTCCGTAAAATTTAGTGTTTCTGACGTTTTTTGTTAGTCGGTTAACGCACTTTTAGTGATTTTCAACATAACCTTTGTATGGGAGGTGGGCGTGGTTATTATCCGATTGAACTGTATATGGAAATGCCTGAAGGAAACGACTCTATAGAGTTTGGTTGACATAGCTATAGTAGTTTCCGAGATATGTACAAAAAACTTAGTAGGGAGCGGGGCCACGCCCACTTTTCCAAAAAAATTACGTCCAAATATGGCCCTCCCTAATGCGATCCTTTCTGCCGAATTTCACTTTATTATCTTTATTTATGGCTTAGTTATGACACTTCATAGGTTTTCGGTTTTCGCCATTTTGTGGGCGTGGCAGTGGGCTGATTTTGCCCATCTTCGAACTTAACCTTCTTAGTTTCATCATGATATCTCAACTTTTAATCAAGTTACAGCTTGCACGGACGGACGGACGGACAGTCAGACATCCGGATTTCAACTCTACTCGTCACCCTGATCACTTTGGTATATACATATAACCCTATATCTGACTCTTTTAGTTTTAGGACTTACAAACAACCGTTATGTGAACAAAACTAAATACTCTCCTTAGCAACTTTGTTGCGAGAGTATAAAAAAGATTATTAATGTAGAATAATGCCGGAACTACGGAAAAGTGGGAAAATGTTTTTTCACAAAATGGCGACTGACTGAAAAAAAAAGTTTTTTTTGATCACTTTTTCTGTCTATTTCGAATTTTTTAAAAGTAATAAAAATAAAAATTTGGGGATGAGGCTAGTTCCAACCATAGACAAGCCTATAAAGAAAACTCTATAAAAATTTCAAGTAAATCGGTCCAGTAGAACCTGAGAAATCGTGGGTATCGTTCCGAAAAAGTCAGTTTTGAGAAAAACGCGTTTAAATTTTCCCTAATGTCTTTTGTTCGATTAGTTCCGGCCGAACCAGTTTGGATGCCGGGTCAGAAAAATGCCTATATCTCCGAAAATAATTTGAATTTTGAAAAATCCTCTTGTACACATAATCTTGAATAGTTAAACTTTGAAAATATAAAAAAAATTTAGATTTTTTTGAATTTCTAGACCAGAACACCCCCTTAAGACCAAAAAATTATAAAAAAAATCGGATTTCTCTCATCAACGATATTCCGCGTTCGCCTGATCTATCACCATGAGACTATTTTCTATTTCCAAAACTGAAAACTGAAAAAGATATTCCAGCCATTCAAGCAGCCGTAACCAAAGTGCTGAACAACATTCCGATAAATGATAAAAAAAATATGTATGCTATATACTATATCAAAATAATCAAGATGACGAGACGATAACTTGATTAATAACTAAGATATCTTGAATTCATTTTATTATTTTACTTTAAAATATATTTATATCAGAAACAAACTTTGCAACAATAGTAAATAGTAGTATAACGTTATAAACTTCCATATACTTAATATAAGTAAACCTATGGTTGACTGTTTTTCTAATCACAATGTGGTGTAGATATTTGTTTCAATGCAGCTGTTCAGAGAGTTTCATAACCTTAAACAATTCCATCAATCATAAGTTAAAATTCAAGAAAACTCTTATCAAGTGAAAAAAGTTTAAAACAACAACTCTATCAAACTTTTAGTACAATATATTTTCACTTCAAAATTTCTTTCTGTACTTTTTTTGGATTAACCGCAGATTTCTCTGCGATGAAGAAAAAATAATGTAGAAACTGCGTCAAATCAACAAAGTTTAAAAACGATAAGACCTCAACGGTGCATTTATTTTTAGCAAATCGAAGAACTACAATACTATGAAATATTTAACAACGTGCGAATATTATTTGCACATAATTACAATGCATACATATATTTGTATGTATAGTACATCTAATGTGAGTAAATAATATTTTGCAACAGTCAAATATAGAAAATTTATTATCAACGTTGATTATTTGCGACATTTGGAGTATTTGAACTGCGCGGCAAGGTCATAATATTAGGAAAAAAAGCAGAAGAATATAAAAACAAAAAACGAAAGTGAGTGAGGTAAAAAGAAGTAGTAGAGAAATAAACAATAAAAAATAAATACGAAAATATTTAAATATTTTTGACCGCCTTGGAGACTCGCGGGTATTCACGACTCCCAATGTTTCTAGGCTTGATAAGAGGTAAAATTATGGCTCTGTGAATGCGTTGATACCACGTACATACATACATATATATATGTATATATATATTCTATTCATAGCTCGTGGCAAAGCAGACATGAGCGATAAGTTTCAGAATAAAACGCAGGGGCGCCGCAATGAGTGTTTCGTTTTTTATTGCTTTAAGGGTTTCAAATGGATTTCATAAAATTATTCCATAAGGTTTTTAAAAGCAAATACTTATACAAGTTTTATTATACCGGTCAAGGTATCCGCCTTTCACTTTTAAAGATATAAATCTGAAATTTTCCACACTTCCTTTGTCGGAACCTCCGATATCAGACCACTATAGCATATAGCTACCATACAATGTGATCAATCAAATACTCGACTTTTATTATTTTACGCTCGCCCAATATATTTTCAGATTTAGCATTATAGCTACCGTACAGCCAAGATTAATCTCATGAATCATCTCATTATTAGCTTAAACTTAAAAATAAAACAAATGAGATAAAACATAGAGGAATTATATTTGTAAGATTGTTATGATACACTGTACGACCATAAAGGAATGAATGAAAAATATTATTTAAATTACATGTTTTATATATGTTTATGAGATATACATATAATATATTCAAAAATAGTCTTTACACAAATATAAGTTTTAACTTTTTTTTTATAAAAAAAAATGTTATAAGAAAAAATGTTTAGAAGAAAATACAGAGCAGATTCTCGTATTATCATGAATTTAAGTACGTTTTTAGCGAGCACAGAAAGTATCAATCGAATGTGGCTAATATGTTTCATAACAAAGTTTAATAATAACCTCAAAACATTAATTTCCATTATTTTCTATCCCTTCATAATTATAAAGCTGTTGCGCCCTTTTATGCACTTACATACATACATATGTATGTTTATACGGTGTAACAAAGAATTTTTTGTTGGTTTTGGCAATAAGCCTATGACTTATGACTCCGAATTATGATTGGAAATTTTCTGATTTTTTTACATATAGGGATTTTCCACACCAAATGTGTGTTAGGAAATACTTAAATTTGCCACATAAATATTTTTTACAAAAACCAGTATTTAATTTGGAATGTTTGTAACCTCCTAAAGCAGCGCAAAGTCGACGATAGTCAACATATGTATTTAATTAAGCAATTAGCACTTTGTTATTTTTTAATTATTTAGAGTGTTATTCCATGAAAACAAATAAATAATTTTTGTTGATCTCTGACCTATACGCAGTTACCTCAGGAGCGCTCTTAAACAGATTTACTGCTTTGGCTATTTGCATGCTTCAGTTGTAGTGCACAAATTTCACATAAAATATTTTTATATTTTGCAACTTTTTAAAACATGTCCATCAGAGAATTTGTCAAAATGTAATTTATATATTTATATATACAGCTGTGTTCATGGAAATAGTAGTGCCGGAGGATTATAACTATAAAACACAAAATTCAAGTTAAAATTACAAACTGTGAATTTTACATCTCTAAAAAGTAATTTCTCTTTATTTCTATGTATATACACAGTTTTATTTTTTTAATATAGTATGTAGATATTTGTATATTTTACTAACAAGAATTGTTCAAAAAGAAAATTAAGAAATGTTCCTGTTCATGAAAATAGTAGTGCTCATTTTCTAGATAAAAATTGTAATTTTATATAGTAAATCTTTTCGATCCATTAATATTTGATTCTATACCTTCCATACACCGACATTCCGACCTCGTCTCATTAGGATTTGTCCATATGCCTCCTTGACATTAGCCAAAGTTGTGTTCAACTTGATGGATTTGATGTTGCTACAACTCGTTTAAGATATTCCAAAAAATTGTTTTTTTAAATTCAGGTCCAGTGTTTGCTCTGGCCGGGACATTACGTCGATCCTTTCTGATGCAAACCACTCGTTAGGTAGTCTTTTTTATAGACATTTCCTAGCTGACAAATAATAACATAACCTCTTTTAACAGTTTTACATACCAAGTTTAGTTTATGATGCTATATATCAAATTTGTAGCACTAACACCATAGTACGAAATTCAAATCCATGCCATAATGCTCAGACCACCATGTTTAAAATTTTGGTAGTGTGCCTGGAATGATTTTATGTGATTGGTAGTGGACGAACATACTTTCGGGACCCGGCTCCACCAAAACTAAGCAATTTTGTTTTCATTGGTCCACATCAGATTCCGCCATTTTGTATATGGCCAATTAAATGTTCTTTTGCGAACATTATTCTTGCAGCCACATGTTTCTTCGTTAAAAGAGTTACTTTCGGGACACTTTTTATTTTCAAATTGTTTTGAAATAGTCTCCAACGTTTTTTTCGTTTGCTACTCGACTATTTAATTTTTTTTTTTTATAATTTTTGTGTATGTTTAGTACTTGATTTTAAATATCGTATAATCTGTATGTACTATAATATTGATTTTTATATGTTTTCCTTCACGATCTTTTGCTTTATCGATGTATTTTTCAGCATTGTATGTCATTATGGAGCTGTATTTTAGTATAGCTTCGATTCCTTCTAGATTCTGTCTTGTTTCTTAACTTTATTATAAATTCCAATATCTCAGTAGAACAACTTCTTCCTCTACCTACTAAAACTAAAAGAGAAATGGCTTTTCAAACAAATTTTATAAAAAAATTTGTAAATCACTTAAATACATTTGTTTATCCCAAATATCTAATAATTTTTTTCATTTATTGACCCCTAACGACAAGCACTATTATTTTAATGAACAACTTGATTTTTTTGAAAATATAAAAATGAGACATAGAAAAGGCAGTTACAGAATTTTTACATTCCTATAATTTAAAATGTCTATACAGTAGAGGCCCGCTAATCCGGATCAATTAAAACCGGCCCCTATCCGGAATATCAGGGAATCCGGATTACCAAAGACATATCAGAACTATGTACTCGTATTAAGAAAAAATATTTATAAATTTCTGTTTGTTTATTATAACAAATAATACACATGTTCCAAAAAAAAAACTTAAAACAATAAAGCATAAAAGTGAATGTAGTGAATAATAAATATGTGATCCGGATTAGAGAATACGGATAGAGAATGTCGGTCCGGATTACAAGGGACATAATAGAAATTTTGAATTTTTTAACCCTGTCCGGATTACAGTGGAATCCGGATTAGACCGTGTCCGGATTAGCGGGCCTCTACTGTACTTCCAAAATAATCATTCTTGTTGGCTTGGCAAGTCAGATAATGTTAGGAAAGATCTTTAAAAATAAGAAGCTGTTACACTACTATTTTCATGAAAACAACTGTACATATATCTCTATAGTGCTATAATCACCATTCAACTCCCATTTCAACATAACATATTGAGTTTTAAATTTTTTCTCTTTTATGTTTTGTTAAAGCATGAATAAATATTTTGCTAAAAAGTTGTAGTACATACATAATTTTTTTTCTTATTTTTACTGGCCAATACACCTCTAATTGATTTTTATAGACTAGAATAGCCCTTAAAGTTACATACGCACCTTTACAAATTCTTAATTTACTTATTTAACATTTTCTTCTTGTAAGTCATTTAACTCTAGCATTCGCTAGCTGACATCTTAAAGTTACATCAGTTTGCTGAGAACTTTTAAATGCAAAAACTAATTTTTATACACGAAGGCTAGTAAGGAGCGAACTGCGTGTCTGTTAGGTCTAATAAAAATATTCAAGAAAACAACAACCATGACAATACACAAAATCAGGGCAAAGTTTATGTACGTAATCGCAACTAGACAGAAAAACGCATAAAAATGTGAGACGAACGCTAAGTTGATTCACATTACAGAATGCGCGCTTTCCCAATAAGAAGGATAGGATCTCTTAAAAATACACAATTGTTAAGGAAATTCAAATGTTTTGTATTTAATGTGACGAACAATCGATGCAATAAAGTTCTGAATATAACACCAATCAAATGGGCTCCACGAGTTTTTTTGAAAGAACGAATTCGATGAATAGCACGTTCAACATTGACTTCTAAAGTTTGAAAAGAGTGCTAATGCTAAATACCAATGACTTCAAATAACCCCACAAGAAGAACTCTACTTCTGGAGGCAATTCAATGATACAATTTTTTGAAAAATCAAATCTTCCAACATTTCTCGCAATAATTTTTTTTGTTGGAACCAGATGTTGTCGAGATCAACTTCTTCCAATTGCGGTCATAACAAGTTGTTTACCATTGATTTATGCCGCTCTCCATTGACAGTCACGATGTCACCAGCTTCATTTCGAAATAAGTACGGTGATGATTCCATCAGGTCAAAAACCACACTGAGCTGTCAATTTAGGCGTATGTAATGGTTGTTCATTAATACATAATTTGTAGATTTTCTTCGCATCAGAATCGACAGTGTTGTTTATTTGCCGCACCACTCAGATGAAAATGAGTCTCATCGGAGAATATGATTTTCTTAAAAAATCGTTATCGTTTTCAAGTGGTTCCAAGGCAAAATCAGCAAATTCGCGACGTTAAAGGTGGTCTAATGGCTTTGGTTCTTAAGTGAAAACAATTTTATACAGATGCACGCCCAAATCCTTGCTCAAAATCCGCCAGGTCGTGGTTTTAGATAGTCGCAGTTCTTGAGAACATCTTGGAATCGACAAATTGTGGTCTTCAGCAACACTTGCCTATTACTACATTATGTATATTTTCATTACTTCAAGCGGGTTTTTTTCTCATTGGCAATTGAACATTCAGTATGTAAAAACATGTCCGTTGGAATTTTCAACAATTCGACGAATAGCGAGCACGATTATTACGACCATTAAATGGCAAAAGAGAACGAAAAGTTGCAATTGGAGAACGACTATTTTGATAATAAAATTAATTAATTTATAAACGTTGTTCTTGCGTATATCTTTTCATGATGAAATTGTAAACATTACTGAATACAATGAAAAAAATTACAGATCAATATGCCGGGACGACACTTATCATCCATATTGGAAAACCCGGTATATGGGAATGTGAAAGTTTAGACCCTGCAGGGAAGCCTTGAACACGCGTCAAATAAAATTTCAGTTCGTAACTAATAAAGTTTCGTATATACTTTTCAGAACGCTGTTTTCTACAATTGTCAAAAATTTTCATATGAAAATAACAGACAGAAAATAACAATTGCACGTACAGTTAATTTCAATAAAAGAAAAATGGGGTATAACCATTTGCTATGCCATCTCTAATTACCAGTTACTTAATCGATTCGCAGCTTACTACCAATAACTAATACTTTAATCTTCTCTATTGGATTTTTACATATTATTCAAATCCTCCGGAAATTCTGACAGATGTATAAAAAAAAAAACCTTTTCATTTCCAACAGTGATCACTGTAAACTACTTTTTGTTTTTAGTTATTTATAGACGCTTGGCAAGTGTAAGTTGTTTCTATGAAAAAGGGAAGAAACGCAAATGATCAATTATATTAAGTGCACCAGAACTACTAAATGCTTAGGAGCTTGTTTTACGTTGAGCCGCTTTTAATATTCATACCCGTCTGTAGTTTGCCGTAAAGACAATCGACTCAATGAATTTAGACGATATTTGAATTGATTATCATATAGGATAATTATGGTATGTATGTATGGTAAAAAGGTGAATTGCCGACTATTTCACTTATTTTTATTGCAAACAAAAAATGTACTTCGTTCAAATGCAAAGTATAGTTATTTTTAACATTTATTTATACTTAGAAAATAATATCATAGTTCTAAAACAGGGTTAACCAAAAGTCCGTACGTCGCGCAAGAGAATGAATAATTAATAATCAATTGCCATAACAGCCGATTCTATTGCCCGGATTTTATTATTGGACTGTTATTTCGAGGATCCAACTCTGTTTAGATAGTAAGTTAATGCGGTTTTCATTTTTACACCAACACCTGGCAGCAGGGTTGCTCTTTAACCCCTATATCCAGGCTGATATTGTATCCAACCCGGGCGCGGAGCATTTTTTTTGCTACTTATGCGACAAAAGGGTCCACCATAAACCCACTTCGGTTATATGCACCTAGTTCGTGCAATGTGCCCCCATTCCAGCCGAGTGGCTAACAAGGAATCTCTGAACGCACGGAGCTCAAGTAGGCATCATCACTCTCAATGCGATCGATACACCACAAAAGCTTTTGACACAGTCAACCACACACACAGCTATACGAAAACGTCGAACAAACAACGATCCCTCCAAGAGTAATGACGTGGACCATGAACTATCTGTGCAGTAGACAATCATCGGTATTATTTCGAAGTAAACATTATAAAGTCAGAGGAATTAAACATCGTAGTGTTCCTTCCCCGATACTGTTTAATTACTAGACTTTGAAGCTTCTACAACCACCAGAAGTAGTTTTCTTATACGCAGATAAAACTCTCCCCTGCCAAATTCATGGCCAACCTATTTACAATCTCCGCACACATCGGCGATTGTCATAAAAGTACAAAGATACTCAAGCGGAACTGCCTACTAGAAACATTAGGACAAAATTCCACCATGTCGACGAACTAGAGCAATATACCGATCAAAATTCGGACGCGACCAATTTCCGACGGGTACTAAACGTCGTTCATAGTGGTGCTATTAACACCTTCCTTGACTCTCTCCCAGTGAATTACCTACTTGTGAGTCCAAACACCACCCATAGTAGAACAATAATTTGAGTTGAGGCGTGAAACCAGAGTAACCCTTATGCAACTTCGTTCTAGGTATTGCAGCAGGTTAAACTCCTATTTATCCAGAATATACCCCGATCCTTCATCAACGATTCCCCGCATGACACTAATCAATTATTTGCCTGCCGGTTAACTCCCCTCGCCCAGAACACGTCGAAATCGTTCATTTCCTGGGCCTATCGTTAAGTGATTTCGATGCTTTCCCTCAAACAGGTTCTGAGCTATCGTTACAAAAATAATAACAAAAAAAAAGAGTAAATAATGGGAAGTTTTTCAACTAAAAGTGCTATTCAAAACGGGGCAACTATCTTTCCAAAAGAAGTTTAGAATTGTTCGCAACAGCTTTTTCTTTGGGAATACTTTAAAAGAAACGTATAATAATTAATTGCAACCCATTGACCTTTGGGAATTATAAAAGATGTTTACCTAATAAATATAAAAAATTTCACGAAGCATTTATTAAGCCTCCATTGAAGGTTTTAGAATCCGTGATGCCTAGCCAAACTTTTAAGAAATTTTAAAATTGCACATACTTATGTACGCCCTTCGACATGATTACATACATACATAAGCTGTATAACCCAAGTCTCATAGGAAGAAATGAGTAGTTGTAGTACCAGAGATTACATGATAGTATGACTTTTTCAACTAAAGCGACCAGCGATTAAGTGCTTCTCAAGAATTTTTAGACTAGTGCCTTTGAAAATGATAAAACAAAATGCATATTAGAATGAAAGCCATCGGAAACGAAAGATAAAATTACAAACATTAAGGGAAAAATAATTTACGGCCGGTCTACGGGCGGGAAGGGGCGTGGAAAATTTGTAAGAATAAAAATGGTTATGCCGATTTCCGGTAAACTATCAGACCTATAGATAAAATTTATACAATGTTGTAGGTAATAAAAGGATCTTTAACTTTTGTATACAGACTTTTTCCCATAACCTCAAAATTTATGTGAAAAATTCATATAATTCAGTTTTGGAACTTTTTTTATTTCTATCTTGTAGAAACAATTTTTTTTTTCTTCCGTGAAATTTACCACACTGCCTTTTTTTAAATATATATTTTTTCGCCTTATACCATAAAAAACTCCTAATTTTCAATCAATAAATTCCAAGTCAAAATTTGAGATTTTTTAAATGTGAGTGGGGCTTGTGATTACTCTTTCTCTTCTCCTCTTTCTTGTGGTATTAAAAATATCCATTACTATGGAAATCTGGGCAATTACAAGAGTCTCCTAGAATTAGCAAAGCTGAAATAGAAAAACAATAAAATTTTTTTAGTTTTCTAATGCCAGTTATGTACACCGCTATAGTACCCCATCGTTTATATATGATCCAGAAAAGTTATGCAACCATTTTGCATTTTTCACATTGGCACTGCTTTCTTTTATTGATAACTGTACATTGTGACAAAAAAGTACCCGAAAATTGTAAATAAAACGCAAAATATTTAATTATTCATCAATATTTAATTTATTTCGAAATCAGATATAATATACCTTGTAACACTTTTCATAAGCACTTTTTGGGATGGCCTTCAGCTCCTTCAGCGAATTTTGTTTTATCTCTTCGATCGACTGAAAACAATTAAAGTTCGACCTTCGTCCAGAACGATGCATGTCTTCAACGATTTCTCGACCGTTTTTGAAGACTTTGTATTGCTCGTAGGCTTGTGTTTTAGATAATACTGTCAGCATTTTCTAAAATTCACAATGATTCCGCGCACGATTTTTGGTTAGAAATACAAAATTTGATTTATTTATCCATTACTACTGATGTGTACCGACTTAGCAGCTGCTGTAAACAAAGTGGTTGACAGATCGCGCTTATATTTGGCATAGTAATTAAGGACAGTGCTACTAACTTAGGAAAATACATTTTTTTGAAATATCATTTACCCGAGGAATTTAATTACAATTTCGGGGCACTCTTTTGTCACAATGTATGCATGTACATACATATGTATCAACTAAAAACGTGCGCCTCACACGGCCACCTTTCACCCTCCCCACCGTTACATCCGTTATATTACCATTTTAATGTTGCGCAGTAATATTTAAATATTAACTCAAGGCGCTTTAATTCAAACATTATCGTTTACTATTGTCATTTATGTCCAATAAAAGCGCATGCATTGAATTTCGAATAAAATTTTAATGAATATGTAAAACGGATAGAAATATACATACATACATATGTACATTTGTTTTGAAACATACTTACATTTCATAATACGCGGAAATGTTGGTGAGTACATTTACCAGTTTACAACTAGAAATTCCTGTCTTGAATCTAACTAATCAGCAATTTTCATAACAATTACAGAATAAATTTCTTTCTGGCACATGTCATCTTATTTTATAAGGAACAAATAAGGAAGGACTAAGTTCGGGTGCAACCGAACATTTTATATACTCTTGCAACTTGCAAGAAATAAAGCCAGGAGAGGATCGGAATCTAAGAAGTTTTATACAAGTATACACATACAAGTATACTCAATATAACTCATACACTGGCCGACAAATTCAGCATAAGATTTGTTAGAAAAACGAAAGTCATTATACATAAGTATGTAGTATATGGGAGTTGGGTTAGTGTCGACCCGATATTATCCATTAACTATTATCATTAAGGTACCTCACATACAATCAAAGACCAATCATATGGAGCACTCTTATAAAAGATTGTACCTGCTCGATTAAGTTCTGCAGCTCGAAATATTCTCTTCAGTCGCACGATAGGGAGTCACCTTGTCTGAAACCTCGTTTGGTATCGAACGGCTCGGAGAGGTCCTTCCCGATCCTAACGGAGCTTTTGGTGTTGCTCAACGTCACCGAGATATGAGATTTCACCAAAAAGTAGGCGGTCCCAAGCACATTGTCCAATTTTTACCCGGCCCCTATAAAGCCTTATCATACTATCTCGGTGGTAAAATTTAATGTCTCTGGCGTATTTAATTATGGATTTATTACGCTTTTAATAGTTTTGAACAGTACCATTATATGCAGAGTGAACCTGGTTTTCATCCGACTTCATCCACTTTCTCACCATCGCAGGAGTTCTTATAATATTCACGCTGAGCGAATTTGGTGGTTGTAACTTTAGAGGTTTAGGATATATAAACATTAAACTAATTAGAGGGCGGGGCCACGCCCACTTTTTCAAATATGAGTTTTATACCTTAATTTAGTGCTAAATTACGGCACTTTATATGTTTTCGGAACCTATATAATAAATTCCATCTCAATTTTTACTCAAGTTACAGCTTGTACAGACGGACAAACAGACAGTCAACCGAATTTCAAATTTTCTCGTCCCCCTTATCAGTTATATATGTATGTATATATAACTTTATATCTATCTCGATTAGTTTTAGGTGATACGTATAACCGTTAGATGAACAAAACTATAATATTCTGTAGCAACTGGTTGCAAGAGTATAAAAAACAGTTGAACTTGGGGTCCATACTACGTAGTTGTAAGGTAATTAATAACGACAAGTATGGAAACAAAATTATCCGTATATATGTACTTATATACTACGTAGACCTGCTATGCATATATACTATATATTCCGTAGGCCTAATTATGCAGTTGTCTATATGTGTAGTGAAAATTATTCTGCTATCAGTTAGCGTTTTATATTATATGCAGGAACTTTGCTCGATTTGCGTTCGTTTTTTTTCGTAAGCAGAATAACTATTGACCTATCAATACCTCGTATAGCCAGCTCAAAAAATGCACTTGCAAAATGTGACGTCAAATGTTTTTACGAGTACTATTAGAAAATAAACTATAAATAGTATAGTATATATGTATGTACATTAGGGTGTTTTTTTTTTAACTACTAATTTTTTTCAGTCCCGTCACGAAATTTCCTTGGAAATACCCTAAAAAAATTTCCCTAAAAATTTTAGCCCTTAATATTAACATTAAGAACTGGACCAAGCCCTGTAAAAATTTTCCATAGAAAATACACTACAATCGTGAGTTTTTATCTTTAAATTCTTACAGATCAGAGGTATTTTATGCCTTCGCTTTGACTTTAGACGCATATTTCCCAGAATTGTTTACTCTACAAAAGTGCCCAGTGCAACAAAGTCGTAACTCACACCGGTGAGGTAGTACGGGGCTCTAAACCTGAGTTTTCCATGAAATTCGCATTTTTTTGTATTTATCTCGTAAAAGACAAGAGCTATAGAAAAAATTTAAATGACAATTTTATAGGAAATTTTATTTGCTATAAAAAAGGTTCCAGGTCAAAATCGCTATCGTTAATACTTCTCGTGATATTTAAGGCTTTTTAAGTAAGGCTTTATAGAATTTTTATAGATCGTATGTATTAAAAAATCTATGAAAATTGCATACAGCCTTACTTAAAAAAGGGAATATTTTTAGGGTATTATATTTCCAAGGAAATTTCGTGAGGGAACTGAAAAAATTTATAGTTAAAAACACCCTAATAATACATATGTATATGTATGTACAGCGTTTGTCAATAGGAAAGACATGATTTTGAAGCTTGTGGCAGACTTGTTTTACGGATTTGTGTCAACTTTTGTCAGTGTGTTCAGTAAGGTTTGTCATTTCATCTTCTCAGATGAGGCTTATTTCTGGCTTAATGGCTTCGTAAACAAAGAAAACCGTGAGTGAGTAAAATTCTCGTTTAGTTCAATAAACGCAATTTCATGTTTCATTTCATTTTAACTTCGCGTCCTTCTTGTTGGTAGACCCTTTATATGTAAAACTTTGGTCGCTTATGTAATTCAATTCAGAGACAAATTAAGGTACATACAATTAAAATAGTATAAAAATACACCGAAGCTAATATACCCTTCACAGGTGCATTTCTTTTAGTAACTATGTGTTCAGTTTGTATGGAAGCTATATGCTATAGTAATCCGACCAGAAAAACTTTTTTGGAGATTATATAATTACTTTAAGCAGTAATCCATGTCAAATTTCGTGGAGATACCACGTCAAATGCGAAAGTTTTCCATACAAGCCCTTGATTCCGATATTGTTTTAACAGTTATCAATCCCCGTTAGAATGGTAAGGGTTATCCATGTTGTCGTCGACGTCATCTAGCGATAGGTAGGGTGTCCTTGAAGGTGTTGATAGCTCCACTGTGAATGGCGGTCAGTACCTCTCGGAAGTTAGTTGCGTCCGAAGTCCGGTCGGCGTACTGTACGATGTCGTCCACGTAGTCAAGTAAAGACCTCTTGAAGATTCTAGGGGACGGTTCCGCTTCAAGCACGTGGCTGCAAGGGTGATTTCTACGAAAACATCCCAGCAGGAACTGCTTGGAAAGGAGTTCATTATGCTCCTTAAATGGTAGCATAAGCGTCTCACTACGTAGGTGTTCGATGGGAGACATCAAGAGGCATCCCGTCGTGGTCCGGAGTGTGTTCTGGCAGGTCTGGAGTTTCCTCATCTGCTTACCACTGCATCCAGGCCATATTGGATCTGCGTAATTGAGGACCGGCATATTGCCTTGTATGTTGCCAACAACGTTTTTTTGTTTTTTCCCCATGTGCTGCCGGCTAGTGACTTGAGGATTTTGTTGCGGCTCTGTACCTTGGCGATAATCGCGGTCGTATGGGGAGTGAAGGAGCACAGACTATCAAATGTCGACTGCAATATTAAGTTTAAGTATATACTCCTTCGTCCAGTTCGTAAAAATGGTCGCTGTGGATTTGGTGGGAGAAAGTGTGAGGTTCGGTGCAGTGAGGAAACGAGAAAGGTCGGAGAGGTAGTTGTTTACTTTTGAACACATGCCATCAATTCCATTGCCCGACGTCAATATCGTGCAATCATCTGCGTGCGTGGTTATGGAAATCCCCTCTGGTGGCTGCGGGAGTTTCGAGATGTAGAAGTTAAACAGTAACGGGGAGATGACACCACCCTGCGGGACCCCCTGTTTAATTCTTCTCAGTTTAGATGATTCCGATCATTCAGTTTGTATGGCTATAGTTAACCGATCTGAACAATTTCTTCGGAAATTAAATTGTTGCCTTTGAAAATAGTCTATACCAAATTTCCTGAATATATTTTGTCAAATGCAAAAGTTTTCCATACCAGCACTAGATTCCGATCGTTCAGTTTGTATGGCAGCTATATGCTATAGTGGTCCGACATCAGCAGTTCAGCAGACGTTTGCAAAAGTTCGAAACGATATCTTAAAAGCTGAGGGACTAGTTTGTATATATACAGACGGACAGACAAGCAGAGGGACAGACAGACAGACGGACATGGCTAAATCGACTTAGCTCAACATATTGATCATTTATATATATACTTTATAGGGTCTCCGAAGCTTTCTTCTGGGTGTTACAAACTTTGTAACAAACTTAATATACCCTGTTCCCCCCCTTGTAAAAAAATATTTTTTATTGACTTATTTAATTTTATAAAATCACTAGAATATTTTCCTAAATGCAAGTTGATCAGAGTAGTTTTGGAGATACAGCATTAAAAAGTTGGGCGCTCGATGTCAGCTATCTACTATGAGCAAAAAATAGTAAGAATCGAAACAGTTGTTAAGGTCAATTTCCGGAATATCATTCAATGCGCGTAGCGATTCACATTTAATGTCTTCAATGAACTCAAAACAGCTTTCCCGGTCGGTCCCGGCCGTTTGAGTTTGCTGAATAGCTTGAAGCTACACGGAGCTAAATCAGGTACGGTTGATGCACCACGTTTCCGGGACGCTTAACGCGTCGCTGTTTTTCGAAAAAATCAATTATTTTGGAGCCAATCGAGATTTTACTTTTCTTGAGCCCAAATTATCTTCCATAATAGTTTTCACTGATCCTTCCGATATTCCAACGCTACCAGTAAGATACCTGACTGTTAATCATCGATTCTCAAGCAGGAATTAACAAAAGTGAAAGGAAAAACAAGTAAGGAAGGGCTAAGTTCGGGTGTCACCGAACATTTTATACTCTCGCATGATAAAGTGATAATCGAGATTTCATTATACGTCATTTATATATTTTTCAAATACCGTATTTTTGTAAAGTTTTATTCCGCTATCATCATTGGTTCCTAATGTGTACATATATTATACAGAGAAGGCATCAGATGGAATTCAAAATAGCGTTATATTGGAAGAAGGCGTGGTTTTGAACCGATTTCACCCATATTTCGTACGTGTCATCAGGGTGTTAAGAAAATATTATATACCGAATTTCATTGAAATCGGTCTAGTAGTTCCTGAGATATGGTTTTTGGTCCATAAGTGGGCGAGGCCACGCCCATTTTCAATTTTTAAAAAAAGCCTGGGTGCAGCTTTCTTCTGCCATTTCTTCTGTAAAATTTAGTGTTTCTGATGTTTTTTGTTAGTCGGTTAACGGACTTTTAATGATTTTCAACATAACCTTTGTATGGGAGGTGGGCGTGGTTATTATCCGATTTCTTCCATTTTTGAACTGTATATAGAAATACCTGAAGAAAACGACTCTGTAGAGTTTGGTTGACATAGCTATAGTAGTTTCTGAGATATGTACAAAAAACTTAGTAGGGGGCGGGGCCACGCCCACTTTTCCAAAAAAACTGCGTCCAAATATGCCCCTCCCTAATGCGATCCTTTGTGTCAAATTTCACTTTAATATCTTTATTTATGGTTTAGTTATGACACTTTATAGGTTTTCGGTTTCCGCCATTTTGTGGGTGTGGCAGTGGGCCGATTTTGCCCATCTTCGAACTTAACCTTCTTATGGAGCCAAGGAATACGTGTACCAAGTTTCATCATGATATCTCAATTTTTACTCAAGTTACAGCTTGCACGGACGGACGGACAGACGGACAGACGGACGGACGGACAGACAGACATCCGGATTTCGACTCTACTCGTCACCCTGGTCACTTTGGTATATACATATAACCCTATATCTGACTCTTTTAGTTTTAGGACTTACAAACAACCGTTATGTGAACAAAACTATAATACTCTCCTTAGCAACATTGTTGCGAGAGTATAATAATTTACGAGCGATGTGAGATGTACTAAATTTTTTTTTAAATTAAAGCGACTTATATCAGTTATATTTTTTACATTTTCTCAGAAAATTTATTCAGCCACCAGTTCTAGTTTCTTCAGTTATTAGACTAACTATTGCCTTCTCCACTTTCAATAATAATTTTATTAAAAGAGAAAGAATTATTTGCAAAGAGTAACTCTTGAAAAAACAATGTGCGCGGCTATAAATATACATATGTATGTATGTATGTACTGTTGCATTCAATACTTAAATTACATTCACTTTTACCTATGTAAAACCCGGCGTGAATCATGAACTTTGCTTTGCATGTCTTTAACGATTCACTTTCAGCCATATCACTGGTAAAAGGGTACTCGTATTAAAAGTTTTTTATGCGTACACATTAATCATTTTCTTTATCAAGTTTTGTTTAGATGATGGTATGTACTCAAAAATAGCGTATGACAAGCGATAAAGTTGCAAAATTTGATATAAGAAAAAAACAGTAGACGTGAATTATATATAAAATACTTTTACTTTTTGAAATAGAAATTAAAACTAAAAAAATTGTTTACGAAATGGCAAAGAATACTATATGAAGAGCGTCCCACAATTAACGCAAGATTTAAATTTGCTGCCACCATGGACCCAAGAGAGCTAGAGCTGATATAATCTAAATTTTAGAAATGTATTTAAAATGTTTATATGTATATAATGTGCATAGAAACAATGAGAGCAAGTGTTTTGCAATTTCATTCATTAATTTCAAAATTGGCACCAGCACGTCTACGAATATTTCTAAACTACTTGTTGCATGATAGCTATACACGTTCTTGAAACCAAATATTTGTACATATGTATGTATGTTAGTATGTATATATTCATACATACGCATATATACACATGCATACACCAGCAGTATGCACAACCTTATGCAATACATAAGAATATACAGACATCATACACTTCTTATTTTACTACGTTTTTATTAACTATTTCCCAATAATTATTTATAATATCTATGTATAATTCATAGGTATAAAACCAACTTATTAAAATTATCCTTAAAACACGCATCAATATGTATGTATGCATGCATACGTATATTAATATGCACTTTTATTTATTGAGTGCGAAAGTAGTCTAAGAAAATGTGGACCATTTTTTTAAACAAACTTTTAAGTTTTTATTTAGAGATATTAAATTTGAATCGTACATTCATACAGTACAAGTATCAATTGTATTCTGATAAATAAGTGATAATGTACTCATGCATATTTAAGTAGGAATTACGATACAAAAACATTCGCATGCATTTTTTTTATTTATATTATGAAGAAAATGCATACATATGTACATACATACATACATATATATTTACACACTTTTTCATAATTTGTAATATTTGCTACTTACGAGCCATGTGTAGATAATTATTAAATTTTATTTCGCTTTTCACTTGTTTTAAAAATATAGTATACATACATATTTAGGTATACAAATATTTATTGTCTAAGAACGCTTACTCACTCTTGTATATATTTATTTTTGTTATTGCTTTACTTTTTCACATTTTTACTTTTCAGCTTTAAAAGAAATATATGTATATTACTGTTAAACATTTATTTATAAACTAAGTAAATTTACATATCTATGTAAATACATACATATAGTTCAAAATACTAATGCGCACACTTGCATTTACTCACCACGATAGTAATATTGCCATAATAGCAATGCTAGTGGCACATGTTGGATAGCTAGAGAGGAAGAGACCATGTTTGTAGTAGAAATGCGAAACTGCATCGGGAAGACCTGAGGTATCAGAGGTTGAAGAGCGCTTTTGGGCGGCGTTCCCGCCAATATTGCCCAAACTAGCAGCTCCACCGGATGTAGTGGTCATTGCTGTTGTTGTTGTTTTATTGTATTCGTATGAACTCGAATTACCAAATGCTTTGGAAGAATCAACAGCTGGCATATTCGTGAGTTCTTTAGCTTTGTATATCGTTTTGTTCGTCTACCGGCACTATATCAGCATGCCTATTCACATTGCAAGCGCCAATGCTTGCAATGTGTATATCTTTGCAAAGAGTGATGGCAGATGAATTTTTGTATAAGCAACTACGAACGAGAATTTGATGGTTTATCGCCTCGATCTTTTCGTTATTTGTGTTCAAGCCATACATATGTACATATTCTTCAACATGCGGTTGGTACACACGCAACGCAATCGACGTGTTGTTTTATTATAGAAACAATAATTTATTTTATTTACTCTTTCTTATGAATTTTTTAAATGCGTTTCCATTACTTTCACTTATTTAACTTTTTCTATTAACAAATCGTTGATCACTATATATGTATATATTTATTTTTGTCTTATATTTTCTTTTCATACATAATTACGCAATTATTTTAAGGTTTATATGCAAATGATGAAAATTATTAAAAGTTAAAACCTGTAAATATTGGTTAAGTATCAAAAATACTTTTTCACAATTTGTAAACAGTACAAATATTTCTTTAAAACACAACATGTTTTGCATGTAAATTGATATCTGCTAATTTATTTTCCAATTAGAATTTTACACTTCGTCGATATATCACAAATTACTTCGTTTTGTTATTTTTCTTATGGTTTTTAATTTCATTTATATGCAACTTATTTACAATTACATTTCGTGCTTTTGTTATCAAATTGTCACAAATAAGCATTGCCGGTCGCCCTAATCAGTGCCAGCTGAAATATTCTGCAGTACGTTGTTATTGTATTTGTTGTTTTAAAGCATTGTAAATATATATGGTTTTGGTTCGCTCCTTCCTATAGATAGTGTCGCTCCCATATCTACCGTCTGCCCCACCTGCTCTATCAACATATCTTGATGCCTCTCAAGAATGCGTTCATCATTACACAAAAGACATATTTTATTGGTACTCATAAGGGGGAGGTAGTGTAGTCAAAAATGAAAAGACGAATGCAGAAAATCGAAGCCAAATGCGTGGTATTAAATGACGATACTCTTTACCTTATTCAATTTAAAATTTGTTTCATTTTTTCAGCAAAATTACTATTTTCACAAAATGCACTGCTACTTCCCGGCTTATTGTTTAACTTTTTTAACATTAATTAACAATTGCGATAAACATAAACCGAAATTGCAATTAAAGAACAAGTTATTTTATATTATTAAACACTGCTTGCAACGGAATGTGCATAAATTCACTTTGTTTTTCTTTTACGATCCTTTTCGCTTCTAAGTATTCATTCATTTAGAACTGACACTCAATGACAACCAATTAATCACCATCTGCTTTGCAATTTTTTTACTAAATTCACAAACAACACAGTAGTAAGCAATCTTTGGATTACAACTTACAACTTCATTTTGATTAAACTATTTATTGTAGATATAAATCACCACGAAACGAAATCATCTAAATAATATAAAATTACAGTTTTCCATGCGCGTTAGATAGAAAACATTCTAACAAGAACAAGTTCCGTGCAAAATTGAAAAGAACAGAAACCACGCTTGCCAGATGTACAAACTACCTGATAATCACAAATTCTTGTGTAAACATAAACATATATTGCATGAGCTCATTAATCATAATTTCACATTTTCTTCAATAAAATTAGTATATTTTTTATTATTCGATTTATATTATATCCTTAATTAAGAAGCTATGTTAACTATAAATGGTATCACTATTCTAACTAGAATTTAAGAATTCACAACAATACTTTTTGCCTTGCTTTGTATCAGCTGTGGCGTTCGCAAATGTCAAACTATAGCGTTGCCAGCAGTAACGAAATATTTACAACAACATAGAGACATTTTTGAGCATTTAATTAATTTTATGATGTATTTTTGCTGGAAGTGTGTAATCAATTCAATAGAACTAATGCAACGGAATATAATTTGAACAAGTATTCAAAATATTGGCGTCAATTACATTTAACTTTACAAGAGTTGAATTTATTTAAATTTAACAACAAATTTTAACCTTTATTAATTTTTAATTTTTTAAAAATTAATTTAATTATTTTCAGAATCCACGTTATATAAAATGGTAGCCACAAGTACACAAATCACTATTAGAACACTACAATTACAGCCCTTGTCGGAATAAAATACGGGTCAATTCCGATAACGTATTATTATCGAAACGACGAGTGATATATTGTTAAAGTTTGGGTTTTTATTGTTTTATTTTTATTTTTTAAGTAGTAATAATATAATATATTCATATATATGTCTTTGGAAACAGATTACAGTCATTTTGAGTATTACTTTAGTTTAACTAAGTTTTTTTTACAATATATTTATTATGTTTCATTTATGAATATAATTCACGATAAGCTAAACTTATCTACGATATATCAGGCATATATAATGCGAATTTTTCTTTTATATTTTAAAATAATAATTATCATTTGAGAAATCACAACTGTTATGCATCCAGTACTAAATATTTGAGATATTTTTTGTTGCTTCATGCAATTGTCTGAAAATTAGGATATATTCACTATATCTTTCGGTTTGGTTGGACACTAGTCGAATTCTACATACATAGTTAACATTTTCATTAATTGGCAAGAAAAATTGATTCAATTTACTTAACACTATTCATATAGTTATATGTACATATGTATGTATATGATTTTTGTAGTTATTAAGTTATATGCTTAACAACATCGTGACGATATTGAGAACCATTTTTGATGAGCATTTGAAGTTTACCGATTTTCCGTAATTGTTTTGCAATGTCTTCTAACAACCCTAATTGTATATAAAAATTTGTTAATTTTTCCTTATGCATCTCTTCGGTTGCATGACAAAGAAATTATCTATTTTAATTTATTATAAATTTCCAGTAATAACTATTAATGTGTGTAAGTTACTTATTTTACATTTAAAATTAAATGTATCGAATGTTGCATGCATATGTATGCATACAGCTATATGTATATGTATGTATGTATTTACATTCCTCCAACCGCTCACATTCGTTATATTTATATAACTTACAGCCGCTATATGTAAAAAAAAATTAAGATTTATTGCCACCATAATTTTGAATTTGAATTTCCTCTCTGAATTTACTGACATTATCCGCTTTTGGATTACTCAGGTACATTAAAGCATGACCGCTTGATTTTCTAGCCGTTTAGTCTCAAATACAATTGACCTGCCAAATTAATCGCACTTATATATTGCTTTTCCAATATCACTATACCAGCACTACAAGCATGAAATGAAATTTATGGGTATCCACCAAGATCTGACAAAATCCAACGTTATATACTAGTCAATTTTTGTGGCTGGCTTTGAAGATTTACCGTCACTGACAGTTGTAGCGCACGTATATTCACCATTCACCAACTCATCAGCATTATTGTATGCATCATTACGCTGTTGACCAACACCCACAATTTCCGACGTTACTAAATTTATGGAATTTCGTTTCATTCGCCGCATCATGGTGACAGGTCCACTGCCAGCAGCTACAGCAGCCGCCATTTCGGCAACCAATGAAATTTCACTAATTGGTGAACTGTTTGTGATTGGTGCAATGGATGTGGGTGTCGTTGGTACTGATTTTGACAGGTGCACTGGTGTATAGGTCCCACGTGTAGTGAGTAACGGATTATCTGTTGAGAGACGTCTGTCGCTTGTGATGCTCTTATTTAGGGGCAATTCGAATTTGGGTCTTAGTCTTTTGACATTAGACATAACTGTTGGTTTGCTAAATATTAGTACAGTTGTTTTGTTTAATATAGGACATAAAAAGATTTCATGTATCGTAGCGGCGATGCGATAATTTTGACCTTGAAATGGATCTGATAGCGCAGCGCATAACATATGGCTAAGATTTATGCCAGTAAACTGAATCAAGAAATTATTATTGAAAAAAATTTCTAGGAAAATCCAATTATCAACTTACCATCGATATGGGGGTCAAAAAAGCGAAATGATATAGCAGCATTGTAGCAGTCCCGATAGTAGTCCAATTGTAATCATATAAGCCCTCAATTTGATACGCACCTGGAAATGTTTAAATTAGATTAAGGATAAGTTATCAGAAATATGCTTGAATTGATAACACTAGTTTCTGGAAAAAAGAGGAATCAGCCCCCTGGTGGCGCCATCTATATGTCGACTGGTGCGTTAGAATCTGCTATCTTTACCGGTTGTCCAGTGAGAATTTCATGACATTTCATCGGTTGGAAGTGAAGTTATTGCGTTTTAAGTGTCAGTATGTTTGTGTTATCGGTGCGAAAATGAGCTTCGAACAAAGAGCCAACAGTAAATTTTGTTTTAAAATTGGTAAAACTTTTACTGAAACGTTTCAATTGATGAAACAAGTATATGGCGATGATTGCCTATTCCGTATCAGAGTGCACGAGTGGTTCAACGTTTTCATAATGGTCGTGAAGACATAAATGACGATAAACATAAACATTAAGGTCCGTGATCACCGGAAATTCCATCAAAACTGTGCGTGAATTCATCAAAAATCTGCCGAAATCATCATTGAAATTCATGGAAATGAAATTGAACATCTCCAAAACATCGGCTTCCTTTTCGGAAAAATGCATTTGCCCATCAAAGGAGAGCGTTATGCAGACGTAGAGGCCATTCGAAAGGCTTGCACCGGCATACTGGCGGCCATACCGGCCAACGAGCTAAAACACTCGTTCGACATCCTTTGGGCCGTGCAAAAAGCTGTATTGAAGGAGAAGGAGACTATTTTAAATAAAATAAAATAAATTTATTTTGCCAAAAAAGCCATTTGTTCTGTTTTTTTTAAGTCCTTTTTACTTTGGAACGCATCTCATATATATGATAAAAACAAGTTTAAGACACCTCACGTCATATATAGAAAGGACTGTCCAACTTTCATAGTAATTGTAGTGTATATACACTTAATAAATGCATCTTTGAAGTTATTATGGTTTTGGGCCAAACAAAATTAACGTTTTTTCTTGTCCTTATAAACGACTGTACTAAAACCCGTTATTTGAAAAGGATATGAGGAGAAAACACAAATGGTGAGGATGTAAAAATTTAGGGACCAAGTTTTCCTCGGAGAGCATTATATTACTGATTACAGTTTTGTACGGACTTACCACTTCTTAATATATAAGCCGGTATTATATAGAGTAAGGCATGCTGAATCCAATAAGTTGCCTGTTCAAAATGTAATGTACGACATTCTACTTCCGGGAATAGAAACGCCAAAAAGGGACCATTTAAATTATTCATTTGTATGCGAAATAAAGCGATGGTCGTCTTACTGGGCTTTGCTGCTAAAAGGTAGATCTGTAAGCATACATATGTATATACACATATATAAAATATAAATTTTATTGATAAAAAATTCTATATTAATGAAGATTACCTGGACCAAAGTTTGGATGTGACATGGATTCAAAACATATATCATATTTTTATTGGCAAATTTAAAACCCATTTCTACGCCAAATATGAAGGTCATCAATAACATTAGCGTAAGTCTTATGGCGGAGTGTGGCTTATTGATATCCTTGAGCGGTGGCATTATAATCGGATCCATGCGTTTTGCGGCCCAGCATATTAGATAAATGAAGATTGCGCTTAAAATAGTGGATTCAATCCAACGGCGACGATTCGTCATGTAGTTAATACATTCAGGACCGGCTGTACGTGGTATTTCATCGTTGATACCGGCAATAGCCCAGCTCCAATCCATAATATCGTGTGTAGAGAAAATGGACGATTTTTTTTTTAATTTTTAATTTTTAGATTAATTTTTGGTTGCTTCGCTGATTTGATATTTGCCTTCAGTCACAGTCTATAACCTAAAACATAAACAAACAATTATATGAGATAATAAACCTAATAATACATATAAACGTTATCATTGAAACTATCTTTATATTTTATTTATAAAATAGTTTAAAAATTGTACAAAAATTAATATGAGTATAGAAGTAGGTTCGTATTCGAAGAAGCAGTAAAGATTCACAACGAAAGTTGTACTTAGAAAAAAGTGCAAAAAAAATTTATTTTATTCATCAAGATGAGGACCACCGAATTTATTACACAAAATATTGATTATTACAAATAGATATAAATATGTTGAAAAGCTCTTAAAGTTTAGCTGAAAGCCTGCAAAAATCTGTATGAACCTGATCCTCGATTTTCGTCCATAAAATATGCAAATGAAACCAAAACTTTCGCTGCCAGCGTGGATACTCAGTAATAGTTTCTCTATTGGAAATTACTTCTCATACACACATATTAATTTTACGATTTACTGTTATTTTTGGCAATTTTTTCTGCTAACGCCTGCTAATAATAAAAATAAAATCGCTTCATAAAAAATTATAACATATGTAAATGTAAATATTGCATACCCACACATGTACGTACACAAATGTATGGCACCCCTGCAATTTGGTTAATATGTATTTGTATGATTATTTATAGTGCGTGCAGTTGTGTGTTCGTTTTAAGAGAAAAAATATTACCGACACTAGGATGCCACATCAATAAATAATAATATACATAAATGTGTTGGATGATTTTACAGTGTAATCATAGATTACTCATACGCCCTGGTGGCTCGGAGTACTTTCTATAATTAAATAAAGAGCTGCGTGGGGATAATAGGAAATTTTATTGAAGTGACGTCGCACTCGCGACTTGGCTCTCACGTCACTGTTGACAGTCATAACTTTGAAGTTGTAGATAATTTCGTCTATTTAGGAACCAGCATTAACACCACTAATAATGTCAGCCTGGAAATCCAACGCAGGATTGCTCTTGCCAACAGGTGCTACTTCGGACTGAGTAGGCAATTGAGAAGCAAAGTCCTCTCTCGACAAACAAAAACCAAACTCTATAAGTCACTCATAATTCCCGTCCTGATATATGGTGCAGAGGCTTGGGCGATGACAGCAACCGATGAGTCGACGTTACGAGTTTTCGAGAGAAAAATTCTGCGAAAGATTTATGGTCCTTTGCGCATTGGCCACGGCGAATATCGCATCCGATGGAACGATGAGCTGTACGAGATATATGACGACATTGACATAGTTCAGCGAATTAAAAGACAGCGGCTACGCTGGCTAGGTCATGTTGTCCGGATGGATGAAAACACTCCAGCTCTGAAAGTATTCGACGCAGTACCCGCTGGGGGAAGCAGAGGAAGAGGAAGATCTCCACTCCGTTGGAAGGACCAAGTGGAGAAGGACCTGGCTTCGCTTGGAATATCCAATTGGCGCCACGCAGCGAAAAGAAGAAACGACTGGCGCGCTGTTGTTAACTCGGCTATAATCGCGTAAGCGGTGTCTACGCCAATTAAGAAGAAGAAGATTTTACTTTCTTGAACAACTAAAGCAGCTGCTGATGCTAACAGCATGTGGAACAGTTATGTGGAAAAAATACAAACAAGTGATTGTCACTGGCAAATTGCCATGTCCGGTATTTGCCAAAACACCTAAACTTAATTGGTATGTTGATAAGGGACACGCTAAGGCAATAATCAAATACATAAATCAAAGATGAGCCTAACAAAGTAATAAACAGTAAAAAGTATTATTTTTGGCAGAGTTGTATAAACAACAGAGTTGTAAATATATAGGGTGTGCCATCTTTTATGTTGATCCTTCACTAACTGTGACTTTCACCTTTTTGTAAACTATATTTTGGAACAATTCAGTAGAATTAAATACAATTCTAATCATGAAATGCTTGATCGGTCAGTTTGTATGTAAGGTTTAGACTACAGTGGTTCAATCTGAACAATATACTTTTGTACATTATAGCGTTGTCTTGGCAAATACTTCATGCTTAATTTCGCGAAGATAATTTGTCAAGTAAAAAGTTTATCAGGGCTTGATTTTAATGGCTTAGTCCTACAGTACTTCGATATTGACGGCTCCGACAAATAAGTAAGTTCTTGGTGAGGAAAGAACGTGTGCAAATTTTCTGATCGAGATATCTGATATTCATATACATACATATATACAGTAAGGGCAGATGAATGGACACGGCTAAATCGACTCAGCTCGTAATTTATATACATATATATTTTAAATGGGGATCCGCCAAACTTAATAGAATCTGTTCAAGGTATAGAAAATAAATTCAAGTTAAAGTAAATATACATACACAGCGGTATATGACGGAGCTTTACTAAATCAGAAATTTCTGTTTCTTCATTACCCACTTTACGTATAGTTTCTATCTGCTATCAATTTTCCGATACTATTTTTCTAGTACGGACATTCTTTAGAAGTTTGTAATGTGAAGTCATTAGCCATTTGATCAGAAAAACCAAAACCAAAACCTATTAATAGTTCTTTCTTTGTGAAAGATCGCAAATACAGAAAAGATTTACTAAGATATTTTTACTATAGATCATATTGGCATTGTTGTTGTTCATATTGAAAAAATATTCTTGGAAATAAGCATAGAATCTATTTTTGTTTAACAAAACAGTTTTGTCAATTCTTATAAAATAAGAATATTTAAATATGCCTGATCCAACACCACTATGTCCTTAGTACTCCTTTCTGCATTGGCGGCCTTTTCTGATTTGTTTAATTTCAGCCAACAAAATAATCTTTTTTGTAATGATCCCAAGAGCCTCTTGTAAATT
Organism: Bactrocera tryoni; assembly: GCF_016617805.1. NCBI lineage: Eukaryota > Metazoa > Arthropoda > Insecta > Diptera > Tephritidae > Bactrocera > Bactrocera tryoni. The sequence continues at coordinate 60,465,012 of NC_052501.1, read as the reverse complement.
TTTATACACAAGTATGTACATATGTATATCGGAGGGGTGACTTTATCAGAAATATAAGTAAATAATCTCTTTATGCCTACTTAATAGCTCTACTTATAAATATACATATACTACTATGTATACTGCAGTTTATTATTATTAGGGGAAATATGTAAACAGCATGTACATACATACTTACATATGGACGTATTTTTATATGTATATACTATGCCATGTTCACTTTACTTAATTATGACAGGCAGCTTTTAACATTTCAATGCACAGAATGACAACCCTCCATATCAATAAAATATTAATTACATTAGTTGAAACAATTTAACAAAAATACCCATTCACCGTCGAACTGTCATCGTAACCGGTTGCTTTTCGCTCTGTGCTTATTGAGTTTGTTAAAACGGTATAACGGTTTGTTCTGCGTTTATATTACGCTCGTGCTTTGTTTGTGAATTAATTTTTTATCGTTTTATATCTTTTCAATCACTTAATTTCTTAATTTGTTAAAGCTAAAATTCGCGTTTACTATGGCCCCTGGGGCCACCAAATTGGGGATAATAGGTTTTCCCTATTATCTCCAATAATGAAAAAAGAAGAAAAAAACCAAATCCGATCCCGTTAGACCAATTTCCAGAATTACCAGTCTCAAACACGGATGATCCAAAATTTTTGGTCATGTCATCGCTGGACGACAACAAGCCACTTAATTCGTCATCATGCTTCTTTACGTATAAAAAGGTATTCAAGCAATCAGTAAGGAAGTAAGTAAAGTTACTGAGCTACGTGATGGTAGCCTACTGCTCTTTGTAAAATAACAACAAAACAGCTAGCAAATTTCTTTCTGCAAAAATTTTACCTGGCGGAGGTCATATCAATGTCAAGCTTCATAATACTTTGAATACGGTTAAAGGCACCATATGCGCCCCATTCCTGAATAACTTATCAGAAGAAGATATTGTTGATGGTCTAAAGGAGCAGGGTGTTTCTGCTGTACATAAGTTTTCACGAATTGCTGACGGCTCCCGTAATCCTACGGGTGTAGTTTTGTTAACTTTTGATAAATACAAACTTCCTGAAAGAATTGATGTTGCCTGGAGGAACCTCACTGTCCGTCCGTATTACCCTAATCCTATGCGTTGTAACAATGTCAATTAATTGGCCACACAGCAAAATACTGCCGTAATTCACCTTCTTGTGTCTCATGCAACCTCCCTTCCGATCATACCTCACCTACTGAATGTAAGAGAATAATGTGTGCAAATTGCTCGGGCGACCACCCGGCATCATCTAATACTTGCCCTAAATATCAACAATCCAAAGAAATATTAAAAATTAAAACTATTTATAAATGTAGTATGCGTGAAGCTGTTACCAAGTATAAAATTCAATTTTCTCATACAACTTCTAATGCAAACTCTTTTGCCTCTATAGCTAAAATTTCTAACAATACTAATCAAATCAATAATGAAACAACACCTAATAACAAATCCAACAATCCTACCAAAACTAATCTAACAACAACTACAGACATCAATTCATCTAAACAATCCCTTCCAACCCATCCTACCTCCTCTTCTGCCACTTCTCCTTCCCCTCTCTTTTCCCCTTTATCCATCTCTGACTCTCCTCTCAATATCCTTTCCTCCTGTCCTATCGCACCCTCCCCCACCCTCTCCTGCTCGCAAGATCCTCTTGCATTACCCAATTTTCCTTCTTACAATGAAGACATTTAGTTTAAATAAAAAATATTCGTAGCTTAACTTTTTCTTTTATAAGTTTGCATATGATATGATTACACTTCTTCAATGGAACATTAACGGTTATGTTAATAATTATATTAACTTAGAGTTACTTATGGGATCGTACAATCCATCTATTATCCTGTTGAATGAAACTCACCTATCTTATAATGCCTCAGCTTTTACCCCTAGGGCTTATGTGGGATATTTTATTAATCTCCCACATAACACCACCAACAAGCAGGGAGTTGCCATCCTAGTTAAAAGAAATCTACCTCACGTATTACTTCCCATACCCCTTTCAATTTTTTCTTCTGTAGCTATTGAGATCCTCGCCCCCTATAAAATTTCAATCATCTGTGCTTATTCCCCTCCTGATCAATCATTTTCTACTACTGAATTTTTAAATCTTATTCCTTCCGGTTCAAATCCTTTTATCTTGTGTGGTGACTTCAATGCTTGGAGTCCCCTTTGGGGCTCTGCTTCGGCTAACTCCAAGGGACGTAGCATTGAGGATGCCTTACTAAGATCCAACTGCATTGTTTTAAATGATGGTTCCCCCACCCATTTTTCCACTCACTCTACCTTCACTAATATTGATCTTTCCATATGTTCTGCCTCCCTCTCCTCAAAAATATCTTGGTGTTGTATTGATGATCTCCATGGCAGTGATCATTTTCCCATCCTTTCCAAAATATCTACTTCTCGCCCTCATTCATTTTTAAGCCCAGGATTCGGTTTAAAACTGATTCGGCTGATTGGGATAGGTTTGAAGAAGCCTGTTTTTCGCATTCACGTTATTTCCCCTTTTCTTCCAATATAAATCAAGAGGCTTCTAGAATCCAAAAAATTATACGTTCTGCTTCTAACTATTCTTTTCCCCTTTCTTCTTCTAAACCAGTCAAACTTGCTCCTCTTTGGTGGAATAATGAGCTTTCTGCACTAAGAAATCTGAAACAGATCGCATGGCATCAATTTAAACGTTTACGTTCTAGTGCAAACTTAATAGCTTACAAAAAATCCAATGCACTTTTTCGCCATAAAGCTAAGGCAGCTAAGGTTCATTGTTTCCAAGAATTTACGAATAATATCACTTCTTCTTCGGATTCTAGAAAAATCTGGACTGATATGAAAAGACTGGCTGGTTTATCACCTTCTTCTCCTATCACTTATTTAAATACTCCTCAGGGCACTCTACTATATCCCAAAGATATAGCTTAAGCTTTGCATGACCCACTTTTCCAATATTTCTTTGGACTCCAATTTCTCTTCTGATTTTTCCTCTAGTAAACTTTCTTCTCTTTGCTCTCCTTACCTTCCTCCTTCCACCTTATCTCAATCAGCTGAATATTTAGATGCCGATATATCTGAACTTGATTTTAATTTAGCCCTCTCGTCAGTCAAAGGCAAAACTCCTGGCATTGATAAAATCTCTTACCTTATCATCAAGCACCTTCCTCCATTCCTTATATCCCGTCTAGTCAAACTTTACAATAGTATTTTTCTCAGTGGCAACTACCCTGTCCTCTGGAAGACTAGCGCGATTATTCCTATTTTAAAACCTGGTAAACCTCCTGGTGTGGTCAGCAGTTATCGTCCCATTTCCCTTCTTCCTTGCCTTGGTAAATTGATTGAAAAGATTATTGCTACTAGACTCGCCTGGTATGCTCAATCTAATAATCTCATTTCGCACAACCAAGTTGCGTTCAAGAGGGGGCAGGGTACGTTGGATGCTCTCCTGCACCTTGATCACTTTATCTCTGATACTCTGTCCCACAAAAATCATGTTTCTATTCTTTCTTTAGATTTCCTAAAAGCATTTGACAGGATTGGGATTCATGTAGTGTTGAGACAGCTTAGTAGGTGGAGAGTGGGTTCTCGTATTTTTAACTTTGTCAAATCTTTCCTATCCAATCAAAAATTAAGTGATCTTATCATATCCAATGTTTCATCCTCTGTTCTACCATTAGATAATGGTACCCCACAAGGGTCACCGCTCTCGGTGATCCTATTTACTATTGCATTTGATGAAATCAGTACCATTCTATCAGATTTTGTTACTATCCGGCATCAGATTTATGCTGATGATTTAATTTTATTCTCAAAAACTTCAAATTTGACTTCAGTAACAATTACACTTTCTCTGAAATTTTATTGCGTCTTTCTCGTTGGTCCTCTACTTCAGGCACATCAATATCTTTTCCTAAATCGAAACTTTTTCATATTTGTAAAAAACATCAATGTACTATCCCAACGCTCACATTTGATAATACAAACATTTTGTGTACAGATAGTATTAAGTTCCTTGGTATTGTATTAGACTCTAAGTATACATTTAAGAAACATTGTCAGTATATAAGAAAAAGACTTTTTGTTAATTTAAATATTATTAAATACCTCTCATGTAAGCGCTCACTCATCGGCTTCGGCTTACTGGTCAACGTCACTAAAGCCCTCATCTCATCTGTAATTAATTATGGCATTGGAAATTTATGGACATCATTCTAAGAATCATCTAAAGATGCTTGCTGCGCCCTATCATTCTTCAGTTCGTTGTTCCTCTTCAAAGTGTTTCCAACATCGCCAATTAAAAACATACTGACGGAAGCTGGCCTACCTTCTCTAAAAGATGCAGTGGAAGATAGCTTAAATAAGCTTTATTCAAAACTCATACTCAGCACGAACTTTACTATAAAAAAGGACTTTCAATCATCACTTTGCAGAAAGAGGTCTCCTAAAATACCGTCTTCTATTTTTAAAAGTGCTTTGTTTGCTAAAACCAATGAGTTGCCGCTTAAAATATTGCTGCCTTGCAGTAAATATATTCCACCGTGGAAAGTAAATGAATCTTCTTTCATTAGTGATCTTACTTTTCTTCGCAAATCCATCACTCCAAGCACTGTGTATAAATCTCGTTTTTTGGAATTATCTGCGCACTTCAAATCTTTTGGTTGGCAGTTTATATATACTGATGGCTCCAAATCGTCGCATACATCTTTTGCTGTAGTTGATGATAACCAACAAAGAATATCGTATGGTTTATTATTTCCATTTTGTTCAATTTTTACCGCTGAAGCTACGGGTATTCTCAAAGCTGTCCAGTATGCCCAACAAAACCTTGGTAAATTCATCATCTGTACAGATAGTCTATCGTGTTTTCAAGCTTTAAAAAACCGCAGTAACTACAATGACGTCATTATTGGCATTAGATCGCTGTTGTTTTCGTTAGCACATAGACTAAAAATAATGTGGATACCCGGTCACTCTGGAATCATTGGAAATACTTTTGCGGACTCGGTGGCTAAGGAGGTGTGCATCACTCCAACAACTACATCTGCCTTGTTTGTTAAGAGTGATATAAAACGGCTTATTATTCAACAAAGATCCACTAAATTGGCGCTTGATTGGATGAATTACAGACACCACTACTCTAGAATAAATTCAAATCGTATCAAACCATCCTTTCCGTCATCGCTTTCATCTAATTATATCATTCCATATATCAGACTTCGCATTGGCCCCTCCATTATCACACACGCTCACATACTAAATGGCACTCAGATCAACCAATGCCCATTTTGTGATTCAGATTTAAATCTATTGCATCTTCTGCAACATTGTCCAGCACTTCAAACTCATAGACTGTCAAACTTCAATAATACTGATCCAATAATTTTATTGATGGATCCCTCAAGCAACAACATTTCGAAAATCTACAACTTTTTGAAAGACAGCGACCTTCTTCGACGCATATAACATAACCAGTCGGCCGATAGCCCATGATGCTAGTGCTGCGTATTTTCTTAAGTTTGTATAATAATTGTATTATTATGTAAGCTTTTATAAAATAAAAAAATAAAATAAAAAAAATAAAAAAAACAAAAATACCATAATAATTAACTATAAATTGCTTCCCTGCAATGAAACTGAACTGAAAGAACATAGCTATACGAATCTGTACATAATAGCAGATGTATTTATATGTACATATAAATATGTATGTATGTTGTGCATCTATGGTGATTAGATGCGTCTGGGCCATGCACAACAAACGGTGTTTTTCTGCCTTCAGTTATGGCGGCATTTTGTGCTTTTGTTAGCGACAGAAAGTATGATATATGTATGAACACACACATACATATATATGCCGTTAATATTAGGGTATACTATTCTTTAAATAATATTGATTTATTAGCTTATCGTATATTATTTGTGTATATTAAGCCAAACATAAATATGCATATTTACATTGTATGTACTTATGTAAATATTAAAAAAAAAACATTAAAAATAAATTCACTAATACTATTTTGTCATTTTAAATTTTTATTTTTTTATAAATTTTTCTTTTTACACACTTTAAAATCGCCAGTTGAGCAGAATTTTTGTTGTTGCAGAGCTTGCTACCGGCCATGACTGAAGCAGACATATCGTTGCACGGATCTCATATTTTTTGGTTATAATCGATAATTGCTTTGCTGCTTATTTATTTATTTTTCTACATATACCTACGATTTTACTACACAAGTACACTTCATTTACTCGCATTAATTATTACCGCGCTATCACAGCACAAAGCACAACAAGAAATCACAACTTTAGATTAAATACATCACTTCACACACGAATATGTTAAAATACGGAAAGCTATTTTCCACAAATATTGTACATTCTATTCTATGGTAAATTTTCTGCAGTCGGCGGTATTCTATGTGGTACAGATTTTTTGAGTTCTTCACTAAATATATCTAGTCTACTGCTTTAGTTGCAACGAGTGACTGCCGCCGTGTCTGACAAGTAATTTGCCAACTTGTATATCCTATCATTTCACTTTTTGCTCTCGGCGCGTCAGTTGTTGGCGCTCTCAACTATTTGCAAATTTGAGTGGCAACACAAGTTTGCGTTTTTATTATCAATATCGCTAGAGGATAATAATTATACTTATGCAAATGGAATTAAATATTTTTGCGTTATATACATATATCGAATAGGAAAGCGTGTAAATATGTACTAGGGTGATTCTAGTAACATCAAATAAATACTTTATAAATGCTAGAAGTTAAAAAATAATTTCTGTACTTAAACCGCGTATATGAGAACGGAGGAAATTGAGATAATCGTTCCTTATGCAGAGTCAATTCTGTGGATGTCATTGGAAAGCCGTCATTATGTAGAAAACCACTGTTTAGGGAATAGAAGAGTTATAAAGAAATAACATTTAAAAAGTTAGCTTAGCGGAATTCAGAGTCAGGTGTCATATAATCTTCAGGTTGTTCAGCATACATATGTACATTCTGACAGAAAAATTATTTGGAATACAAAAAATATTAAGATCATATTAAGATCCTTAATAAGCTCTCCCTAATAAAAAATGGGTACTGTATTCTGCTGGGAATAAGGGGGATGTAACAGTACGTCAAAAAGTCGTTTTCTTTTTTGTCTTAATCGACAATATAAGAAAATTATTTACGAACAAATAAACAACTTTGCAGAAAAGGCGAGAAGTTGTTTAATGTTCCTTATAGTCTATCTAAAGTAAAAAATTCTCTCGAGTGAAATAATGTTTGATTTCACGATCTTTTACGCCAATTTCGATGTCAGCCACGACAAGTCGAGAACAAACAATACTCGATTAAAATTTTTTATATTTAAAAATAGTCCTAAATTTTCTAAAAATAAAGCGCGAAAGAGTATTTTTTTCGGCTTCTACGGGTACTTCCCACCTTAAGTTTCAAGTTTCGTTTTGGAAAGGACAGTAGGTGACATAACCTCCTAAATAGACATAGAAAATATTACCGAAATCTACCAAAGCAGTTTCAAAATAGATGGCATTGAAGGCATGAGGATTTCTTCAGAGCATATAAATACCATCCTCTCTCTCGGTTCACATAAATGAAAGCAACTTCTCTTAGTAAGTGAAAGAATCGGTTAAAAAACAAAAATTAATATATAGAAAATTTGAAAAAATATATTTCTATGAATTTTTTGTTTCTAAGTACTGCTTAACTCGAGTTAAAAGTAAAATTTGATTGTTAGTATTGGTATGTTTTCAGTTTTTTCGACGTCCAATTAAAAAGTTTATAAAGTTCATTATATATTGCTATAAACTCATCTCATTTTGCAAGAACTTGACATATTTGTTAAAGCAGGAATTGCGTTGTTGAGCAAAATTTCTTTAAAAGTTGTGTTTTATTTGGTAAAAATTTGTTGAAACCACTATTGTTTAGGCAATGACATATATAAAAACACATTTTTTGCAGCCTCAAAGGCTAAATCTCTTCACTACATCGACCTTGAAATCATATTATAGTTCAACGCATACAAACTAATCCACGTAAACATATACATATACATTTATGTAGGCAAGGTAAAAGAGGCACTTAAAAGTCTTCAATAGCATTGTGCACTGTCGTATAAAGAGCATTTAATCCTCCAGCTGATTTTATTTTTTTGTTGCATATACCATTTTAAACGTCTTTTTAAGTACAAATTAAATTTACTTTGATTTTTATTTGTTTTTTTTTTTTGCTGAATATATGATAAAGATATAAAAAATGAGCATTCAGTTAATTTAATAAGTGCACACATTTATGCCTTAATTGTAAATAATAGGAAAAATAATAGGTGACTTATATTTTTGCCAGTTACATTTTTTAATGCTTATTATTGCAACAAAAGTTAAGTTTAAACAAAATATATACATGTATATACGTACTATATACGCACTTTACCGTTAGGTTTTCACTTTTCTATAAACAAAACTCAGAAAAAGCCACTCAACAACTGAATGGAATGGAAAGCGTAATTTTCCAATTAGGTTAGCAGGCTTGAAAAAACATAGCAAAAGAAAAAGTAAGTAACTGTTTAGTGAATGTAGAAAGAGAGATACAAAACAAAAATGTAAATAATTAAATAATTGCGGAGGACACACTTAAGTGTTTGCCGGTTGCCTACATGCTTGCGCTGCAATAACGAAAAACCTTCTATACAAACCGAAAACTTTATATACATACAAACATAATTACAGTACGTACATATGTATGTATGTATATATGAACATATACATTTATTTTTTATGCGTATAATGCATTTGAATTGTATGAAATGCGGCACCAAGAACTATGCTCGGTTCTAAGAAGCAATAAACGGTTGATAAATTCCTTTCTGAAAAGAAGAAATACATACATAAATAACAAGAAAATCGATGTTTTTTGTATAACTGACTTGTGTTTGCTGAAACAGCTGCTGATTTCACAAGACCGCTGTATCAGCTAATACAAAAATAAATAAAAATTTTCAAAATGTATATGAGCTGCAGTAACACTGATTAGTTTGTACACACAGAGCAGCTAATTCGACTTGTTTGTTGAGAGTCGAGCTATTATTTTTATTGTATTTTATTAAGAAAAAAACACAAAAATATTAATACAATTGAATTGTAATCACTCTGCCTGTGTCGCGAATGTTTTAATTAAATAATGTTAAATAGTGTGTATAGCATTTATTTTCTCAGTAACAATGACCCTACGGCGTATAAGTTATATTTGAACAAAATGATCACTCTTCAAAGCTGCTACAATTCCGTTTCTATTAAATTTAATAGAAGGCAGAAAAAGAAAACCACAACTCCCTACATTATGGTATGGTGGATTAAGGTAATTTTGACATGTATTGAATAAAGTATTTTATTATGAAAATTTCTAATATTAACATCTGTTTAATTTGAATAAAATAATCTTAAATTTGTGTGCACATAATCAAATACTCGCAATTTGTTTACCCGTTATTTTATTCCACTTGTTATTGGCCAATAGATGGCGCTAAATCAGTTACCCTATTGTTGCTTGGCAAATAAATTAAACTACTACAGAAAGAATTTCAGTAAATTACAAAAACGTTTAACATTTTATGATGATATGGAATAAAATCGTGCATATTTTTATATCAGAGAAAATTATTAACACTATTTCCATAACTTTAGAACTTAACTTGCAGTAATGCGTTCATATTTGAAATTTTTCAAAAAAGTTATTTATTCTTCTTTTATTTTCAAAAAAGTTATTGCTTTTTATTTTTCCACAAACAATGAAATATAAATATATGTAGGTAATATTTTTGCAATGCGGCATCATTAAAACCCTCGTTAGTTATGAAGTATATAAGTAGTTGTCGCATTCACTCTACTGTTTTAGTGTTTGCATTATTTTTTATATACTTATTTTATGTCTTTCTTTCATTTGGTTATTGTGAAGAATGTGTGCTATTGCACGTTTTCATTCTGATTGGAAATAGTATAACAGCAGCCGTTGGTTGGTTTTGTGAAAGGTAAAGGATAAAAATGCAAACAAAGGATGAAGAAATGAGGAAGTGATAAAAAATAAATAAATGAAATTTCTACTAATTGGTGTTAAATATCATTGTTGTAAAAAGAGGAAAAATACAGTTGTAAACATATTCAAAATTTTATCGAAAAAAAATCGAACAATTGTACAGTGAGTCAATATTGTGTAAGAGTTACTTGTAAAACTTGAATTGCTGGTGATTCCATAGAACAAATTGTGGATCGCGTGATCTACATATATTTCGCTGCTAGAGTTATTACACATGGTAGGTAAGATCAACTAGATATAATTGCTACAACTGCATTCCCTCTATTTAAATATTCAATTGATACCATTTTCTATTTCTCTATCCGTCTGTTAACAGTGCGACGTCTATATTTAACTTCTCTACACGAGAAAAAAAGTAAAATTAACAAAATTGTTTTTAGTTCAGGGCTGTGTGTAAAAACATTAAAACGTGCGTAGCACACACCCACTTATTTGCCGGCCGACTAATACTACATAGCATTGCACTTTTACTTTTAATTTGAAAATAGCAATTTTGTTTTGTTGGTCGAAGAGGCAGCTGCTGAAACATTGCATTTGAGAATATACACCAAGTGTGACGACACCCAAGAAATTAGTAAAGAAAAAATCAACGCGTAGTAGTAACAATTAAAAAGAATAAGTGTCCACTAAGGCCTACTGATAAGCAATTATTATAATAAAATTTATTCGTTGATGTAAATTAATCTGATAGCCGGAGTAAACATTTTATAGCTGCCATTTACAAAAGTGAAATAAATTTTATCTGTCGGGTTTGATTGCAAATGTTGAATCATGGTTACTGCGTCGCAATGTACAACTGAGACAGTATTTGATTACAGTTGGAAGCAGGTCGTACAAGCTTACTGGAATCGCTATCCCAATCCCTCAAGGTTAGTAAAATAAGCTGATATACATATAAATATAAATATACTATATATAAAACTGAATTTACAGTACACATGTTCTTACGGAAGACACAATAGAGCGTGAGGTACGTGATGGTAAATTATATTCTCGCCGTTTACTATCCAAAACAAATCCAGTGCCAAAATGGGGTAAACGTTTTTATAATAATGCACCAGTGAGAATTGTTGAGGATTCGATTTTAGATCCGAAAAATAAAACCCTAGTCACCTTCACGCGAAATATTGGATTCAAAAAGATAATGGTGAGTGCAAAAGGTAATTTATTTATAAATATCAGTTTTATTATTATCACTTAACTACCACCAGCGATGCGCGAACAAAGTCCCAACATAGTATTTTTCTTAGTACGTTTTTTTTTTTGTTATTTGTTTTCTTCTTTATGAACCGGTTCTTAAGCCTCTTCTAATACATAGCAAAGGTTTGTTAATTTTGCATACATGTATACATTCGATATACTTATTTGCTTTCTTTTTACATTGAAAGTATACATTTTTTGTATGCTTATTTCATTTACTGTAGAATTGTTTTGTTTGAATATTCACATAAACGAGAAAAGGGAAGTACTTCTAGTTAAATTATTAATTTGATCTTTCACGGCTATAAGAAAACAATAAAAATATTTGAAATGAGTAGTACTCCAAAAATAGTAACAACTGTTCATGATCAATTTATTTTTTTACAGCAACATTAGAATGAAAAAGCTTATTTAGCACAATCCGTTATTGTTTATTATAATGAAAACTAATTGATGCGTACATTTCCCAATGAACCAATTCTTTAATTCATGCATTCAAAACATTTTCTTTTTTCGCCATTTGTTCACACCACTGCCCTAATTGCATTATTATGTAATAATATAATATATTTCTATTTGCAGAAAGTCGATGAAATAGTCGAATATAGCGAGCAAAAAGATGGGAGAACTTTGGCTGTAAGGCGTGCCTCCGTTACTTCACAAGTATTTGGGTTTTCACGTGCTATACGCGCATTTGGTATTGAACGTTTCAAGTCTAATTGCAATAAAGCCGCGATCGGGTTCAATTATGTACTGCGAAATATGTTTCCTAATAATGCTGCTTCAGCGAGTGCTACTAATGGTGCAACGAATGGCAATGCCAGCGAATCAGTGTCTACCGCTGGAACGAGCCATATACAGCAAACAACTTTGAATAAAACTGAAACCGTTAAAATGGCGGGCAAAGCCGGCTATGCGTATTTGAAAAACCAGGCCATTAAATTGGCGCAAATATTTTCCATTAAAAATTGATAAATATTATAATGAGAAATAGAGAACAATTGTGGTAATGATCAATTAATCAGCTAAATCTCTATAGGTTTTTCAATTTAAGCGCAATAGTTGTACACGATATACGTACTTAAGCGAGAATATTACGTAGAGATAAAAGCTTTGAGTGTAATTGGCGACTGCCTACGATAATCTAATCTAATAATAATTGCAAACTCACCATTGTCTGCCATAAACCAATGCAAAGGAACAGTTTAAATGTAGCTGAAATGCATAGAGAAGTAGACACTCTGTTGAATGAAGAATATTTTCTTGACACTAAATATAATTTTATAAATTCATTTATATCTATAATTGCTCTTCATTCCAAGGCAAAATTGATAGCCATACTCACGGGAATCTAAATACTATGTAGAATATAAAAAGATAAAGGTGTATTTGTGGTATGAGTATAGTTTATTACATTTAAGCAGTCTTCCTTATGTCACATTTCAGCTTCTGTACCCACAAAAGCTTTGCGCTATTAGTCGAAAATTTTGAGGTAACATGAAACTATTCAAATTTTGTTTTTTTATTTATACGGTCCCAAGCATGTATAAACAAAATTTAATTGATTCCCACGACAGGAATTGACTCGGATTTCATCCGACCAAGGGCTGTTCTTTCGGCGATCTAACCCCGTTTGGATCGGTAAAAAAAAAAAATTGTAAACAAAAGTGATTATTATATTTTATAAGTAAATATTTCATAGTTTATAATAACTGATTGCGGTAGTGTTAATTTTTGCCACTAAATTAATGAATAAAAGTTGTATTACTTTAATTTGGTATATGTAAAAAGAGTGCATTTTTATTTATTGAATAGATGCGAAAAGTTGGAAAGTTGTGGCTGCAAAGATAAAAATAAAAACGTTAAGAAATTGATAAACCATAGTATAAGGGTAAGGGTCAGTGTCGTCAGTCATTATTGTCATATTATCAAACAAAAACTTTGTCGTCAGGTTTTTTTTTTTGGGGTCGGATTTGATTGCCATCCGATCCCCGAAAAGTTGTATCTTTGGATATGCTCTTATAGTTATACTTATATTGACATAAAGTGTACGTGTATATATGTATTTATCGTGCCTGATATACAGATAAGATGTCTCGATTATATTTGAATTTGTACCTTCAATGAGGTCTCTCCTGCTATATTAACACTTAGTCTCTTGAGTTGGATTTATATCCAACGAAAAAATTTTAGTTAATCTCAAATAACGATAAAAATACCAGTACTTATTAAAAATTAACTTAATAATCTATTTAATATCAGTTTTTTCAATAAATTCATATCGAATATTAACGATAGCATTTTAGGATGTCACTCACATATCACATACATACATATATTTAATATATTATATATTTAATAAATTGAAATATGTTCACAATAGAGTAACTTACAATAGCTTAATGCTACTAGCAATTACAAATAATTTGTATGAAGATTTTTTTTATTTTATTAATTGCTTATTTCAATACATACGAATTTTCAATTGACAAATTTGAATAATGTTGCTGAATCCAAGTTGATAGTTGTTTACTTAAATGATTATCATATAATCACGCCTATGATGAATGATTAAAATGAAAAGAACGGAAATGTCAAAAAGGAAATAATTATTCTAATAAGTGTTAGTTATAGGTTAAAAATTATTAAATAGAAATACATTTTTATTTCTATCAATTCAAACTATTCGTTTTTTCTGTTTCAACAAAATACTTCAAGTACATCAAGATGTTCTTAAAATTGCATTTTACATACTGTACAAATTATGACCTAGCTGTCAACAATGAACGAAGTCATAAAAAATACATTTTATTGAGTGCGGAAACAGATAAATAGTTTTTGTTAAATTTAAAGATTAATTTTACAGATAAAGCACAAATAGATAAAAATAACTGTATTAATGTTATAAACTGGTTGTACAATTATATTATTAATATCGTAGTATTAAAACTAAAGGCTATTATACATATATTTATTTTCGATATATATTTATTCTCTCGCACCGTGTTGGACAGAGTATGATATTGTTCAGATAACGATTATTTACAGTTTCTAGAGATCTCGTATATCGCTGTATATTTTAAAATGTTTCAGAAGTTAAAACAAAGTGATTTCCGGATTGGCGCTGAAAGCGCGTAGTTCTAGTTTTATTCGTCGCATCGGGTCATGCTATACCTTTTTGGAAAGCTCATTTCACGCGCTAACATTAACTGATAACATTTGATTGATTGTCGTATCTTTTAAGTCGTTACTGAGTTATAGCGTCGCAAACATGGAGAAAATAAAGAGAAATTACGGCATATTTTACAGTACTACTACGATAAAGGCAAAAATGCATCTCAAGCCTCCAATAAAATTTGTGCAGTTTATAGACCCGATACAGTTTCCATTTCCACCAAACAACAATGGTTTCAACATGTTCGTTCTGGTGTAGAGGTGGTCGAAGACGCGCCACGCTCCGGAAGGCCTGTCGTCGAAAATTGTTATAAAATCGCTGAATTGGTCGAAAGAGACCGGCATGGTTGCAGCCGTAGCATCGGTCAAGAGCTGGGCATGAGTCATCAAAAATTCATTTCAATTTCAATAAAAAAAAAACTCAATAAAAATACCGCAAGACTTTTTGGCAACCCATTATATCTCTATATTCTTGAAAATCTCTCGGAAAGTCGGAGAACCAACTCATACAGTGAAAGCCCTATTAACTGTACACATTTTTCGGTCCAAAGCTTTATTGATGTTTACTAAGGACAATCTTTTTATAGGACAGAAAGGCAGGTCCTGCCAATGTCCGCTTATGTGAAATTTCACTCTAACTGCTTCTCAAAAACCCTGTTAAAAAGACTTCGTCTATATTATTTGTTCGTTATTACGTTGTTATATCTCACTAAAATTGCGTGAAATGATGTTCTCTACCATGTTTCAGATAAATACCAACGATAAATAAAATCAATCCAGACCGTCGCCTAGCCTATATAAAACGAAATACTAATATAATTTGCTGCAAGTTCACAATAGGTACTCAGTGTAATTTTGTTTAACAGACTCAAAAATTTGTTGGAGTAATGAAACATAACTATCACCTACCTAGATGTTAACCAAATCACTGTGAATTAATTTTTCGTTGACTATTTTGAGGTGTCAAAGTGTCAGTCCAATATTTATTTTTCCAATTGGATTTTGAGAACTCAGAAATTTAGCAAGATTTTATAGATTTAACTTAAATATTTTGGAAGAAAGAGCCCCAACAGTACGCTATGCCAGGAGAAGAAGTAAACGAGAGTAAGGCACAAAAATTGGCTGCCGCAAGGAAAAAGGTAAAAACATTATAAATGACACGTCACACCGACAAGTCCCTCAGTGTTATTTCGCTGTTCATACTTATAAGTGTGTATTTGTGCTGTGATGTGGGGAACTTTGGTGCTGTTTTTATTGATCTGTGTAATAAAAAAAAACTTATTTGCAGTTGAGGGAATATCAGAAACGTGGCGCTGCGGAAAATGCAAATACAGCACCTACAGAATCGCACAGCAATAGTATCGCCGGTGGCAGCAGTATTTCGAGTAACATATCTGAAGCATCCGATTATGATGTATCTAACAATGGACATGAGGCAACAAGCACTAATATGCAAACGTCAGTCAACAATAACATTGCGATGGATGTTTTAGCATCAGCAGAGATTGCAGTAAATACTACATCAGAAGTTATTGCAACTCCTGATTTTTCTTTGTCTGCGTTAATACCTTCCACTGCCGCTAGTTACTTCCAAACAACAACGGAAGACTTTCCAGCATTAACGCTGGATAGTTTTGCGGCGCCAACAGTTGCATCGCCTGCGATAAGGGAATGTGCTACAGATCAAATGCAACTTCAAAATATTAATGCTATTCAAGTGCTTATAACTGAAAAGGCTGCGTTAACAACCGAATTGAATAAATGTCGCTCTTTATGTAGAGGGCGGGAATTGGAAGCCGAAGAACTACGTACACAGTTAGAATCGACGACACAACGTCAAGAAGAACTACTACAACACTATCAAGTTCAACAACAAAGCTTAGAGCAATTGCGTAACAAAAATGCTGAGCTGCAACATAAATTGGCCCAGGCGACTGCAAAGCAGGAAGAGCAAGCTGGCCATCTAGATGAGTTAAAACGACTGCTAGATGTAATGCAGCAACGGGCCACAGATGTAGAACACCAGTTCAAAGAAAAAGCTAATGAGCTAGAAATGGCACAACTGCGCATACGCCAACTGTCGGATGAGGCAAATGTGAATCAGCCCGATAATCGTGTAGAAACACTTACACAAACACAATTCATGTACGAACAGCAGATCAGAGACTTACAGGTGAGTTAGGCTGTTTGTAAAAAAGTATGAGCATTCTAAAAATATAAAAATTATTACTGAAGGCTATGGTGCAGCAGCTGACATACGATAAGGAGCAAGCAAGCAATCAATATCAGAGTTATGTAAAACATTTAAATTCGGAATTAAGCAATTTGAGCGAAAAGAATTCTGAATTATTGGATGAATACACAAAGCAGCAAGAACGTGAACGTCAACTTGTGGATCATATAGGCGCACTTGAAAAGGACATACAAAAGAATATAAGCCGACAAGATCAGTTGAGGAAAGAGCAAGAACAGGTATAATTTACGTTGTGTAGAAATTTATATACAATGGTACTAACATGCTTTAATTAGGAATCCCTAACGCGCAGTGAAGCGCCAGGCCAAGAAGTTGAAAAACTAAAAGAACAAATTGGCGATTACGAATTGGAACGTCATGAATTTCAACTGAAAATTAAATCTCAAGAAGATCGTCTTGAAATTCTCAGCGGCGAACTACAAGAGAAGCAAACCAGATTGGATCAATTGGAGGAACATGTGAGAAATTATGCTTCCGAACAGCCCGACCAAGTCAAATTATTAGCCACAATGGAATCGGACAAAATCGCAGCTTCCCGCGCGCTTGCACAAAACATCGAACTAAAAAAACAACTAGATGAGTTGGAGCTGCGCTTCGTACAGTTGACAAATGATAAAGCGGATTTAATGAATAAATTGGATGCTGAAGAGCACGCCAATCGTAAAATGCGCGCGAACTACAATGAAATGGAAGAGCGTCTACACGATATTGATGAGCGTTTCAAATATAAAGACGAAGAAATGATACGACTCTCACATGAGAATATGGAACTAACTAACAAAGCGGCAGCGTTGCAACGGAAACTGCAACGACAGGTACAATAAAAAAATTTCAATGTTCCTATACCAATTTATGCTATTTTCAGGGAAGGAAGTTAGATGGACACAATCATTCGCACGAGCCCAACGATGAATTGCACGAACATCAACACAACGGCTGTGACGACGAACATGAACATACCCATGGAGATGATCATAACGAACACGAACATGATCATCACAAACACGAGCATGATCATCACGAACACGAGCCTGATTATCACGAACGCGAGCATCATTTTTACGAACATGAGCATGATCAACAGGGACACGAGCATGATCATCACGAACACAATCAAGATCATGACGAGCATAGTAGCGACCTCGAACATAATCTCTATAATGAGAATAAGCATTCACAGCACCATCACCAACATGTGAAACAATTATCCACAAGCAGCAGCAACACTAGCACACCATACCTACCGACCGAGGAAGCTGTCGAGCGTTTAGAGCAACGCTTCACACGCCTCATGTCACAGGTGGCCGATTTAACTGATGAAAAACAACGTTTGGAACATTTAGTACTACAACTGCAAGGCGAAACTGAGACTATTGGCGAATATATAACCCTGTATCAAACACAAAGGCGCATGCTAAAACAACGCGAGTACGAAAAAGCTGCACAAATGCAGCTCCTGCAACGTGAACGTGAGCAATTGCGTGACCGAATCGCTATACTTAATAATCTAGTGAATAGTCTACGCGCAGATATGCCGCAAAGCATACCGAACCTACAAGAAAATTTCCACTCAAGTGTCATAGGAAATGACGATAATTTTGATGATACCAACACGCCTTTGATTGTAGAAGCTAGTGAAGCGCTTGAAGAGCAACACAATCAACCAGATTCACAATTGCCTGCGAATGAATCACGCCAAATATTAACAAAAATTCAAAATATAATTTCTGAAATAAATGAGAACACACAGCACATTCCTGATGTGGCAACGGCGCAAACAGTCGACCATATAAATTGTTGTCTTGGCAAAATTGAAGTTGTTTAGAGCCTACAAAATGTCTATACGCCTGGATGGAATGTGTGTGTCTGTGGTTATGTTCGTCATTGCAGTCATGCACAGCGCAATGGGGTTTCAAATGTGTTTGTTTGTATGTAAGCTACCTATATTGTTATGTATGTTTGTCAACTTATTGGACTTTTGTGTAACGCCAATTTAAGTAGTCGATAATTATGGAATTACGATTATTGGCGACACTTTATTGACCTTATTTACAGCGTTTCAAAAAATATAATACAATAATATTTAAATAAAATTTGTAATTTTTGTGCCGTAATGAAGCTGTCATGCGTTGTGTTTATGTAAATCCGTTCTTACGAGTATATAAAAATATTGTGGGTCAAAACAAGCGCGGATACACTCAACATTTCGTAGTTCCACCCGCCCCAAAGAAGCTATCAAATATTTGTAGTTGTTGCTATTTTGTAATATCTAAATATTGTGAGTATTTAATGTTGGGCATTTTCTTCTAGTTATTTACAAACAACCGTTCAAAACAAAATGAAATTTTTATTCAACAATTTTCAAGCTTAATTGAAATCGTCACGCCGCAAAAATAAATAAAACGTATTCCCAATATTTGATAAATACTATATTGTAAGCTATTCGTCTCTTACATTACATTTGATTATAAGAAACGGCTTATGTATTTCAAGAAAAATATTTATATTGCAGGTATAGGAAAATTACGCCCTTGACCGGTGAAATTCTCTAACAAGATTTGTGTTTCTATGCCTGCAGCTGGTGTTATCATTTTCAGTACTTGGGTCATAGGTACAACTTGAACATAAACTTTCATAACTGCTATTATATACAAATTCTGGCACATTAATGTTAGCATCGATGTCACGCACTGATGCCATAAAATCGTTTGCTACCAACGAGAGCGCATGATCACGATATGCGCGTTCGCTTTCAACACGTATACGATGCTGTTCCAATAACTCTGCACGTATTAAGCCCAATTCTTTTCGATATGCAGCAATGGTTTGTTTTAATACTCTGTTGTCATCGACTAACTTCTTATTGAGTTGCTTGTAGTCACCCATTGTTTTAAATCCAACAAGCAAATTTATTAAGAAAATGCTCCAAATCGCTAAGAATCCAAGTTCACTTATTTATATTTAACTACCGAGCCCTGAAGTTGCATAGAAATTAAACTGCTTAGTTCATAGAAATAAAAATATGGAATTCAGACATTATACTTACAAATCTTGCCGATAATTACAATAGCAGCTAGTTTTCCAATCTTCAAAATCAAACAAAAAATTTTTGAGATAAGCACAAAAACAAAGTATAAACAGACACAAGAAAATATAAACTCAAATGATGGAATAGAAATAAATGTTAAAAGCTTAATTTGAAATAACTTCTTACTTCAGTATTAAATTTCCTGAATTGTGGATTATGAAATTTAATATTATTACAAATTAAAACTTTTTCTACTTAAACTTTTAATCGCATTCGTATAATGTATAAAACTTATAATAAAGTAATGGCAGTATAACTGGCAATAAACTCGATAATATACAATACTACTCTAATTTGTGCAAACAATAGGAATAACAAACAACAATTTCGTATAATAGTACCACTACAACGGTTCCTTTTCTTATCTCCGTTATACATAAATTTAGCGTCTTCTTTATTTAACAACTAGTGCTTTTAAACCAAAATCAATACTAGCAAACGACTTATTTCGTCGCTTGCTGTTTTTATAATAACAAACTATAATTTTTATAATAACTAACTAATGAGCTAAGGAAAAAATCAGTTTACTTTGTTTTATGCTTGTTGGAGCTCTGTATTCATACAGAAATGCTCAATTACTGGTATAAAAAATGTAGGCTTTATTATTACAAATTCTCCCCAGAATTTCAATTGCAGCTAACACAAACTACTTGAAAAATAAATACTAAACAGTATCATGAGTGGAACTAATGACTATGACAATATTATTAAAAGAATCTTGCATAACTTTTTAATAACTAAATATTATTTAACGCTTCTTCGTAGATCCTTTCCTTTTGCCACTATCGCTCCGTAGTTTTACTCTTAAACTAGGCTCCGCTAAAGTTGTTGGCGCACATCTGCGTGATGGCCGCAAGCATAGGCTTGTTGTCTGTGATGACGCACTGCATGAGCCATCGCAATTGGTTTCATCAGTCGTTCCCTCTGCCATTGCTGCTTTCATGCCATGACATGGCGTACTGCAGGATGCTTCCAAGAAATTACCCATAGAAAATTGGGTTATACCCAAACTTAACTCTGTTAGCATAAACACTTTATTATACTTGTATAATCCCTATAAATAATAGAATATACATACCATCATTTCTTATGTTTTCGACTGAAATCTCATATTCTGGTATAAGTGTGTTCTCTAAAATGTTGTAAATTATTGTTATAATAACTTGTTCGTACCAAAATATTTCATGCATTAGACTCACCTTTTGTGTTCAAGTGTACCACTGCCGGTTGTGGTTCATGCATGCGTTTAACTTTCACTACAACATGACGTTTAAAATTTTCTGGATTCACTTCCATCCACTTATCATTATTATCTGTTATTTGGCTGTCCGAAACATGTAACGTTTGGTTCATTGTCTGAATCAAATCATCCTCTACTTCCATGCCATCTAAAATATTTTTTTTTTTTATAAAATCTGATGCATTTGCTTGCGACAAATTTAATACATACCAACTTCCACATTACGTGGAACTTCTATAGAATTTTCAGTGTCTCTGCGCCGATTACGCTCTTTTCCACGTTTTGTGACATAATATCTGTTTTCGACTTGCTCCTTATGAATATTGGATATATCTCTGATTGGTTGCCTATTCCGTTTATCAACTACTGTACACTTTCTACCGTCATCATTTTCTTCACATTCTTCTTCACTGGCTTCCCTTATGCAATGCAAATCTGCATTTTCGTAGCTCCCTTCGCGTTCTACATCAATTACATTATCTTCAGTTATAGAGTTTTCCAAATCCATATCACTACCAGATTCAGATTCTTCTAATTTACTGGTTTCAGTTTGCTCGATAATAGCATGACTTTCGTATGGTCGTCGTGTTGGCGACAACTGTATACTAATTTGGCGGGTCACTGCACTAGAACGACGAAATTCTCTGACAAGATGTGTGCTTCTTCGTCTGAAACTGGCGCTATCACTTTTAGCATTAACAGTATTGGTGTAATTTGAGTTTTGTTCACAACTGTTACAACTCAGTAATTCTTGTACATTTACGTTGGCATCGATATCACGCATTAATGCCATAAAATTATGTGCTACTAATGAGAGTACGCGATCACGATATTCGCGCTCGCCCTCAACACGTATTCGATGCTGTTCCATTAACTCCGCACGCGTTAAAACCAATTCATTTTGATATGTTGCAATAGTTTGTTTTAATTCTCTATTAGCATCGACTAACTCCTTATTGAGTAGCTTGTAGTCACCCATTGTAATAAATCCAACAAGCAAATTTATTAGAAAAGTTTTCCAAACAACTAAGAATCCAAGTTCTCTGACTTTATATATAACCACCGAACTCTGAAGTTACACAGAAAATAGACAGCCTTGTTTTTAGAATTAAAAATATGTAACTCATGCTTTATACATACAAATTATGCCTAAAACTCCAATTGCAACTAGTTTTCCTCTCTTAAATTTCAAATAAATATTTGAAACAAGACAAAAACAAAATGAAGACAGGCACAGAGTTGTATAAATCAGAGCGCTTGAATTGAAATAAAAGTTCAATTCAAGCATTATTTAAAATAACTTTTTTATGACTTCAATGTTAAATATGCTTTATAAAATTTTATTATTATTACAAATTAAAACTTTTTCTCTTAAACTATTAGTAACATTCGTTTAATGTATAAAACTTATAACTAATGAATGGCAGTATAATAGGCAATAATTCGAACAATGCTACACTAGTTTGTGCCGACAAAAGGCATAAGAAACAACACTTTCGTACCATAATAGCACTTTTCTATACCCCGTTATGTATAAATTCATTGTCCTTTTTAAGTAACTATTTTCTTTAAGTCACGATTAACAGTGCAATCGGGTTACTGAGGTTGTCGCCGCTTATTGTTTTTGTAATGTACTTTGGCAAACTTATTAAGCAAATGTTCGAAATATGTAATGACCCAAATGAAAGCAGCCCAAAGATACATGGTTAAATCCATTAATGACCAATGTTATTGATAATTTGCCCTATAATTGAATAAAGTTATCTAAGATCATTTTAAGAAACTCAAATAAAGTCTTTATCAAATACTTACATGTATGTATAACAAAAATTTAATTCAAACCCCTTTTAGAAATTTTCAAACAACCATTCAAAACAGAATTAAGATGAACACAGGGTTGTAATATATTTAAATGCTTGAATACAAATATATTCAAACTATTCAAGCTTATTTGAACTTATTCCGCTAAACAAAGCGTATTCCGATACTTTATAAATTTTATAGTTACATATATATAATATACCATATTAATAGTATAAGGTATTCATATTTTAAGTTAGATAGGTATAATTTGGATTTTACCCTTAACTCTTTAGTATACTCTGAAATCAATTGCCTATTAAATCTCTGGTTAATTTCCCAAAAGTGTTGTCATAGATTTTTGTTTAAGTTTTTATTAATTTCCGGCAATAGTTGGTTTTAATTCCACTAGCATTGATTAACTCTTTATTGAGTTGATTGTTCGAACTTACATTGTCATTATGGAAGGCATACACGCACCAATTATTGTACCAATTTCATCGAATTGTACAACTGATTGTTACGTATATGGGGCAGTTGTATGAGTTATACCAACTGATTGGATGAAAATCAAAATTTTTTGATATTTTGTCAAGTTGGTGGTGTTAGTTGGATCGTGTTTGGGTTGGTCGTGCGATTTCAAACGATTTCGCCATTTTATTTCGATTGTCGAAGAGAGCGCGTCATATATGTATAATAAGTAAAGCAACAACTTCCGAACTCATGTTTAAGTAACGAAGGGAATATTCAAAATGAAGTTGGCCTCGAAATTGTATTAAAAGTTGTGTCGTATGTAGCGACAAGGGAAATTTCTAGCCCAACTCAATCAACCAACTAATTGTTGTGTGTACGCCCTCCATTATAGTTTGACAAAACAATCATAGAGATGCCACACCAGCTTTCAATAAATAAACATTTAATAATAGCTAAACGGCATCTACATTTATTTCTTCCTCTACATTTAGTTTGCTTTATCTCCAATTTGACAGCATTTTTTGATGCAATTCATTGTGAATGGGTATTCTTGCAAATTTTCGTTTCATGTCTGTCCATTATTTCCACAACGGGAAGTTTGTTATCCGTAAAACAAGTTAAATTTTTTTAGGAAAGTGTTGGAGGAAGCTAACATATAATTCATACTGTCGATTGTCCTTTTGATAACAAAAAACAGTGTAAGCCAAAAATAGAATTGTTTAGCAAGAATAGCAACACAGCTGTGTGATAAAAAGAGTGTTCAATGGAAATAGTGCAAAAACGAAAATAGTTGAGTCGTCAGTAAGGAAAAAAAGAAATAAACGACATAATAAAAATGGGCGAACGCGTTTAGTATTTCAATAATTAACATATTTTGCATCATAGCATAAGCATATTTAGAAGTCCTATGTACCAATTGTTTTATGTGGAATAGTGAAAGTAGTAAGATAAAACGAAGTTCTTAAAAACTAAGCAATGATGACGTTTTGTCTCTACGAATAAATAAGGCAGACAAGTCATTTGCGGATTTTTTTGTGTGCTATGTAGTTGCTCAGTGTGATTTTTAAAGTGTTTGCTAACAGTTTTTGTAATCGTATTGTAGGTCGTACAAAGTGTAAAACTTCGCCTAAAATATTTATAGTATTCTTGAATATAACGCACATATTAAACACAATATACTTACACATATAACCTTCGTTCAGGTGAGTTTATCTCTTAACTACCCTGCAAGTGCAGTGATTTTCCATTAGTAATTTTTAGTTAATGAACAAACGCTTGAAAATAACTTTAGTATATTTGTTCACACAATTACTTCCTTATCACTAATCCTATTAGCGGTAGCTCATTGACATCTATAGAAGCGTAACCCAGAAAGAGTACATTGTCGCCACGACCCAACACAAGGCATAGCAGGTCAAAATATGCAAAAGTTAGAGGGTGGTTTGCAGGAGGTGGGTTGTTTACATACAATTACGAATACACAACATGTTTTACAAAAAAAATACACCAATGCAGCGAATGCCGCTCTTATTCAGCATGCTTACTTATTATTGCGTGTAAATCCGTTTGTGGGTAGTATAATATATTGGGGATGTTTGGTCTATCCTTTTCAGCCTAGCGAAATACCTTAACTGCGTGCTGATATACTTTATATGTATGTATATTCTCTTAGTGACAATAGCATTCTTGTTTGGATATTCCATGTTGAGTTCTTGCTTTTTCATGCTCTTAAGTGCATACAACACTTGGCTCAACAAAGAAGTGTTAAAAGCTTGCATTTTATTTCTTTCTACTTTCTATAATGTCGGAAGTGAGTTCAATGTCGGAGAAAGAAATTGAAAACAAAGGCAATTACAGCTTGATCGAAATGTACCTATGTACATATAGATGCTGTTTTATATAGTGCATTTGATTAGTCATTCGCAAGGTTTCAATAGTTTTTTGAACGCAACACCCGCTTATAAGTTGATAACGAATAAATTTCAATTATAAAATTTTTGCTATATATGTATGTACATACATATATTTGATATAATGCCTGTATGACTGCTTTGTGATATCTTATCCGCGCAACGTAAAATTATCTATATATTGCCTTCTTTACTTTTGTTTGTGATAAGATACCCTTAAGAATTTGTATGTCCCTTTATATAAATAAATGTAGTTAGTTTTAAGTAAGTAGGAACATATAGAAATACATGTTCATCGTATGCAGAACGTCCTACCTATAACTCCTCAACTCATCTCTAGAGAATTACGAATTTTATAATAATTATTTAAATAAAATATGCTAAACAAAAATGTATTATGAATCATAGTGGTTCTAGTTTGCCAGATCAATATTCATATATAGAAACGGTTTATATATATGTACATATGTATGTATATTGTATATATGCTTCCACGTCTTGTAATGCATATACATACTACATACATATATACATATGTACATACATAAATGCAAATGCCAGTTTATACTGAAATTTATATGCATTAATATGCCTATTTATGATCACATCAGTTCATCTCATTTGGGTTTGAGTTCTGTGTGTTCTGTATGGCAATTGACATATCCCTTGCTGTGCTTATTTTACATGTTTCACATGTAAATATAAATAACACAGGAAACTCAACCCCCACATTGAATAAGTTGTGGTTTGAAGCCAACGGGTGGGGGGCTTGATCGTTCGTTTGATCGTGCTGTTTTCTGTTTGCAGCTCGCACTTACATTAAGTATTTACTCAGATTACTAGACATTAGAATTTTATTTATGAAAGCGTAATAGCGGTTACAAAATGTATATAATTTTTCTACGATTTATTTAAAATGTGGTTAATAATTAATACTACGTACGAAGGTAATGTATTATTTATTAGATAACATAATTTGCTATTGAAAATGCTACATTAATTTCTAAGATATTACTATCCATATCATTTCATATTGCTTATAATTTCAAAAAGAAATAATAGTCCTACATAATTTTGTAGGTTCCATGAAGCTTATCATAACTAACTACTTAACTTCGCTTGTTTTGTTTGTTTACTTATTAATTTACTTTTAAGGAGTAATTTTTCGATACCCCGGACGGTTAATTTATAGGGTATATCACGGTTGCCATGAACTTTATAACTGCCAACAGGAAATAGAGATTCTTTAGACAAGTTGTTTTTTTGCATTTCCATTGCACGAGTCGTGTTCTCCGAAAGAAGTTGCGCATATGTATGCACGTCGAAATCGCCGATATCGGATCACTAGTACTTATTTGTGAAGGGTATTATAGCTTCGGGGCAACCGAAATTAACGTTTCTTGTTTATTTTTTTTAAATTTCATTTTATAAACACTTTTTTAATTTCACTTTAAACACAATACAATGGGTTAGATCAGTTTAAGTGTGGATAAATTAGTATGATGTGAAGTAAGGACACAAATAATCATACATATTTGATGCAGCCACAAATGTCAAGGCTATACACCACAGTTTAATATTGGAGATTGACAACAGCTGACTAATAGGCATTAGCGCTTGCCATTCAACTGTTTAAGGAAAATTACATAAAAGTGTTTTAAAATTAAAGTGGAGCGAATACATAATTTGTTCACATAAATGGCATGTTATATCAATTGATGTTCTGAGAAATTCAATGAATGAATAAACCCGCATGTAATAATTACACTTTAACACTTAGATTAACACTTGCCGATCCAAACGTTGTTAGGTCGCCGAAAAAACAGACCTTTGGCGGATAAAATTCGAGTCAATTCCGGTGCGTAGAACCGGCTGTCGTGGGAATCGTAGATAATTATGGGTTGCTAAATACTGCTTTTGGAAGCTGTAATCCTACAATAATTTTCTGTACATATACACATGTGTATACACTATATGTAAATATGTGTGTATCTTCACCTGCTTGCTAGTATTTTTAAAATAGCGAGTTTATTTAAGCTTATTGATCTGTCAAAAATGGCATTATTTTCTGCATCTTCTCCGCATAGCACAAGCGTGCAACTTGTGCTAATATGGTGTATCAATTCGAATTTGCAATAAAAGACAATTGTGCAACTAAAGGAAATATATACATATGTACATACCATGTACATACATAAATACATTCGAATGAACAAATTGATTGCAATAGAAAGCTTTAACGCTGATCGGCTGCCAACTTGCAAAGTTTTTTATACTCTTGCATCCAGTTGCTGGAGTTGTTGTTGTTGTTTTAACGGAAATCTAATCCCCGTTGGGATGGTAAATGTCATTTGTGTTGTCGTCGATGTCATCTAACGGTAGGCCCAAGAAACGTGCTGTTTCGACGGGGTCGGACCAAAGGGAGAAGGGTGTTAGATGGGTGGGGTTTGTGGGGCATGCAAAGAGGTGGTCAGTATCATGCGGAGACTCGTTGCATGCAGGACATACGTCGGGTATGTCAGGGTCTATTCTGGATAAGTAGGAGTTGAACCTGCTACAGTATCCAGAACGAAGTTGCGCAAGGGTCACACGCGTTTCTCGCGGCAGCTAGAGCTCTTCGTCTGCGATGGGTGGTGGTTTAACTCCAAGAACGCCATTCACGGGAAGGGAGTCGGTGAAGGTGTTAATGGCTCCGCTGTGAATGGCGGTCAGTACCTGTCTGAAGTTAGTTGCGTCCGAAGTCCGGTCGGCGTACTGTACGACGTCGTCGACGTAATCCAGGAATGACCTTTTGATGCTCCTAGGAGGCGGTTCCGCTCCAAGCAGATGACTGCAGGGGTGATTTCTGCGAAAGCATCCCAGCAGGAACTGCCTGGAGAGGAGTTCATTATGCTCCTTAACTAGGAGCATAAGCGTCTCACTGTGTAGGTGTTCAATGGGAGACATCAAAAGGCATCCTGTAGTGGTCCGGAGTGCAGTGTTCTGACAGGTCTGTAGTTTCCTCATCTGCGTACCACTGCATCCAGGCGACCATATGGGGGCTGCGTAATTGAGGACCGGCCGGCCGATTGCCTTGTATGTTGCCAACAACGTTTCTTTGTCTTTTCCCCATGTGCTGCCGGCTAGCGACTTGAGGATTTTTTTGCGGCTCTGTACTTTGGCGATAATCGCGGTCGTATGAGGAGAGAAGGAGCATAGACTGTCGAATGTTGCACCTAAAATCTTAGGATTGTTGACAGTCGGAATTTTGACGCCGTCGACTGCAATGTTAAGCTCAAGTCTATACTCCTTCGTCCAGTTTGTGAATATGGTCGCTGTGGATTTGGTGGGGGAAAGTGTGAGATTTCGTGCAGTGAGGAAACGAGAAAGGTCAGAGAGGTAGCTGTTTACCTTCGAACACATGCCATCGATTCCATTGCCCGACGCCAATATCGTGCAGTCAGCGTACGAAGTTATGGAAACTCCTTCAGGTGGTTGTGGGAGTTTCGAGATGTAGAAGTTAAACAGTAGTGGGGAGAGGACACCACCCTGCGGAACCCCCTGTTTAATTCTTCTCAGTTTAGATGTTTTACCTCGAAATAGTACGGATGACTGGCCACCGCCCAGATAGTTCATGGTCCACCTCTTTAGCCCTGGAGGGAGCGTAGTTGTTTCGATGTCCTGCAGTAGAATTGTGTGATTGACCGTGTCAAACGCTTTTGACAGGTCCAACGCTACGAGGATCGTTCTTTCGCAGGGTGGTTTCTGGTTGAGGCCACGAACTATCTGGGCGTTTATGACGCTAAGTGCTGTGGTGGTGCTGTGCATTTCGGAATCCATGCTGGTGGTTGGCTAGGCTCAGGTTGTGAGTGAAGGTCGGGAGTAGCAAGGCCTCAAGTGTCTTCACTACTGGGGAGAGGAGAGTTATCGGTCGATAAGATTCCCCTTTGTTGGCGGGTTTCCCAGGTTTCAGCAGTGGGACCACTCTTCCGACTTTCCACACATCGGGTATTTGAAGAGTGGTCAGCGACAGATTGAGGACCTTGGTGAGATATCCTACTCCCGTCGAGCCTAGATGCTTTAGCATTAGCATGTTGATTCCATCAGGGCCAATGGATTTAGATGATTTAGCTTTTTTGATGGCACCCTGAACCTCCTCGTCGGTGAAAGTAAGTGGCGCGCCTTCGTTTGGCATTTTGCGCAGCCGTCGGTTAACACATCGTTTAGCTTTGTCTACCGAAGGGTGCAGTGTAAATTGCCGGCTAAAATAGCTCGCGCACTTCTTCGGGTCCGAAGAGGCATGACCATTGAATTGAACTTCAACTCTGTCGTCTTGTCTCTTCGGGTTAGACAGAGCTTTGACAGTAGCCCAAAGCTTACTCACTCCGGGGGAGAGGTTACAGGACTTCAGGTGCTCTATCCATTTCGTCCGCTTATGTTGGTTTACCATTCGCCGAATCTCCAAATTGAGATCCCTTATTCGGGGATCCCCGGGATCGGCATGGCGTAAGGTGTCGCGCTCATTAGCTAAAACGGCTGCTTCGGCTGGGAAATTGGGGCGGATTCCCGCGATTCTTCCAGCCAGGATGAAGCGAGCGGTAGCTGCTGCGATCACCTTGCGGAATTGACGTTCGCCAACGCATACGTCCATAGGAATAGGTAGAGCTTTGAAGGTGCTCTCAGTAAATTCTGTGAAGCCGACCCAATTAGCTTTGTTAAAGTTAAAATAGGTGCGGTTGTCCACAGAAACAAAATCGGGAGGCTTCTCGATCGAGATAATTATGGGCAGATGATCTGATGCGAGAGTTAGCATAGGTCGCCAGGTTATGCTGTTTATCAGACCACCGCCAGCAATGGTAATATCAGGCGAGCTATTACAGGTGCCCATAACTCTGGTGGGGGCTTCGTCATTCATTGTGCAGAATGTCGAATCGTCAATCTGTTCCGCCAGCTCCATCCCCCTACGATCATTTGACAGGCAGGAATGCCAAAGATCGTGGTGCGCGTTAAAGTCGCCTAGTACCAAACGGTTTTCACCACGAAGTAGCGCACCTATATTCGGGTGATATCCTGTTGGGCAACATGTAACTGGAGGGATGTATATATTAAATATTTCGAGCTCGACATCGCCTGACCGGATAGCTATACCCTGACATTCTAGGGGAGTATCCCTGGGGTCGATGTCTACATCGATTAGACGATACTGCACGGTGTTGTGCAATATGAAAGCTAGGCCACCACCATTATCTCGCTCGCGATCTTTACGTATAACGTTGAAACCTGCACAACTCAGAAGATCTGAGCGGCTGTTTAACTTGGTTTCTTGGACCGCAGCTATCGATAGACGTTCCCGATTCATAAGTGCAACTATCTCCTCGATCTTACTCTGGAGTCCGTTGCAGTTAAATTGAAGTAGCCGAGTTTGTCGCGGGTGTCTGTGGGTGATCCTGGGGGTGAGGGAGTGACGTGTGGGTGGAAGTTGATGCAGCTGTAGTACCCGCAGGGGCGGTTGTCGCGCTGGGGTGTTAATAGGCGACGCCACTGTTGTGAGTTGCGGGGGCAGACTCCTGCAGCATGGGGCAACGTATGAGTCACTCCACTCACGTGTGGTGCGCAGGCCGGAACACGCCGAAAAGTGACACCAGCCAGTACAAGAGTTGCACTTGACGGATGCCACGTTCCGACGTATGACGGTCTGACACACGGAACAGACAGTGCGAGGGACCAAGAGCTGCTGGTTGGTTCTCGTACGAGGATTGGAGCGGGATGAAGGTTGGGGGGGGACAAGTCAGAGGGGGAGCTATGTTGCCTGATTGAGCTCCTAGGGACCGTAGAGGTCCTCTGTTGGCCACTCGGATTTGGTGGCGGCGCGGCGCGCGAACTATGTGCGGATAGCACAGCCGTAGAGGCTTGGGTCGCAGTATTGCGCAGGCAACATGGGGCCACGTAACGCGTGGTCCACTCCCTATGTGTCTTAAGGCCTGAACAGGTCTTAAGATGGCTCCATCCATTGCATGTGTTGCACCTGACCGAGGTGGAGTTTGGATGGAGCCGTTTTGCGCATACGCAGCAGAAAAATTCCTCCGTTCCCGGGTTGGACTCAATGCCAGCGCGAGTCAGGAGGATACGGAGCAACCCTGCTGCAAGGCGTTGCTCTAGTAACGACAAACACAAATTAACACTTACCGATCCAAACGGGGTTAGATCGCCGAAAGAACAGCCCTTGGTCGGATGAAATCCGAGTCAATTCCGGTGCGTAGAACCGGCTGTCGTGGGAATTGTAATGCTTTTAGTGTTTGCCACCTTATGACCAAAAATTGTTAAAATCCAATAAAATCAGCTCAAGCCCCTAGTTACCGAATATTTTACTCCGGTACCTATAGTCGGCTTTTGATCGAGAATGTCGGTCAATGTGTGAAATATACAATTGAAAATCAGGGAAAATTCTTTTCTGACAATGACATGCCTGTGTGTCAAAAATAGGCTGAATTGGATCACTTAGCCCCCATATACTTAATATAAAGATCTTCGAACTTCCGGGTGACTATATATCGGCCAGTATGTGAGTTATCTCAACGAAAATGAGCGAGCGTATTTTGCTAATATAAGTGTATCTTTGTGCTTAAAATAAGTAAAATTTGGCAAAAACCTGAGAGCCCCCATATAACTAATATGGCTTTTCGAACATCCGGCTAATTTTACTCCATATGATTGATTTGTTAGAATGTGACATGTTAATAGTATGTAGTAATGGTAAAAATAGATAAAATCTAGTCGATACCACTCCAACTGTCGTTTCTTCTTTTCGCTACGTGGCGCCAATTGGATATTCCAAGCGAAGCCAGGTCCTTCTCCACCTGGTTCTTCCAACGGAGTGAAAGTCTTTCTCTTCCTCTGATTCCGGCTGGTACTGCTGGACTGGAGTATTTTCGTCCATTCGGATAGCATGACCTAGCCATCGTAGCTGTTGTCTTTAAATTCGCTGAACTATGTCAATGTCGTCGTATATCTCATACAGCTCATCGTTCCATCGAATGCGATATTCGCCGTGGCCAACGCGCAAAGGACCATAAATCTTTCGCATAACTTTTCTCTCGAAAACTCGCAACGCCGACTCATCAGTTGTTGTCATCGTCCAAGCCCTATCAATATCATCGGCATACGCCAGCAGCTGTACGCTCTTGTAAAAGATTGTACCTGCTCGATTAAGTTGCAGCTCGTATTATTTTCTCCAGCAACAAATTGAAGAAGTCGCACGATAGGGAGTACATGTCTTGTCTTGTCTGAAACTTCGTTTGGTATCGAACAGCTCTGAGAGGTCCTTCCCGATCCTGACGGAGCTTTTGGTGTTGTTCAACGTTAGTTTGCACAGACGTATTAGTTTTGCGGGGATACCACGGCATAAAGGTAGCTCCTTTTCGTGCTGTCGTGCAGCTTATCCTACGGTAGTTGGCACAGATTGTGGGGTTTCCCTTTTTGTGGATTGAGCAGAGCACACTTAAATTTCAATCGTTTGGCATGCTTTCGTTTGACCATATTTTACAAAGAAGCTGATGCATGCTCCTTATCAGTTCTTCGCCGCCGTGTTTGAATAGCTCGGCCGGCAATCCATCGGCCCCCGCTACTTTGTTGTTCTTCAGACGGGTAACTGCTATTCGAACTTCCTCATTGTCGGCCAATGGAACGTCTGCTTCATCGTCATCGATTGGGGAATCGAGTTCGCCTTCTCCTGGCGTTGTACTTTCACTGTCATTCGGCAGACTGGAGAAGTGTTCCCTCCTTCTTCCTTCCAGATCACCTTTTGGGGTTCTACAAGAGTATGCTCTGGTCTTGAAACCTTCTGTAAGCCGTCAGATATAGGGTTATATATACCAAAGTGATCAGGGTGACGACTAGAGTCGAAATCCGGATGTCTGTCTGTCCGTCCGTGCAAGCTGTAACTTGAGTAAAAATTGAGATATCATGATGAAACTTAGTACACGTATTCCTTGGCTCCATAAGAAGGTAAAGTTTGAAGATGGGCAAAATCGGCCAACTGCCACGCCCACAAAATGGCGGAAACCGAAAACCTATAAAGTGTCATAACTAAGCCATAAATAAAGATATTGAAGTGAAATTTGGCACAAAGGATCGCATTAGGGAGGGCCATAGTTGGACGTAATTTTTTTGGAAAAATGGGCGTGGCCCCGCCCCCTACTAAGTTTTTTGTACATATCTCGGAAACTACTATAGCTATGTCAACCAAATTCTACAGGGTCGTTTCCTTCAGGCACTTCCATATACAGTTCGAAAATGGAAGAAATCGAATAATAACCTCTCCCACCTCCCATACAAAGGTTATGTTGAAAATAACTAAAAGTGCGTTAACCGACTAACAAAAAATGTCAGAAACACTAAATTTTACGGAAGAAATTGCAGAAGGAAGCTGCACCCAGGCTTTTTTTAAAAATTGAAAATGGGCGTGGCCTCGCCCACTTAATGACCAAAAACCATATCTCAGGAACTACTAGACCGATTTCAATGAAATTCGGTATATAATATTTTCTTAAGACCCTGATGACATGTACGATATATGGGTGAAATCCGTTCACAACCACGCCTTCTTCCAATATAACGCTATTTTGAATTCCATCTGATGCCTTCTCTGTATAATATATACATTATGAACCAATGATGATAGCGGAATAAAACTTTACAAAAATACGGTATTTGAAAAATATGTAAATGACGTATAATGAAATCTCGATTATCACTTTATCATGCGAGAGTATAAAATGTTCGGTGACACCCGAACTTAGCCCTTCCTTACTTGTTCTGACTGCAAATGTGTCTCGTTTCCCCCTTCAGCTCTCGGTATCTATCCCATCGCGCACGTGTTGTGGTCGATCGTAACCTTGCGAGGTAAGCAGTCTGTTTTCTCTCCGCTGCAACACGGCACTCCTCGTCGTAGCAGCTGTTCTTTTGCATTTTCCGAAAACCAATGGTTTCGGTTCAGAAGTGACATTGTGTGACAAGGAGCAGGGGGTCAAAAGCTTTGTGACATCACATTTCAAAATTTTGTGATGTACAAACGGGAAATTTATAGGTGTTCCTAACATCCAAATTCAAAACGAAAATTAAGTGCCTGATTTACCAGTAATAAATGATATAAAGGAGTGGGTCAAAAGTCCATGGACACAAGATGATTAAGTTTTGTATTTTAAATTAGCATAATTAAGTATCTATTATTTCTTGACTATTCATTCGTTGTCTCTGTACTTTAATATTTAATTGAATGTTGATTTTATTAAAGATTATTCAATAAATAGAATAACCTGTTTTTTTTTATTTTTTGGTAAGTCCATAAAATTGGAAAATGGCAGGGGGTGGGGGGGATAGTTCAAAATGTGACAAGGACGGTGGGAGGGGTTAAAAAGTCCTTAAATTCGTGTGACGTAATTTATGGATGGCCCCTAACGAGGACATCAACGGCAGCGGCACCTTCCCAATTAAGGGACCGGACATTCCAGGTGCATGTTCTCAATTCGTAATCCTTAATTCGTTTGCCATGGTCGTCATCAAAAGGCGGGTCACTCATCCAAGGCTTGTTGAACTTTTTCATTAGGTGCGTTTTTTACGTGGCGGGTGCTAGACCCAGCGCACAACCCTGCGGAGGGGATGTTTCGCATTCTCACTTTAGCTCGCTCTCAAACGGATGTTCTTAGGCTACCCAAAGGATACTTGGTCAAAGACCGGAAGTAGTGAGCTGCTTGAGCCATATGTAAAATAATCGTTTCTGTCCACTCTTAAGTGAATGGCGATCAGAGAACTTTCCTCACATGGCTCCATCCTACTACATATAATGGTTTTCGTTTTTATACCCTGAAAAGGGTATATTAAGTTTGTCACGAAGTTTGTAACACCCAGAAGGAATCGTCGGAGACCCAATAAAGTATATATATAAATGATCAGTAAGTCGAGCTGAGTCGATTTAGCCATGTCCGTCTGTCTGTCTGTCCGTCTGTCTGTATATATACGAACTAGTCCCACAGTTTTTAAGATATCGTTTTGAAATTTTGCAAACGTCATTTTCTCTTCAAGAAGCTGCTCATTTGTCGGAACGGCCGATATCGGACCACTATAACATATAGCTGCCATATAAACTGAACGATCGGAATCATGTTCTTGTATGGAAAACTTTCACATTTGACAAAGTATTTTCACCAAATTTGGTATAGATTATTTTCTAAGGCAACAATGTAATCTCCGAAGAAATTTTTCAGATCGGTTAACTATAGCATATAGCTGCCATACAAACCGAACGATCGGAATCAAGGGCTTGTATGGAAAACTTTTGCATTTGACGTGGTATCTTCACGAAATTTGGTATAGATTATTTTCTAAGACAACAATGTAATCTCCGAAGAAATTGTTCAGATCGGTTAACTATAGCATATAGCTGCCATACAAACTGAACGATCGGAATCAAGTTCTTGTATGAACAACTTTCACATTTGACAAGATATATTCACGAAATTTGATATATGTTATTTTCTAAGGCAACAATGTAATCTCCGAAGAAATGGTTCAGATCGGTTAACTATAGCATATAGCTGCCATACAAACTGAACGATCGGAATCAAGTTCTTGTATGGACAACTTTCACATTTGACAAGATATATTCACGAAATTTGGTATATGTTATTTTCTAAGGCAACAATATAATCTCCGAAGAAATTTTTCAGATCGGTTAACTATAGCATATAGCTGCCATACAAACTGAACGATCGGAATCAAGTTCTTGTATGTACAACTTTCACATTTGACAAGATATATTCACGAAATTTGGTATATGCTATTTTTTAAGGCAACAATGTAATCTCTAAAAAACTTGTTTAGAACGGATTACTATAGCATATAGCTTCCATACAAACTGAACACATAGTTACTAACATAAATGCACCTGTGAAGGGTATTTAGCTTCGGTGCAACCGAAGTTAACGTTTTTTCTTGTTCTAACTAACTTTATGTGTCTGCAGGTATAGGATTTATATAAGTACATATATGTATGTATGTACATATGTATATATAAAATTGCTTGGATTTCGATCCTCAGATTGACGTTTTACACCATAAAGTATTTCCCTGGCTCGGTGACACCCGAACTTAGCCCTTCCTTACTTGTTTATTTTGATTTATTTTTATTCATATTTGTTTCCAGTGAACTAAGCGCTATTGAGTTTGCTGATTTTTGTTTAGTTTGGGCCACACTACATTGAGTGATTGACTACTTAAGTGATAGTTTGACTATATACATTAGGGTGTGCCATTTTGAGGCAACCTTTTTTTTCAACTGAAAAACAGGCTCAAAACTTTCGAAATGTGTAAAAAAAAAGTCACTCAAAAGATGAGCTCTTAATATTAATATTAATATTAAGAGGTGCCTCTTTCAAATTTTCTGTTTTCCATATAAATTACATGGAAAAAAAAATAATTTTTTTTGTGGTGGTTATTGTACGAAGGTTATTATATGTATGTGCACGCGATGGCTTCCAGTAGGGATGGTAAACTCGATTCCGATTCTACTAGAAAATCGAGTTTTCTCGTAAAATAACAGTGCAGGATGGAGTCATGTGTAGAAGTTCACGCAAGTGAGGAAAGTTCTCTGATCGCCATTCACTTGGGAGTGGCCAGAAACGATTCTTTTACACATGGCTCAAGCAGCTCACTACTTCCGGTCTTTGACCAAGTATCCTCTGGGTAGCCTAAGAACATCCGTTCGAAGGCGAGCTAAAGTGAGAAGGCGAAACATTCCCTCCGCAGGGTTGTGCGCTGGGTTTGGGACCCACCACGTAAAAAATCATACCAATGAACAGAAACAACAAACAAGGATGAGTGACAACTTTTTGATGACGACCATGCAAACGATATAAGGATTACAAATTGAGGGCATGCACCTGGAATGTCCGGTCCCTTAATTGGGAAAGTGCCGCTGCCCAGCTGGTTGATGTCCTCGTAAAGACAAAGGCTGACATCACCGCCGTCCAAGAAATGCGATGGACGGGACAAGGACAGAGACGAGTAGGTCCTTGTGACATTTACTACAGTGGCCATATAAAGGAGCGCAAGTTTGGTGTAGGATTCGTGGTGGGAGAGAGACTCCGTCGCCGAGTACTATCATTCACTGCAGTGAATGAACGTCTAGCCACAATCCGCATCAAAGCGAGGTTCTTCAACATATCGCTGATTTGCGCCCACGCCCCGACGGAAGAGAAGGACGATGTGACCAAAGATGCCTTCTATGAGCGCTTGGAGCGCGCTTATGAGAGCTGCCCCCGCCACGATGTCAAAATCGTGCTTGGCGACTTTAACGCCAGGGTGGGCAAAGAAGGTATATTTGACACTACGGTCGGTAAATTCAGCCTCCACGACGAAACATCCCCAAATGGGTTGAGGCTGATTGATTTCGCCGGGGCCCGAAATATGATTATCTGTAGTACTAGATTCGAGCATAAGAAGATTCATCAAGCTACCTGGCTGTCTCCGGATCGAAAAACTACCAACCAGATCGATCATGTTGTGATAGACGGAAGACACGTCTCCAGTGTTTTAGATGTGCGTGCGCTCCGAGGTCCTAACATCGACTCGGACCACTATCTTGTTGCAGCTAAGATTCGCACCCGCCTCTGTGCAGCAAAAAACGCGCGCCACCAAACACAAGGAAGGTTCGACGTCGAGAAGCTGCAATCACAACAGACAGCCGAACGATTTTCTACTCGGCTTGCACTCCTGCTCTCTGAGAGCACTCGTCAACAACTCGGTATAAGGGAACTGTGGGACGGCATTTCAAACTCCTTACGTACAGCTGCAACCGAAACCATTGGTTTTCGGAAAGTGCAAAAGAACAGCTGGTACGACGAGGAGTGCCGTGTCGCAGCGGAGAGAAAACAGGCTGCCTACCTCGCAACGTTACGATCGACCACTACACGTGCGGGATGGGATAGATACCGAGAGTTGAAGAGGAAGCGAGACGCATTTGTAGACAGAAGAAGAAAGAGGCTGAAATGCGTGAGTACGAAGAGCTTGATAAGCTGGCCGACAGGGGTAATGCTCGAAAATTCTACGAAAAAATGCGGCGGCTTACGGAAGGTTTCAAGACCGGAGCGTATTCCTGTAGAACCCCCAAAGGTGATCTAGTCACTGATGCCCAGAGCATACTTAAATTATGGAGGGAACACTTCTGCAGCCTGCTGAATGGCAGTGAACGCACAACACCAGGAGAAGGAGAACCCGATTCCCCAATCGATGACGATGGAGCAGACATTCCATTACCCGACCATGAAGAAGTTCGAATAGCAATTGCCCGCCTGAAGAACAACAAAGCGGCAGGGGCCGACGGATTGCCGGCCGAGCTATTCAAACACGGCGGCGAAGAACTGATAAGGTGCATGCATCAGCTTCTTTGTAAAATATGGTCGGACGAAAGCATGCCCAACGATTGGAATTTAAGTGTGCTATGCCCAATCCATAAAAAAGGAGACCCCACAATCTGCGCCAACTACCGTGGATTAGCCTCCTCAACATCGCATATAAGGTTCTATCGAGCGTATTGTGTGAAAGATTAAAGCCCACCGTCAACAAACTGATTGGACCTTATCAGTGTGGCTTCAGACCTGGCAAATCAACAACCGACCAGATATTCACCATGCGCCAAATCTTGGAAAAGACCCGTGAAAGGAGAATCGACACACACCACCTCTTCGTCGATTTCAAAGCTGCTTTCGACAGCACGAAAAGGAGCTGCCTTTATGCCGCGATGTCTGAATTTAGTATCCCCGCAAAACTAATACGGCTGTGTAA
This sequence comes from Bactrocera tryoni, assembly GCF_016617805.1. NCBI lineage: Eukaryota > Metazoa > Arthropoda > Insecta > Diptera > Tephritidae > Bactrocera > Bactrocera tryoni. Next base: position 60,425,931 of record NC_052501.1, on the reverse strand, counting down.
ACTGACGTTGAGTAACACCAAAAGCTCCGTCAGAATCGGGAAGGACCTGTCCGAGTCGTTCGATACCAAACGAGGTTTCAGACAAGGCGATTCCCTATCGTGCGACTTTTTCAACCTGCTTTTGGAGAAAATAGTTCGAGCCGCAGAACTAAATAGAGAAGGTACCATCTTCTATAAGAGTGTACAGCTGTTGGCGTATGCCGATGATATCGATATCATCGGCCTCAACACCCGCGCCGTTACTTCTGCTTTCTCCAGGCTGGACAAGGAAGCACAGAAAATGGGTCTGGCAGTGAACGAGGGCAAGACGAAGTATCTCCTGTCATCAAACAAACAGTCGTCGCATTCGCGACTTGGCACTCACGTCACTGTTGACAGTCATAACTTTGAAGTCGTAGATAATTTCGTCTATCTTGGAACCAGCGTAAACACCACCAACAATGTCAGCCTAGAAATCCAACGCAGGATAACTCTTGCCAACAGGTGCTACTTCGGACTGAGTAGGCAATTGAGAAGCAAAGTCCTCTCTCGACAAACAAAAACCAAACTCTATAAGTCACTCATAATTCCCGTCCTGCTGTATGGTGCAGAGTCTTGGACGATGTCAACAACGGATGAGTCGACGTTGCGAGTTTTCGAGAGAAAAGTTCTGCGAAAGATTTATGGTCCTTTGCGCGTTAGCCACGGCGAATACCGCATTCGATGGAACGATGAGCTGTACGAGATATACGACGACATGGACATAGTTCAGCGAATTAAAAGACAGCGGCTACGCTGGCTAGGTCATGTTGTCCGGATGGACGAAAACACTCCAGCTCTGAAAATATTCGACGCAGTACCCGCCGGGGGAAGCAGAGGAAGAGGAAGACCTCCACTCCGTTGGAAGGACCAAGTGGAGAAGGACCTGGCTTCGCTTGGAATATCCAATTGGCGCCACGTAGCGAGAAGAAGAAACGACTGGCGCGCTGTTGTTAACTCGGCTATAATCGCTTAAGCGGTTTCTACGCCAATTAAGAAGAAGAAGAATAACAGTGCAGTGCATTCGAATGAATTTAACATATATATTTTTCAGGATAGCGGGACAATTTTCGAACAAATTGTTAAAATCAGATCATACAAATCAATTTCTTGTACGGAAATTTTTTTTTTGCCAAGATAACGCCACAATCTTCGAACAAATTGCTGTTATACACACTGACCAACCGAAATCAAGACAAAGAACTTTTTATACCCTTTTATGCCCTAAGAAATGCATCTGTGAAGAGTAGTACAGCTTTGGCTTGACCGAAGTTAATATATTTCCTTGATTTAACAACAACTACATACTTATATAAAACTCGTATGACAACATCAATTGCGCATAATTTAGAACTTAAAGTTTGTTTTTACATACATATGTACATACATACATATACAGAGAGTTCCGATTACTCACTGCAAACCGATATTGCTTATAATGCAAATTTTTTCTTAATGGTAAATCGAATTAATAATTCCTTAAATAATGTAGTGAACGTTAATTTTTGTTACACTATATTTTGTTGCTGTCGTTTTACTGATTTTATATACAGTTGATTTAGAAAATCCCAATGTCATTTAAGCTGCGCAATCGTTTTGACTCATAAACCTGTAAATTATTGCAATAAATGCAGTTTTAATTTAAGGAAATGAATATAAAGGAATATATAAAATATTATATGAAATTTTCTCAACTCTCTACAAAGCTAACAAATTTTTAAAATTTTATGTATGTACATATGTATGTATATCCCTTTTTCATATTAAAATCAACTTAGCACATTTTCGTTTGATAAGATAAGTTTGTTAAATAGGAAATCGAGATGATATTCAAAAAAGCACCACAACACTCGTTGAGTGATTCATCCTAGGTTATAGCAGGCGATTGGATTAAAATGGAATTTCCGATTATTTTATAAAATAAAAGGTATTAAAGTGGAAATAATTTTTTTCCATATTTCTGTTAGTTGTTCTTTTGAGTAGTTTGTTTATTTTTTGGACCGAATTGAATTGAAGTAAGATCACATTAGTAATTTGTTTACAAAGTTAGGGTCATTTTCATTTATTTAGCCACAAAAGTTCTTCTCAAAAATGGTTTTTATAAGCAATAACCAATAAATTGAGAAAAAATTAATAAAAAGTACCATCCATGATATTCATAATTAAATAAAGGAAAACAATTTGAAGTTAATGTATACATCTAAATCATTTTCACCACGAATGGTAAAAATATAGACTTTACAATAGACTCTTTTAATAACGAGTTCTTCCTCCTTTAGCCTCAATAACTGCCGTAATTCTTGAAGGCATGGAATTGACTAGGATCTCAATTTATTTCCTTACCGGACCATACCAAATCAGTTCTAAAACCTTTATCATTTGACTTTTATTTGTTGGCTTCTGTTTAGCAACTTCATTATGTGCTATAAGTATTCAATAGGTTTTAAATCGGGCGAGTTTCCCGGCCATTCCAAGCGTTGAATCCTTGGATCATTGAAAGTATTGGCCAACGCAAAATAATAAAAGCCGAGCTGAATAGTATCATATACCCCAATATTCTATAGATATTTTATACAAGATTTGTTCCCAATCAACACGTAGCCATTTTGCATTACGATGAGTTATCCTGGAAGATTAGGCGATCTGTATAAGAATAATGCTTTTCAATTGCGGGTACTAAAAATTTGTTAACCACTGCTGCATATTTTTGCGCATTCATTATTCCATCAACCAGGTCCCAAAATATAGATTGAAAAAAAATCATTTGCCTTTAAGGGAACTTAATTTTCTTTACTACACAATTATTCTGGAACCTCTCACCAAAGCAAATTTTGGAGCTTGTCAAATTAAATTTGCTTACGTCAAATCACATAATCAGTTGTTAATCATATTGATCCCAATTTTATTACTTTTTAGTTCAATAAAGTCGTGCAGCCTTCATCTTTTGTGTTAAAGTGGCTGTTTGGCTGAGATCCTCCATATTTTCTTCTGATCATTTGGCATTTTGCGCAATTTTTCAAAAAAACAACCAAAACACGACTAAAACTGAACGATGTTCAACCCAATTTCTTAAAAAATAATAATTTTCCCAATGCCTACTAGATCTAGTAGAATTTTTTTCGAATTTACATTTATAAAGCTGAAGATAAGAAGAAGTACGTGTAAATAGGCATCGCTTTCAACTAAATAGAAAAATAAAGTATCATCTCAATAGGTTGGCCTAATACATTAACGGTGTTTTCAACAACCGATGCACACCGCTCTGTCAATTCTCTAATGACGACCGACGAAAAACCGGCAGGACTTTTTTTCATTAGCTGCTATCAATTTTGTCTGCTTTCTTTAAGCTCATGATTTCACTCTAACGTTCACACCCAATTTCCTGTTCCCGTTACTCGTAAAAAAAATTGCAATAACAAACACAATTATTCCGCCTATTAGACGAAGCACCTAGCCTTTTGACATTGTAATTCAATTTGTTGTTTTGCTAATAGAAAGCTAATAGAAAATGTTGTACGTAACTGGCCAAATAAATTTATTTTTGGGTGTGTTTTGTCGACAGGATTGTCAATATTCTTAAATTACAACACTGGCTAATTGTTGGTCATCATTGCAAAATGTAAACGCCCACACGCAAAAAAGTTACACGAGTCAGCCTTTCGAGCTTATTGTATTCCCACGTGTGCGTAATGCACTTTTATGTTTATATGGTTACACACATATTTGTAAACACTATATTTGCTAATATTGACCTGTCCATTTACACAGCTTTCAGCAAAGTTCAAAACTAATGGTATGACCTAAGCAACTAATGCATTGACTAAACGAACCTCAAATTAGCTTGTAGCTACACATACATATTGTATGCATGTATATTTATGCAGAAGGTAGTTCATTGCGCGTCCAAGTGTATGGTACGCTTGCTTTCCTACCGGCCTGACCTACCTCTTGACCGATAATATATAAATGATACGTTACGCACTTACATTTCCCACTATAACTTACATACAAAATTTATTGCGTGTGCTTGTGTTAACAAATCGGGCGTGAAATGAAACTGATGCGTGTAATAGATACATTGTCATTGCCATTTTGGTTAGTTATTCCTGCCACATAACAATTGTTGCGTAACTCACACATATAACAACAACATACATATAAAGTTACATTTAACTATAACTTTGCTAATGCATTTCATTTTAATTTTATTATTACACGCTGGCATTCGAATTAACCACTATAATGAGTAGAGTAGTTTTTCGACTATTTTATTTGTGCATTATAATTGTTAGTCCAGCAACGCATACGGCACGCAACGCGCGTGTTTGAATCGTTCACATATCGACGTTGCTCTGCTTTAAGTAATTCCATCATATGAGTGGCTAGCTTATTACTTTCTTGGTTTTTAAAAAAATCAAGGCAAGAGAAAGCTTTTTGGTAGGCGTCCCATGTCAACTATTTTTAATAGCAACGTAGTTACGTACATATGTACATATGTATGAATGTATTTTTTTATGCAAACGTTTGTACAAAATTTCACAATGTAAACATAATTTATGCGTTTAAATTTTTATAACGTTAAATCTGTGTTTTATAAACTTTATATTGTTACAAAAAAGTAAATGAATTGTAAAAAACGCAAAATATTTAATTATTCATAAATATTTATTTTGTCGCCTTCAAAGTAATCCCCACCAGATGCAATACACATATGGCAACGATTTTTCCTCGAAACACTTTTCATAAACTCGTTTTGGGATGGCCTTCAGCACCTTCCGCGAATTTTGTTTTATCTCTCCGATCGAATGAATAGAATAAATCACACGGAACCAAATATAATAAGGTGTTTGATCGATGGTATTGATTGCGTTTTTGACTTTCAATTCGGCCACAATCATGAATTATCATCATGTAAAATCCATGAATTGTTCCTCGACAATTTCGACTGTTTACGGATGTTATAATGCACATGCCTCAAGCAGGCCAAATATAACTCCTCATTCACCGTCTGTTCCTGCGGAATAAATTCATGATGCATCCAACCACTAATATTTAAAAAAATTTAACATCACCTTAATTTTTGAGGGGCTTTGGCGTGTTTTTTATACTCTTGCAATCAGTTGCTACAGAGTATTGTAGTTTTGTTGACCTTACGGCTGTACGTATCATCTAAAACTAAGATAGATATAGGGTTATATGTATATATGTATATATGATCAGGAAAAGTTGAAATCTGGTTGACTGTCTGTCCGTCTGTCCATGCAAGCTGTAACTTGAGTAAAAATTGAGAATCGTTGATCTACGATGGAGTAATCGGATCACTACCACGCCTAGAAATCGTCATTAACCGAAAACATATAAAGTTCCATAACTAAGCACTAAATTTTATGTCACATTCTGAAAATTAACGAAATCGGACAACAACCTCGCCTACTTCCCATATAGCACAATTTTAAATTCCACTTGATTCGTTTAGTTTCCATTACATAAATCAAGAAGCAATTAATATAACGGGATAAAACTTTGCACGAATAGCATATTTAGTGCGTGCCACTTTATGACCAAAAATTGGTCAAATCCAATTAAAAGTGTTGAAGCCCCTAGGTACCGAAAATGTCGGTCACTGTGTGATATATACATATAACTGAAATTAAGGGATTATCCTTCTCTTATAATGGTATGTCTGAATGTAAAAAATTAGTTGAATAGGGCCATTACTTTCCTTAGCCCCAGTATACCTAATATACAGATTTTCGAACTTACGGGGGACTTTTTACCGCATACATATGTATATCGGCCAATATGTGACTTATCCTAATGAAAATAAGAGAACGTGTTTTACTCATAACAGTGTATAAAATGTTCGGTTGAACCCGAACTTATCCCTTCATAACTTGTTTTGGTTTGGTGCGTTTTTTCCCTCCATTCCGATGATAGTTGACATGTTTGCATGTCAAATTCATAAACCCATGCCTCATCGGCAGTTATTATGCTCTCCATGAATGTGGCATCATCAGTTGAAGAAGTCGGAGGTCGTCCAGAGCGATGCACATCTTCAAAGATCGCTCGTCCGTCTTTGAAGGCTTTATACCACTCGTAGGCTTATGTTTTTGATAAAACTGAATTACTGTAAGCCTTTTCCAACATTCGCAACGATATTTGGTTAGAAATACAATATTTGAAGCAAATGCTTTGTTTGATATTTTTAATCATTGTAAAAATCGCAACGCACTACTGAGGTGTACCAATTTAATCAGCTGCTGTAAAGAAACTGGTTGACAGATCGCGTTCAAATTTGGCATAGTAATTAAGGACAGTCCTACCAACTTAGCAAGTTACACGCTTTTAAAATGATATTTGACCCGGGGAATTTAATTCCATTGCCCGACCATGAAGAAGTTCGAATAGCAATTACCCGCCTGAAGAACAACAAAGCGGCGGGGGCCGATGGATTGCCGGCCGAGCTATTCAAACACGGCGGCGAAGAACTGATAAGAAGCATGCATCAGCTTCTTTGTAAAATATGGTCGGACGAAAGCATGCCCAACGATTGGAATTTAAGTGTGCTATGCCCAATCCATAAAAAAGGTGACCCCACAATCTGCGCCAACTACCGTGGGATTAGCCTCCTCAACATCGCATATAAGGTTCTATCGAGCGTATTGTGTGAAAGATTAAAGCCCACCGTCAACAAACTGATTGGACCTTATCAGTGTGGCTTCAGACCTGGAAAATCAAAAACCGACCAGATATTCACCATGCGCTAAATCTTGGAAAAGACCCATGAAAGAAGAATCAACACACACCACCTCTTCGTCTATTTCAAAGCTGCTTTCGACAGCACGAAAAGGAGCTGCCTTTATGCCACGATGTCTGAATTTTGTATCCCCGCAAAACTAATACGGCTGTGTAAAGTGACGTTGAGCAACACCAAAAGCTCCGTCAGGATCGGGAAGGATCTCTCCGAGCCGTTCGATACCAAACGAGGTTTCAGACAAGACGACTCCCTATCGTGCGACTTCTTCAACCTGCTTCTGGAGAAAATATCATCGGCCTCAACACCCGCGCCGTTAGTTCTGCTTTCTCCAGGCTGGACAAGGAAGCACAGAAAATGGGTCTGGCAGTGAACGAGGGCAAAACGAAATATCTCCTGTCATCGAACAAACAGTCTTCGCACTCGCGACTTGGCTCTCACGTCACTGCTGACAGTCATAACTTTGAAGTTGTAGATAATTTCGTCTATTTAGGAACCAGTATGAACACCACCAACAATGTCAGCCTGAAAATCCAACGCAGGATTGCTCTTGCCAACAGGTGCTACTTGGGACTGAGTAGGCAATTGAAAAGTAAAGTCCTCTCTCGACGAACAAAAGCCAAACTCTATAAGTCGCTCATAATTCCCGTCCTGCTATATGGTGCAGAGGCTTGGGCGATGACGGCAACCGATGAGTCGACGTTACGAGTTTTCGAGAGAAAAGTTCTGCGAAAGATTTATGGTCCTTTGCGTGTTGGCCACGGCGAATATCGCATTCGATGGAACAATGAGCTGTATGAGATACATATACGACGACATTGACATAGTTCAGCGAATTAAAAGACAGCGGCTACGCTGGCTAAGTCATGTTGTCCGGATGGATGAAAACACTCCAGCTCTGAAAGTATTCGACGCAGTACCCACCGGGGGAAGCAGAGGAAGAGGAAGACCTTCACTCCGTTGAAAGGACCAAGTGGAGAAGGACCTGGCTTCGCTTGGAATATCCAATTGGCGCCGCGTAGCGAAAAGAAGAAACGACTGGCGCGCTGTTGTTAACTCGGCTATAATCGCGTTAGCGGTGTCTACGCCAAATAAGAAGAAGAAGAAGAATTTAATTACAATTTCCGGGTGCTTTTTTGTTACAGTATATACAAGTAGAATCGATGAAAGGTAAAATTCTTTATTTTAATTTCAACTTAATTTTACTTTAAGAGTTCTATATTTTTATACACTTATGGAGAAATGTAGATGTGAGTTTAGCTGGTACTGTTTTTTCGTCAAAAGGTGAAACTGATAGTTTTTTATACCATTTTATTTTTACGATGAAGATGAATAAGTAGAACGTCAGTTGATTTTGCGTTTGATTTATAAGTTATCATTCCTCTCCTTTACTGGCGTAGACCCCGCTTGCGCGATTATAGCCGAGTTAACAACAGCGCGCCAGTCGTTTCTTCTTTTCGCAACGTGGCGCCAACTGAAGATTAAAAGCGAAGCCAGGTCCTTCTCCACCTGGTCTTTCCAACGGAGTGAAAGTCTTCCTCTTCCTCTGCTTATCCCGGCTGGTACTGCGTCAAATACTTTCAGAGCTGAAGTGTTTTTGTCCATACGCACGACATAATCGCAGCCGCGTCTCTTAATTCGCTGAACTATGTCAATGTCGTCGTATATCTCATACAGCTCATCGCTCCATCGAATGCGATATTCGCCAAGGCCAACGCGCAAAGGACCATAAATGTTCCACAGAACCTTTCTCTTGAAAATTCGTAACGTCGACTCATCAGATGTTGTCATCGTTCATGCCCCTGCACCATATAGCAGGACAGATATAATTCCCACGACAGCCGGTTCTACGCACCGGAATTGACTCGGATTTCATCCGACCAAGGGCTGTTTTTTCGGCGATCTAACCCCGTTTGGATCGGTAAGTGTTACGGAAATAATGAATGACTTATAGAGTTTGGTTTTTGTTCGTCGTGAGAGAACTTTACAGGGTATATGTGTGTATATATGAAATTGCTTAGATTCCGCTCCTCTGGTTAACGTTTTACATCTTATTTCCCTGGCTTTGATTCTTACAAGTTCCAAGAGTATAAAATATTGGGTTGGACCCGAACTTAGCCCCCTTTCTTTCTTGTTTATTTTACTTTTGTTTTAATAATTTATGACTTTTTTATTTAGTTATCATTATTATTATATTATCTTTTTATGTTTGCCTTTAATTTATTTAAAATATTATTATTTATGATATAATTATTATTACCGGGTTAGAAGATAATTTTGTCAAATTGTCAAAATATTTTTTCACACATGCAAAGCCGATAAAAGCATCATCGGTTGCTGTCATCGCCCAAGCCTCTGCACCATATAGTAGGACCGGAATTATGAGCGACTTATAGAGTTTAGCTTTTGTTCGTCGAGAGAGGACTTTAATTTTCAATTGCCTACTCAGTCCGAAATAGCACCTGTTGGCAAGAGCAATCCTGCGTTGGATTTCTAGGCTGACATTGTTGGTGGTGTTTACGCTGGTTCCAAGATAGACGAAATTATCTACAACTTCAAAGTTATGACTGTCAACAGTGACGTGAGAGCCAAGTCGCGAGTGCGAAGACTGTTTGTTCGATGACAGGAGATATTTCGTTTTGCCCTCGTTCACTGCCAGACCCATTTTCTGTGCTTCCTTGTCCAGCCTGGAGAAAGCAGAACTAACGGCGCGGGTGTTGAGGTCGATGATATCAATATCATCGGCATACGCCAGCAGCTGTACACTCTTATAGAAGATGGTACCTTCTCTATTTAGTTCTGCAGCTCGAACTATTTTCTCCAGAAGCAGGTTGAAGAAGTCGCACGATAGGGAGTCGTCTTGTCTGAAACCTCGTTTGGTATCGAACGGCTCGGAGAGATCCTTCCCGATCCTGACGGAGCTTTTGGTGTTGCTCAACGTCAGTTTACACAGCCGTATTAGTTTTGCGGGGATACAAAATTCAGACATCGTGGCATAAAGGCAGCTCCTTTTCGTGCTGTCGAAAGCAGCTTTGAAATAGACGAAGAGGTGGTGTGTGTTGATTCTTCTTTCATGGGTCTTTTCCAAGATTTAGCGCATGGTGAATATCTGGTCGGTTTTTGATTTTCCAGGTCTGAAGTCACACTGATAAGGTCCAATCAGTTTTTTTACGGTGGGCTTTAATCTTTCACACAATACGCTCGATAGAACCTTATATGCGATGTTGAGGAGGCTAATCCCACGGTAGTTGGCGCAGATTATGGGGTCACCTTTTTTATGGATTGGGCATAGCACACTTAAATTCCAATCGTTGGGCATGCTTTCGTCCGACCATATTTTACAAAGAAGCTGATGCATGCTCCTTATCAGTTCTTCGCCGCCGTGTTTGAATAGCTCGGCCGGCAATCCATCGGCCCCCGCCGCTTTGTTGTTCTTCAGGCGGGTAATTGCTATTCGAACTTCTTCATGGTCGGGCAATGGAATGTCTGCTCCATCGTCATCGATTGGGGAATCGGGTTCGCCTTCTCCTGGCGTTGTGCATTCACTGCCATTCAGCAGGCTGGAGAAGTGTTCCCTCCATAATTTAAGTATGCTCTGGGCATCGGTCACTAGATCACCTTTGGGGGTTCTACAAGAGTATGCTCCGGTCTTGAAACCTTCTGTAAGCCGCCGCATTTTTTCGTAGAATTTTCGAGCATTACCCCTGTCGGCCAGCTTATCAAGCTCTTCATACTCACGCATTTCGGCCTCTTTTTTCTTCTGTCTACAAATGCGTCTCGCTTCCCTCTTCAATTCTCGGTATCTATCCCATCCCGCACGTGTAGTGGTCGATCGTAACGTTGCGAGGTAGGCAGCCTGTTTTCTCTCCGCTGCGACACGGCACTCCTCGTCGAACCAGCTGTTCTTTTGCACTTTCCGAAAACCAATGGTTTCGGTTGCAGCTGTACGTTAGGAGTTTGAAATGCCGTCCCACAGTTCCCTTATACCGAGTTGTTGACGAGTGCTCTCAGAGAGCAGGAGTGCAAGCTGAGTAGAAAATCGTTCGGCTGTCTGTTGTGATTGCAGCTTCTCGACGTCGAACCTTCCTTGTGGTTGTTGGCGTGCGTTTTTTGCGAATCTTGACTGCAACAAGATAGTGGTCTGAGTCGATGTTAGGACCTCGGAGCGCACGCACATCTAAAACACTGGAGACGTGTCTTCCGTCTATCACAACATGATCGATCTGGTTGGTAGTTTTTCGATCCGGAGATAGCCAGGTAGCTTGATGAATCTTTTTATGCTGGAATCTAGTACTACAGATAACCATATTTCGAGCCCCGGCGAAGTCGATCAGCCTCAACCCATTTGGGGATGTTTCGTCGTGGAGGCTGAATGCACCGACCGTAGTGACAAAGATACCTTCTTTACCCACCCTGGCCTTAAAGTCGCCAAGCACGATTTTGACATCGTGGCGGGGGCAGCTCTCATAAGTGCGCTCCAAGCACTCATAAAAGACATCTTTGGTCACATCGTCCTTCTCTTCCGTCGGGGCGTGGGCGCAAATCAGCGATATGTTGGAAGAACCTCGCTTTGATGCGGATTGTGGCTAGACGTTCATTCACCGGAGTGAATGATAGTACTCGGCGACGGAGTCTCTCTCCGCGTTTATTAAACACTTCCGAATATATTGTATGTATGTACATACATATGTATGTCTTAAATGTCATCTTCAATGCCGATATTGCATTGAAATAATTCGCGAAAGTGGGGACTTCTTTATTCCGGTATAATCAAGATAAATTAACCCTTAACTTTTAAATATAAAATATTATTGTGGGGTCCAGTCTATATTTAAATAATATTTGATAAAAAAAGGTTTATTCTACATTGGCAAAATTCTGTTTGAGAATCCACATATAAATAACAAGGGAGAAATTTTTTTGGAAATTTTGGAAAAACCGTTATAATCATAAAAAGAAATTTCTTACAATCGTGCTTATCACAATTTTTATTTTTTCAAATTATGATAAGACGTTCGCAAATTCGCAAGAATTACAGTTAGTTTCAGCTGTATTTGTTTATACTTTCATTAATAATGTATTCATCTTTGAGTTACTTTTTGTTTGAATTCGCTTCGCAATTTTTTTATGTATTTGCTGATTGCATATACTGCAAATACATAATTCAGAGAATTCACTGAAGACTTGAATCACACTTTTTGGGAAAATAAGGCGTGCTTAAATGAGTCAATAAAAGTTGATCACCCCACTAGCACGACTTCTCATAACTAATTTTTCATGAACTGCTGTCTTAAATTTTCATTGCACTTTAAGTCATTATATATTATAATATATATTATATAAAAGTAAACGTTTATTACGTTTATGTAAATTTTGAAGTTGTGCGTTAAGGGGTTATACGTACATATATTTACTTACAAGTCAGAAAAACAAGTTATGTGAATATTTTTAAAGAAGTATTTTATTTAATAAATATTTATACATATTACCGATCCCGTAGCTGTTCTCCAGGATGATCTCCGAAAAATGTTATCTATAATCCAAAAAGAAAAAAAATATTTTTACTATAAAAAATACCGGTTGCTTACCAAAAAAAGTTGTTTTTTCGTGAAAAAAACTACACTTCGGAGTGGTTGAAAAATCAAAATTAATATAAACAAGTAAGGAATGGCTTTTGAAACTTGCAGGAATCAATTCCAGCCAAATACCTTAAGATGTTAAACGTTAACCAGAAGTTCTAAATCCAATCGATTTCATTGTATATATAGTATATATATTTTATATATAACTTATACACTGACCGATATATTCGGTATATCTCATACATTGCCCGATATTTTCGGTTAAAAGTCAACTATATATACTAGGGTCCACATATGCGGTACCTAGGGGCGTGAACAGTTTTGGTTGAATTTGAAAAATTTTTGGTCATAAGGTGGCTGGTATTTAAAGGAATTATTAGTGCAAAATTTTATTCCGTTATATTAATTGCTTTTTGATTTGTATATTTGATATGAGGTGAAATAATCAAATGCAAATTAAAATTGTGGTTGTAGCCCGAGTTCGCTTATTTTTGAACTGTGGTATAGGAATGTGAGAAGAATACCACGTACTAAATTTAGTTAAAATCGGTTGCTCGGGTCCTGAGATAAGTGATTTCACTTAAAAATGAATAGTGCCACGCCCATTGACCAATTTTCTCGCTCTCATAAATCTTAACTTTAACTTTATAGGTACGGTTGAAGCTAAAAAAAGAACTCCTGCAATTAGATTTACTGCCGTCCTATCAGAGTAAATAGTTAATAATAGGAGATCTACTGCTATATTAATGGCACCAAAGTTCGTATTTCATGATAGTTTTCTTCATTTCCATTCAAGTTTAGTTTAGTGACTTAAATTGTTACAAATTCGCGAATTGCTTCATTAATTAGTCTATCCTCGCAATCGTTTTTTTCTTTCCTGGCCTTTATGGGCTTTTGCGTTAATTTTCTATGGCACACAACTGTAACTGATTTAAATCTGTCGCTACATAAACACAGCTTATCAAACATAGTGTCAATGTATGTATGTATGTACATATATGCATGCAGCTCGCTAGCTCTTTGCACAATTAGCAATAGTGTCGCTGACGTCATATTCTTACAAGCCTCAGACTCAGCCAGAGGTAAACGCAGCGTATCAATGTGGGCACGCGCCGCCTGCAGGAACTACACATAACAGCACAATTTACAGAGAATCGTATAGAGCATAAGCTGTTAGTCACTTAGTCATTATTTTGCTCGCGATCATTTAACACTGAGACATCGCTAAGTGAACGTTTTGTATGATTCCCCATGATAAACACGCGCGCCACAGTCTTTTCTTGCTCCCGCAGCGTCAGCACCTCAGTGCACGCTTACTTGTATACTATGTTGTTGGCTTACTACTAGCTAACCCGCGCTCGGCTTTTTAGCTTCTTCGTCATCCAGTTGACGCCGCTGGTGATGACGTTGCTGATGCCTTCTGCTCGTTGGCTTGCGTGTGCGTGAGTGTGCGATTAGCCAAGTAATCGCAGTCCCCAGTTTGTTGTGTTGTGTCGCTTTTCGAGACATTTGCGGCACGGCGTATTGCCATTTGAACGTTGAACGCGAGAGCGTTGTTGTGTTAATGCGCGTGCGTGTGGTGTACTAAAACTTTTCATTTACTAGCTAATTGAGTGGCTAGTAAATTTGCAGAAAACAAATGAAATTGAGTAATGGTGTTGGCAGTGTTTGTGATTGAGACGCGCCAAACAAGTGAAAATATTATATATTGAAGCAAACAATTAAAATAAAATAAAATAAACGAAACAGATCTGCCAAAAAACCATTTGTCAATTAACTATAGATCAGTGCTTTGCGTGTGTTGTGTTTTTCTTTCACTGCCAGTGAAAGAGTTTGCACCAAAAAAATATTTCGCACATTCCGCTTGTTTTTAATTAATGTTTCTTATATTAAGTCAGTTCAGCAGCAAGCACATTTGCTGCTGACTCACCTGTGATTAAGTGTGCGCAATAAAGGTATATTTGTTAATACATTTTTCGCTCGAATATATGTAAATAAAATCTGGTGTGATACTCAAACGCGCAACGACTGCAGCGTGTTTTGTAGAAGCTGAAAATAAAATAGTTGCTGAGAACAAATTTGCACTTTTTGTCAATTTTTAATCGAAATTAACACTTATTCACAAATATATGCACAATTAAATATAAAAAATTGCAATTGTCAACAAACTTTCAACAAGGTAAATGGTATGAAATAATCGACTTTGAAAATCGATCACAGTTGCCACAGCTTATTTGATGGCTTAGTCATAATGCACAACTTGCACTTTGTTTTTTTTATTATTTCTATTTTCAATAACAGTTTTTAAAGTGACTTGTAATTTTACTCAATTATTTTTCTCTATTTATTTGAATATTTCATTCATTGGATGACTCATGTAATACTTTATAAAAATAAATAAGTTTATTCTATGCATGTGGGCACTTAAAGTTTTTTTGTGTTTGCTTTTTCACTACTTTTCATTGTCATTATTATTGTGCTTTGTTTATACGATCCATACGACCTACGATTGTCCGCTCATATTTAATGTCTTATGATTGTGCAGCACCAACAAATAAATAACAAGTTCGTTCGTCGATTCTCTAGATTGATTTGGTATGCAAAACGCGTGTTGCGGCTTACTGCCCAGACATATGTACATACATACATTTTTCAGGTTCAAATGCCTTTTTTTAATTTTTCAAGAATTTTTTTTGTCTGATGTTAAAAAAAATTATACTTCCTTGCATATTGCCCTTGCCAAAAAATATATTCGAGGAAAAGACAAGTGTTGATACCTCAAAATATTTATGTACATCACTGAAGCACCGGAAATCAAAGTTACTTGTCCGCTAAATGTTCTTGCAACCTTTTTCATTAGCACCAAATATTTTTGTGCCGGATGCTTCTATTACATTGCTTGCCTTTTAGGGTTGTAGAGTTTTGTTACCACTTTTATTTTCGGTCCTCCTGTAATTTGCCAGCAAATATTATAAGGCTAAAGCTTGAATTGGCAAAATTTTATGGCTGTGTTTTACAAGAATGTTTAAACTTATATAAAATGATGTTAATGCGGATATTACTTGCCAATTATTTGAAATTTCTTAGAAGGAAGTCGTAAAAATATACTTTTATTGGCATAGTGTATAGAGGTGTGAAATATAGTATGTCTTCAATTCATACATTTGGTTTATTTTTGTAGACAAAAATACGTGTATGGACATTGAAATGTATGAAGTTTATGAGCTATAAATGGTCTAACTAACCCGATATGGTTCGATATATGTATGTATGTACATATGTCTGTGAGTATGTGCTCTCTGATCAAACATGACCCGGATTGACAAAAAAAAAACATTTTACGTATTTTAACACAAATGTTTACTAATACTTTCAAAATAGACTCCTTTTAAGGAAATACAAGCCAACGCTTCATCCAACTTTCCATACATTTGTTATACTTAAGCCTCGGCGCGCTGGCATCACCCAATAACTTTTACAAGAATGACTCACGACGCGTTCTCCGAAGTATTTTTGAAGTCGATAAGAAAAAAATGTGACGGGAGCCAATTCTGGTGAATACGGTGGCTTGTGCGATGACTCTCGTTTCGTATTTGTGAAAAACCTCTGCTCGACGTTTTTACAAAAAATTCCGGTGTTTGGGTACGGGTCTAGCACTGACACTCTTCATACCCAAAACATTAACCAAAATGATCGAGTCGAACCACAAGAGATCTTGAAATTCTCTGTTACGAAAATTAAACTACTGTTTCTTTAACTTGTTCAATATTATCGTCAATAAGAGAGGTGGATGGAGGAGTCGCATGAGACAAGTTTTCGATGAATGCCACTCAAATACTTCTGTTCGTGATTAAGTAAACTCTCTATAATACTTCTGCAACATTTTCATCGATTCCCATTGTTCGTTGATATATTATTTCCATGATAAAAGTTTATTATTTTTTCTAAAAACTAGTTCCTCAATACAACTTTCTGAACAAATGTTCAAAGAAATTCAGTTACTTTTTGAAAACAGATACATAGCTTTATTTTCTACAGATGACTATAATGCCGGTATTCTGCTTGTCACGATTGTCTCATGTGTCTAATTCTCACAATCGTAATTTAGGGACTCTGTTAGTCAGGAGTCTCATTTTGGTATTCTGGCAGATACAGTATAGTAGTATACTGTATAGTGTTTATTAACACAAATGAATGACATAGCGAATTTAGTTATGGCTTTGATGGCTGCGGGCAACTACTGTCATTCCCAAATATATTGCTTAGGGTCTTGGTCTATTCCAGGGGCACCGATGTTACTTTCGAGTGCTTAAAATAACTTATGCCGGTACTCTGCTTGTCACGATTGTCTCATGTAAATGATGACGTAAATGAATGCTAAGTTCCGAACCAATTTCGGCGATAAAAAAATCGTGTTAATCTAAAGGCGGATTTACTTAAAATCCTCGCTTTTGGATTTATACTTATGGGCGTATTTCTAGCAATATGTTAGTTTACACTTAGTTGGTAAAATTACATAGTGAAACGAGGCTTTATATTTTCTTTAATTTTTAAATATTATCGAATTGCACTTAAATAACCAAATATGTTTTCTTTTGATTTACAGATGGCTATACCACCACCACCGGGTCCACCGCCGCCACCAGGGCCACCACCGCCTCCGGCTATGGGAGGTCTCAAATTAGGTGGTGCCGGTGGCGGAGATATGCGTTCAGCGCTCCTACAATCCATACAAAAAGGCACTAAACTGAAAAAGACTACAACAGTTGATAAAAGCGGACCAGCCCTAGCAGGAAAGGTGTGTCTTTTGCGATATAAAACTGAGCTTTTGTGAATTAATGTCTTTTCATTTCACGTATGTAACTAACTGGTGTTGTTTTTCTTTATTTTTCCTATTACGCACAGATTTGCGATTCAACGTCATCCGCAACGAGTTCACCGAAACGAATACACAACAATAATAATAACAACAACAATATCAGTAATAGTAATAACAATAATGTGGGCAATGGCGCACCAAAATTGGGTGGCTTATTCGAAGGGTTAACCTCAATGCCCAAACTGAAGCCAGTCAATGGCACTAGTCGTGGTGAGTAACACGCCAATTCTATTTTCCGATTTACATATGTTCTTATTGATATGTGTGTTTATGTGATGTATTATTTTCTACTTTTACAATTTCCTACATGACATTTTCAGCCCAAGCACCGGCAATCCCCACTGCTACCAATAACGACTCGTCCGCAGTGAGTAGACGCAACGACACATCGCCACCGGCGAACGCCAACAGCGGAAATAACGGCAGCAGTAATGGTCCATTAGATTTCAATACTGAACTAACAAAACATTTGACGCTGAAGCGGCAGAAGCAACAGCAGCTACAACAGCCGGTCAATGCGACCGAGGCGAATTTACGCACAAATCGCGGACCACCACCGCAGCCGCCATCGACGCCACCGAAAAATCTCTCAACGGTAAATAAAATGCATGCCAAATTATGACATGAGAATAAGAAAGACTAGAAAAAATATGCAAAACAAAACAAAAACAAAAAAAAATATAAACAAATATTATATGTACATATATGTATGTGAGTGACAAAACTAGAGATTAACAAATAAGCGGCAAGAAAATTGTGTGGTGATTTCTAGTACCAGTAGGTTTCTGGTGGTGTTGCTGTGTAGCGTACGTTTGCAAAAGATTTTTGCAAATAAACCACATCAGCGCACAGTGTTGCCGAAAATTAGAGCAGTACTTCTGTAAAAGTTATCATATGAGTATATATAAATATCAGCGGTCTGAGTTGATTTAGCCAGGTCCGACCCTCTGTCACATACATACATATGTATGTTCATACATACATATATGCGAACTAATTTCTCAGATATTGAGATATCGATCTAAAATTTTATACACAAATTTTCTCCAGAAGTAGCTGCTCATTTGTCGGAACCACCGATATCGGACCACTATAGCATATATTTATGTATCTGCCACACAAGATGAACGATCAAAATCAAGATCTTGTATAAAAAACTTTCTTATTTATATCTTCACATATTCGCCACAATCTTCGAACAAATTGTTCAGATCAGACTATTATAGCATACATAATATATTCACACTGAACAATCAAAATCAAGTCCTTATACCTTGTTTTCATGACAAGTTATGTTCAATGATTTCGACATATATTATTGTCTAGAGAGGTGCTGTCTTATCTCGACATGTTGTTTATATCAGACCACTCAGCATATAACTGCCATACGAACTGCCAGTCCAAAATAAAGATAACGGTCTTTTTATACTCTTTTATTTTATAATAAATACACCTGTGTGGGCTATTTAATAGCTTCAGTGCAGTCTAAATTACACCAGTAAGTACACCACATCTCGCAACATAGTTTTGTTGTCGCTCATCACTGGATTTATGCGGCATTATTAATTAGACCATGCATTACAATTATGAAAACCGCTCAACACTAAACTATGTATGATAACACATTACTTATTTTAACTGCCGCAAACAATTTTGCTTATCACTGCACTCATTTGCACATTTGCATAAATTACATACACTTAAAATTTATCTACAAGTATTCGTACAGACACATGATCACACGAAATTGTAGTATAAGATTTACAAAATTCTATTTCAGTGTCTGTGTTGGAGAATTTATTAGCTGATTTATACAGCTGTAGAAGCTGTAGCCAATTCATGTAGTTTTCCACACCGCTTCTGAATAAATAAATAAATTTGACATTGGAAGTGTTACGAAATCATTATAAATATGCACTATATTTGGCGTGTCATTTGCATCTAAAGTGCGTACGACTGTGGCGTCTACAATTAAAAGCGTTCGCTAATAAGGAAATCGTATTTTCTTTTAAATTAACCGTTATCGTTTTAAGACAGTTTACAAGAATGCTGAAATCGTATGTGTAATTAAGTGTAATAATGGGTCTTATGCTTTGTACGGTTAGGAAAAAATCATGAAAACTTTTCACGTAAAAATCACTTAATAGGCTTTAAAATATTTATGAGGCAGGAATAGGTAATATAAAAAATAATTATATGTTAAATTAGAACTTTAGAGGCTTATATAGATTTTTTTTTAAATTATTGTATATGTATATAGTATTTTTAAATTATATATATATACATATATTGTATATTATTCTTGCTCTTAGTATAAACAAGTGTTTTATATGTAATATATATTAATTAAGAAGTCAATAAGCGGTTTACTACAAAATAGTTCTTTGCTTTTTTTAATATTTGCTTCAGAATCCATAAACATCAGAGACCCTATATAAAATATATACATAGATATAAATGATCAGATAAGCGCTGAAAATATGAGGACACTCTCTGCGACCTGATACAAAGAGGTCTAAACCTGGCAAAGGGGTGGTGCAGGGGGGTAGAATTGAACATCAACCCCTCCAAGACGACCATTGTCCCGTTCATGAGACGCAGGTCCCTGCCCGGTCTCAGGAACCTCACATTAGGAGGGAGAGTGATAGAGATGACCAATAAGGTCAAATACCTTGGTCTCACGCTAGACTCCACTCTGCGGTGGAAGCAACACGTGGACCTGACCTTGGTCAAAGCAACAAAGGCATTAATGGTGTGCAATCGGCTGGCGGGTAAGTCCTGGGGCTGTAAGCCAAGGATTGTTAGGTGGTTGTACACCATGATAGTGCGTCCGATAATCACGTACGGGGCGGTAGCCTGGGCCTCAGTAGCGTCGCAGACCTCGGTAGGAATTAAATTATCGAAGCTGCAGCGGCTAGCCTGTGTCTGCATGACGGGCGCAATGCGCACCTGCCCAACGGCAGCTATGGAGGCCCTGCTTGAACTCACACCGCTGCACTTGGTTATCGGCCAAGTAGCCAAGAGCACGCTTCTGCAAATAACGGCAGAAGGGTTTGGCAAAGGAAAGGTAATCTCGTCCCAGAGGATGGAAAAGATTAGCGGCAATATACCAATCGCCCTCCTCCCGAAGGACAGCACTACCAAAACGGTTAACTTCACTAAGAAGTTTAAGGTCACCCTCGGAAGCAAGGATGAGTGGAACAACTCCACCCTTGAACTGCTTCTGAGGAACAGCACTTTGAGGTGGTACACCGACGGCTCAAAAATGTCGGAGGGAATTGGTGCAGGGATCGCGGGTCCACGCACCAAGCTCTCTACATATACCTATGGGGGAGTTTCCGAGCATTTTCCAGGCGGAAGTCTTTGCCATAAGTCGGTGCATAGATATAAACCTCCATCGCAACTATCGCAATGAGCGGATAGCCATACTTAGCGATAGTCAAGCGGCACTAAAAGCGATCTCCTCCTACGAGATCAAGTCGCTGCTAGTGCAGGAGTGCAGAGAAAGGCTGAACAGCCTTGCGGAAAGAAACCAGGTGCACCTAATTTGGGTGCCAGGTCACAAAGGAATAGCCGGTAACGAACTGGCAGACGAGCTCGCTCGCTCCGCAGCCTCCACCAAAATGGTAGGTCCTGAACCCTTTACAGGGGTGGGTCCCCATACTATAAAGGAGCTACTTCGCAAAGAAGAGGAGTGTGCAGAGAGAAGTATTGGCAACAAACTCATGGCATGCGGCATGCCAGGTTGCTAATGGGAGGGTACAACATGAGTGGGTTCAAAGTTGTAATCAACCTCCCCAGGAATAAGCTTAGGCTCTTGGTCGCATTTTATACTGGCCACTGCAAGTTAAATAGGCATTTATATAACATGGGCCTATCTTCTTGCACTAACTGCCGGTTCTGCGACATGGAGCCTGAAACACCGGAACACCTGCTGATAGACTGCACAGCAGTCTGCAGACGCAGGATTAAGGCCCTCGGATCCATGTTTCCGGACAGGAATTGCATCGACTCATTAGCACTCAGTAAAATTTTAGAATTCATCGACGTGCTGGGGCTAAGTGAGTCCATGTGATCTAGGAGAGGGACAATAGACCAAAGGTCGCGGTGCATTCCTCATAAATAAATCTAAATGATCAGATTAATGAGCTGAATTAGTATCTCAGTTTTTGACATATGAATCTGAAAATTTGCACACATTTTTTTCTTCATTTGTCGGTACCGCCGATGTCGGACTACTATAGTACATAGCTGCCATACAAACAAATGAATGATTAAAATTAAGTTCTTGTAGGGAAGTTAACGTTTTTTCTTCTAACAGATTATGCTAAAAATAGTTTGCAAGTCTGTTAATAATATTTTTGCATATTCCAAGTCTTAAATTGGAATATGCTTTTGAAGTTTTCCAAATCTTATTTTATTTCTGCTATATCACAAACTTAGGGTGTTTAAAAAATCCAAGAGGAATAATTTATTAAACAATATTATTTTTATATGTCTAAAGTTGTGTGGAAAGCGATTTAAACAAAATTTTATAACCTTAAAAATAACTATACATACATATGTATAAAACGAATTATAATTGGTTTTATAGTGTTTTAAACATCTCATGAAATGTCTACACAAACTAAACTATGGCTGATTGACACATTAATGGATAACTATGCCAATAATGCCAATTAGAATATTCGGGGCGGAACAAGTAATATTTCTAGTAATATATTCATTTTTAAATAACAGATTTCTATTTGCTCACTTAAATTTGTTTAAGTAATTTTATCTAAATAATACAATTAAATAAGACAAATTTTAGAATGCATCATTTCGAAATTTAGGATTATGTAAGTAAAATATTATGTTGTTAGTACAATCATTGGTACAAAAACAATATAAATAGACCGCACTAAAAATAATTTTGTAAAAACCCAATTTTAAATTTTAAAAATATGCTTTTATAAAATAACATATTGTAAGAGATTCGATGTAAAGCTAAAAATATTAGAACGCAACGCGTCAAATCGTATCAATATATCATTTAGGCTATATGAAATACATTTGTATATGCGCTTAAACGTATTGAAAAATTATTATTAAACATTTTCCTTTTTCGCTTTACTTATTGTATTCATAATATTTATTTGTTTTGTTTTCTCTCTTTCGCCATATCTTAACTATGCATAAATAAGCAGAGCGCCTCCGACTCGGTGTTGGAGAAAACGAGAGGTATTAACGCGTCGTCAGCTGGTATACGCGCCAGTCCGTTGGCGGCAAACCACAGCAATAGCAAGGCATCATCGCCTACGCTTTCGGAGAGCAGCAATGGCAGCAACAAAATCGCTGGTGGTGGCAGCAGCAATAGCATCAAAAGTAAAGCGGCTAGTTTGAAGTAAGTGAAGCACTGATGAATTTGATACAAACACAAACGCTTTTTCGCTTTTTTTATATGAAACGCATACTTCTCGTTAAGTATGTATGTATGTACATATATACATATATATTTACTGTCGATATATCCATATTTTTATTGCTTAGCAAAGTAAATATGTATGTAAATTGTAGATATGTAACTTAAGCTTCATATGTAATATTTTAACAATGTAAATCCACGTACATACATATGTACATAGCAGCTATAGTTGTATGCGACTACGCCTCTCAACGTTGATTTTGCTGCCTTCACTATTCACCTGCTTCGCTACAGTTATTAATTTTTTTTTAAATGCGCATCCATACATACATACATACATACATACACACATACATATGTATTTAGTATAAAAGTATCTTCGCTTAACTTGACTTAGCAGTTGCATCAAACACACATTTACTACAAGCGTCAACAAATCACATGTTACATATACATAAATACATTTTTACATACCTCAAATGGCTAGCAAGCCGCCTTCATACTGATTACTTGTTACTAACTTCTCGTACGACCGATGTAATCACTTGCTTGTCAATACTTATGTCATGCGCAGTTTTACAGTTTATTAACACTTTTTGTTTGTCATACATTCATCAAGCTCTACGCGTAAATTTCATTTTTATCAACATCAGTTTGTTTAGTTTTCCATTTTTTGAGACCTTTTTTAATATCTCTCGTTTTCACATTCTTAATTTATTTGCTTTGTTGTTCATTACGTTTATATGAATGCACGTTTATAAATTTTTCTTATTCCCAATTTAATTTACTATGTGTTTTTAACCGCCTTCACATCATATCTGGTGTTTTCATTAAGAATTTGTCTAGAGATTTGCATTTGCTACATACAATGATATATATAGTTACATACGTACATATGTATATACTTAAGGCATCGTCTCAGAGCGAAATTTTCGAGAAATCATTTTTTTTGTTGCATTATCGGATAGTATACACTGTAATAAACATTCTCTCAAATTTTGAAATCGAAGTTCACTGCAACTCCAATCTTTAAACGCGTTTTTCTCAGAATGGTGTTTTCCAAAAAATATTCCACTTTCAAAGTAAGAGATTTGAAGATATCCAATTTGGAGAGAACATTTTTAACGTCATTCGCTATCGCGCTATTTAACCTTCTATTTTTTTTTAATCTTCCTATTTTTTCTACGAAAAACTGTCGGAAAAAACGGAAAAATTCGATAATTTTGTATTCGACAAAAATGTATTTATTTATAAAAAAAATCGGGCTTATTAGTTGATTGCAACATTAAAAAAAATTGCGAAAATTAGTGATTTTTCGGAGGGTCACACTGAGACGATCCCTTAAGTCTATGCACTTTAGGGTGTCCGTCATTTTCGAAGTTGATTTTATTTTAGCAAACGTCCCCTGAAGTTTCATGTTTTGCATTAAAAAATTATTTAAGCTCTATACTTTCAATTTATGCCGTGTATTTTACATGGAATTTTTGGATCTTTTGCATTAAATTTTTTAACTCCAAAATAAATAACCCTACAACTTTGAAAATATGAAATTCTACTACAAAATTTAGCGCTATTCAAAAAAGGTCCGAATTATTTTTTGATAAAAACATTAAAAGTTATACATTAAATGAACTGAATTATAAATTCTAAGATGCTCATACGACATGTTGTACTATATGATACAGTAGAATATTCTCTTTTTAAAGATGTAGGTTTATTTACTCTGTACATAAAAAATGCAATGCTAAAGTTAAAAATACAAAATATATGGTAAAAGTAAAATAATTATTAAGCACGGTTTAAATTTAAAATAAAAAGCTTGTTTACGTCGGATAATGATTTTTTGGGGCAAAAACAGAAACTATTAGAAGCGTCTCAAAAAAAATCAATGCCTGGGAAATAACGAATTCCATAATATATATACATATATATGGTATATACTTAACCCTATGTATTTGAAGTAAACATAATATACGTATACATTTTTGTGAAATAATATTTTCTTTAATAAATGCTTTTGACTTGTTTTCGTGAATCCTGAATTACTGAATAATATGCAATTTTTTTATGCAAATTTTTAGAAATAAAAAAAAAACAAATATTAATCAAAAAATAAAAAATTACTTCGGCATAATACCCTCCACACGTGAATTTCTTATAGCACTAAAGAGTATGTAAAGATCTTTATCTTGCTTTTTATCGTTCAGCATTATACATTCTATCCGCAGCATATGTCGTTGCTTTTGACAATAATTCTTACCAAATTTTTTGTTAAAAGTTTTCCCTATAAGGATTTGGTTTTGATCAATTAGTTTGTATGACAGTGGTCCGATGTTGGCGTTTCCGACAAATGATCAAAATGTAAACAAAAATTCATGAGAAACACAAAAAAAATGTTATTTGACATTAGAGATTAAAAATATTTTCGCAAGAAGAAGCATCTCAAGTACCACAACCTTATATAATTGAAATAAGGCTTTTTAATTAACTCGCTGACACTTAAAAATAATATCTCAAAACTCTCAGGACAAGTTTTGACTTTTCTTTTGTACATACAAATAACTGTTCCGCTCACTTATATCTCCTTTCTTTCCATATGCTAACTTTTACTAACCATAGTAGTTGTTTTTTTTTTATACTTTATCCTTGTGTTTATATTTTTTCTTTTCAAACCCTAATTTATTTGCTTTTGCTTTTGCTTTTATACATATATATATACATATTTTCTTTTTCAACAGTTTAACATTAGGCAAAACAAATTCAAATGTTGTAAATAATAAAAGTAGTAATACAAACTCTTCTTCAACTACAACGACCTCGTACAATTATAATTCAATCAACAACACAATTACCACAACAACAACAAACAAAACAACAACAAACCATTTAAACTACAAAAGCAGCCTGAACAGTACACTGTCGAAAGCAACACAATTCCAACAGCAGCAGCAAACATCACCTGCACCGAGCCGAGGCAATATCCTACCGAACAAGTCATCATTATTCGGCACGAATGGCATAAATAGCGCTGCTGGCTCCTCTGCAACGGGTAGTAACAATTCGCTTGCCACCCCTACCACAGCATCAACGACGACGCCGACTAATAAGTCGCCGACGCCAAGTTTGAAGCCGGTGCCAAATCATGGCAAACCGAATTTTGCTCCCAAACCGCCAGGGTTACAGCAATTGGCATTGGCGAGCAGTCAACGTACAACCGTGTCGCGCCATCATAGCATGAAGTCGCCAAGGTATACCAGATGCAACAAGAATAACAAAACTATTGTATATCATTAAAATAGCCGCATGCAATGCTTGAAATAATTCCATGAAAACTTAGGTTTAGTGTTTTGGGGCCCGAAGTCAGGTTTGAAATAGTCAATAATCAAAAAAGTGTGGGCTTTCAACTTACAGGGCAGCATCGTAAAATTCATTTCATGTAATTATATCCATTGATATTCATTATACTTCATATGGTTGTGTTTAGTTTTGAAAAAGTTTACGAATTTAGTAAAAAATATTTGGGCTATTCGAAAAATGTTTGTAAATACTGTAACATATATCTTATTTAAGTTAAAAAACATTCAGTATAAAGGGTATTTTGTATTATTTTTTAAAAGTAAACAATTTATCATTTACGAGTTACGTACATAAAAACATATAAACAAGACATAATTGTGGCTGTTAAATTTACTTTGTTTCGGGAAATGTTTATCATGAGTCACATTAAAAAGTTTTTTTCCATACTATAGAAACATTTCGAAACAAAAGTAGAAAAATGCGCCTAAACCTATACTTATTTTATCTCAATATGTGTATACCTTTGTAGAGCCCATTTTTTTATTTTTATTTCTTGTATAATCAGTTTTATTTACTTTTTATTTTTTTGTTTTATTGAGTCAATTATAGATTGATTCTTTAAATTATTTAATTATTTGTTTGTTTCATTATTTGAATTAAACGCCTAAAACTATACTTATTTAATCAACTGTATGTTGAACATTTACATTGTTTCATAAATAGATAGATAGATTTCGATTTTCAATAGTTAGTGAATATGTTCGAAATATACTAAAACTCCTAATAGTTCCGTTATGTGGGAAAAAATAATCGAAATGTGGAACTAAAAACTACATAAAATAGTTAAATAAAGAGTTTAGTCACCGTACCTAATAAATTCGAAGTTAATTTCTGAGGTTTTTTACACGCGCTATTCATATTAAATTTATAAGCCTCTTAAATTACTTATACATACCAGTATATGCTATATTGCGGCTGGAAAAAAAAATAAATTCTTTTGTGTTTTAGTAGCCTATTTACAGATTGACATTTAAATAATGATAACACACAACCAAATATTGAAAATATAATTTTTCATAAGGTTAACATTTATGTAAATATATGTAAAATCGCATACAAACAAAATTTGCAGTTAATAGTTCATATTTAAATTTAAATGCTATCCAAAATTAATATACAGCTAATTGTATATCGCAACTGGTTCTAACCTAAAAGGCGGGTTAACCCAAAAATATATAAATTAAAACAAAAAATGAAAATAACAATATATAGCACAAGTTTTTTTGTATGTTCCATTTTTTTTGACATACAATTGCAATGAAAGTGAACATTATCCGTGGGTTCGAAATTATTAAGAATTTGAAGTAATTAATTACATTTAAAACAGCAGTCAAATATGTTTATTTCGGACGATTTAGAAACAAACTATAGAAAAAGAAGTAACTAATTCTCTGCTTTCACAAGAAATTTTTTCCAACAACCGACAGCTGTCAGCTGCATACAAGTTTAATGACAATTAAACGAATGTACTTTAAATCGAGACTGTTGTGTATAACTTGCTCAACAGCACTTTTTGTACTCTGTTCCACAGATCACCACCAATTGCAGCGCCAGGTGCGCCCATATTCCCCAACCAACAACACTTCGGCACAATGCGCGCACCACTCGCCCAACTGTATCAGTCGCAAGAAGCAATCAACAGCAGCGGCATGCGTCCAGCGCCAAATCCACCAATTGGTAAGCTAAAATAAAAAATTAAATAAAAATAAAAAAATATAATCATTACATAATTTTTTCACAGGTCGGCCTACAGTGGCACCACCGAAACCGCCATCAGTCAAACCACCGCCACCGCCAACACCGGCGCGCAGCGTCTCCAATTCCAATCTGAATAGTATTGTGGGAGGCCAAAGTACCGCTGCCAATGGCAATGCGGCCATACCATATAGCGCTGTGAACACTACACTTATCTCTTCCGTAAACAGCAATAATTACTCATCGCCCACCACAACGCAACCACCTTCCAATTCTTCTTCCACCAGTAGTGTGTCAGCGTTGCGTGATCAATTTCGTAGCACAACAAATGCAACACCACCACCACCACCACTGCCGCCAACAGCAAGCGTTGCTGCTGCCAATATGAAGTCGTCCAGCAGTAGCAGCGCTCAGGGCAGTCCAGGTAGTCCCGGCAGCAGGCAAGCGTCGAGTCGAGAAAAGCCCATAAAGGCAATCATATTGAATGGTGGTCCATTGAATGCGCCACCACTGCCACCACATCGAACAGTTCAAGCGCCCCCGCCGCCGCTACGTCAAACGAGTAATGTAAGTAGTCTTCCGTTTTCTACGTTAAGTGACCAATTGCCTTGTTTTATGTTCGCACGTGTCCAAACAAACAAACAAATTTGATGAACAGCTTGCAAAATAGAAATAATAAAGCACATGTACTAAATACAGTTAGACTGCAACAGTTTGAAGCTCACATGGAAATTAATTTCACATTTAGCTGAGTGCTTTTCGGGAAGCGAAATGTTACTTTCTCTCGCACGCTTGTGCCTGTACCCTCTCTCGATGAATTTCATGCTATAGATTATTTTATTTGTAAAAGCACGTTAACAGTTCTATGCTTCTCTTTATGTAGTTCGAACAGCCGTGACTGTTTACACTGTCAAAATATCTAATGTGTACAAATTATATTTGTATCCAAGAAGAATACTTATGTAAATATTGACTACTACAACCATTCTGAAGCTTCTGAGCTTCTTTCAGGTGCCGCAAATTCGAGGATGTGTCATGTTATGTCAAATATAGTCTGTAATCACAAAATTATGGACACAATGTTAATTTTATTTATTATATAAAAAATTTGGTTATCTAAACTGCGATAATTGCCGCTTTATCAGAGAGCAGCTCAAACTTTTAGTTTTCAGTCATTTTGCGATAGAGTTGTTAGAAGCTGTTTCCTGTTGGTTTCGGGTTGCTAAAACCGAAAAAAAAACAATAAAAATTTCTTAAAACGTAGTATTTTTTGGGGTGTAGGGATCAAACCAACACCATTTACTAAAATGACAAAAATAGCTGGACGTGGAATTTTTCAAATTTATACATACAGGCATACAGCCTTTTCTCCACGAGATGCAGAATTATTGATATGGGGCCTATAACATATACTCTGCACAAAATCAAGTTCTTGTATTTGACAAAATATGTTGTAGTTGTAGCGGCAGAATTTCTGAAGTAGTTTCGACAGTGTTGACAGTGCTTGGCCGGATAAAAATCCGGATCCGTTCCGTTCTTAGACCATACTGTCGTGGGAACCGTTTGACAAGATATTTTCACTGATCCATCAAAAACAAGCCTTGTGTTGTAAACTATTTTGTTTTTTTTTTTGTTCAACCGAAGTTAAAGGATGTAACAATGTCGGAATTTAAAGTTGTTATTGTCAAAACTTTTACTTTGAAAGTGACATTACTATCAAACGTACCAAACTAGCTCCCCTATCACTCAATTAATGTTCTCTTCATAAATATACATGTATATAAATATAAATAATGCTTTTATTAAGAATGTAGGCCAATATTATATTTGTTGTGCTACGGTTATTTGGTACCACCATTCAACCCCTACCTGGTCTTGTTAAAGAAACATAGTATTTTTCTTTGTGAATGGCTTTTGAAGTGTCATAAAATACATATGTACATACAAAATACCGAAGTAAGTGTATATAAAGTATGTGAACATTGGAGAAACATTTCCTTTGACGTAGGTTTACTTCTGTTGGCATAGCAGTAAAGCTTCACTGCACACATATAAACCCACGTATTATTGTAATTGTCCTGTTTACATTCTCTCGCTGCGTGCTCTCTCTCTCTCTCTCTCATTTTATATGTATCACTCAATTTCATTTGCCTCTGACGAATGTGAACGTCGTCAGGTGGCTTTACGCTGGATAATCAAGTGTATATGTGTGCTTTGTGTGCACGTGAGTATGTGTGGGCATGGCATGTCTCCACAAAAGTAAAATAGCAAAACAAAATCTGTAGCAGCGTGAAATTTTTGCATTGTGACAGTCAGACAACGCATAAAGCAATAGTATAATTTTAGGCGCAGCAGCAGGAAAAATTTAAAATGCACTGATTTCCTAAAGTGATTGCATATTTCTAATGTGGCATTGATTGATTATTAAAAATCAACATAATTTCGGCGTAAAACAATCAATAATTTATAACGGAATTTGAAGAATTTGCGTTGCATCAGATAAGGCGTAATATTCTTGCAATAAAAACGGTTTTTGGTGTTACGCGAATGCTGCTGAACTACAAACGTGCTGTAATTATGCAATTTCAGTAACTGTGCTGTCTATTTACAAGTGTTTAGAGCGGATATATATAGTTTTTACGGTTTTTTATATTCATTGTGACGTAGTAAATGCTTTCAAGGTTAACGCATTCATCAAGCATAACAAAAATAAAATTCAAACCGATTTTAGTTTTAGGTTTTCTTTTTTATACCTGCGTAAATTAAAGCTTATATTTATATTTTAATAAATCTTTTACTATCATTTAATCTTCCGTCCACAGACTGGCAATAACGTGGCACCAGTGCCGCCACAACGACACTCTTCCATACGCGCCAACGCACCTGTAACACCGCCAACAGCCAACAACAACAATATGCCCATGTTCGGCAACAATGCTGGCAATCTATCGCACGCCAATTCAGTCAGCCGTTTGATCACCGATTTGGAATCCCGTTTCGTCTTCCACAATGTCACCGAATTCCCAAAACCGCCACCGTTTCTAAATATTCCAAAAGTCTATACAGCCAAAGCGAATGGTATGTAAATATATGGGGACGAGAAGAAGATGATGAAGAAGAAGACAAAAAAGCTGTGTGACAGTTTAAAGTGAACAAGAACAAAAGTTAAATATTTATGTTAGTTTTTGTGGTTGTATGCAAATGTAAGCCAGCTGGCTGGGCATAGTTACAGGCTAGTTAGTAAGAGCATGCAAGCCTAGACAGAGACCGCAAGCAGACAGTCAAGACAATCGTTTAGGTCGGGTCGTAGTAATGACCATGAAATTTATTGTAAAATTCGCGCAAATGCGTGCGAGCATATTGTAAACAAAGCAACAAAAATATTATATTGTGAATGCATACGTCGTAATAGTTTAGCGCCTAATCTAGCAGCGTTTGTTCCCACGTGCGAAAGTCAATTTTTCTTCTACACTTTCTGTTTTTAATACAAAAAGTACTTTTTATATTTTAAATGCAAGCTTTTAAGTTACTTATATGGAATGCTTATGCGAATGCTGTGTATGGAATGCGGTTGAAGTTTCATTTTTTTTTCTTTTAGTAATCAATAAGAATTACTAATTAACTTATTTAAAGTTCAAACTCAAATGTATAATAAAAAAAGCATTTTATATGATTTTCTCTAATTTAAATTAATAGGTTTTTTATGGAATTTGTGAAATATTTGTGTTATATATATGAATTGTTGAGTAACAAGCAGTAATTATTGAAAACGGCATTAAGCGCTGAGTAATTTATTAATTTTTGCACGCAATATAGTAGCCTTTGCCTTGAAAATATAGCAATGAAGTTGAAAATGTAGCGTTATATAGTAAATTGCACAGTTTTTTAAAGCAAATTAAAAGCAATAATGAATTGAAAATACAAAATATTAAAAAAATAGTAAATTTAGAAGTTTCAATAATTAAATTGCTAATTAAGCAAATAGTTTCGAAAATATGAAAATAAAAAATACTAGATAAATATTTCTTTATTTTTATGCATAAAATTATTAATATTACTTATATTAACTTCAAAAGTCTTTTTTGATTTTTGATGAAATAGTTGGTATTGCCATCGCGAAATAATATAAAAATAAAATTTATTTTTTCTCACTTCTAAATTATATAAATGAAATTACGTTTTTAAATATTAATATTGAACAGTTTAAAAAAAACAGCATTTAAAAAAATAAAAAATAAATATTAAAGTTAACACTTTACTACATTGAAATTATGTTATTGCCATTGCCATTAGTTTTGTTAAAAAAAATATTAAAAAAATCTTAATTTAAATAATATAAAGGAAAAATTTTTATTATATTAAAAAAATTAAAAGATGTAAACTCAACTGATTTTTATTTAACTGAAAATTTTACTACATTCAAATTATAATTTAATTAAAGGTTGACAGTTTTGCTGAAAAACTATTTACTAAAATCAGAAATATGAAAGAAATTAATACACTACACTTGAAAAAATTTACTAAAGCGCAATTATATTTTTTTCAACAGATTAGTTGTCAATTGTCACTAAAATCAAAAAATAAATTAAATTGCTTTTGCTAAATTAATTAATAACAAAAATAAATTCATATTTAACCATTTTCAAATATCAAAACAGTTCTAAAAATAAAAACAAAAATTATTTTGATTTTTGGCAAAAAATATATATTTAACTTCAACTGAAATTAATTTTACAAAATACAGAATAAATGGTTTTTGGTAAATAAATTAGAGGTTTCAGATTATTTCAAAAATAAATAAATTATAAAAATTACTAAAAATACAAAAACACTTTTTCTTTTTGTTAAAGGCAGCAAAAATGAGAGAAATGGCGTAATAAGCACATATTTATTTCAAATTATTCTGTTGAATATCTGCATTTTTTATTTGATGCCTCGTCATTTCTCATTTAATTGTAGAATATATATAGTATATATATAAAATTGCATAGTTTTGGTTTTTCGCTGTTCTATATAGTAGATATTTTTTTTATTCTGTAATTATATTTCCAATTTATTTGTGTTAGTGAAAATATTAAATTCATAAATTTACTAAATATTTTGTATTACAACTAAATGAACTAAATTTTAAATTTAAAATTGAGTTAAACAGGCGTAATGTGAGCATGTGTCTACGTCGAAAAATATGCATATAATTCTAAGCATACAAAGCACAAACACTGCTAAACGCCGCTAAGCATGCTACTTGCCACTTCTATTTAAAAGGGCACAGTGGTACAAGGATTAAAAAAATCTTTTAAATAGAGTTTTCGTTGCAAGAGAAAGAACTCCTAAGACTATTTTTAATAAGATAGTCAATTTTATGAAAAGAATTTTTTTCGAAACACTCACAGCACCTTGTTTTAACTTATATTTTTTTACAAACTGAAGTGAAAAAATTTATATAGCTTTATAATTTTATATATTTACCTTTAACACCACTTGATTTAATGTAATATTAACAATATATTAAAAGTAATAATTAAAGCTCACAGCAATGCAAAATATAAAAATTATAATAAAAAATTAAATAAAAGCATAAAATTCAATAATAATATATGGGAGGAAAAAATAAATGAATATTTACGAAGCTTATAAATATAAAAAAGTAAAAGTAGTCAATCATCACTTATTGTCATTTACACACAATAATTTAGTAACTGTATACTACATATAATACATAAAAGAATAAAATATCCATTTTTATGTTTCTAGCAATCATTCTCATGCATACCAAACACACAAACATACAAATGCATACTCCACACTAACTTACAAGTCAATTTGCTAACTACCAGGCTAAATGCATAAAAATTTAGTAAAATAAACATATAAAATATATAAAGCGATTATAGTTATTTTAATATATATTAAAAACAACACTTTTTTGTTAGCATGCAACTCTGTATGTAAATTTGTATTATGTATAAATTTATATGTAAGTATTTCCTCCTTCATTTATATATATTTAAACATAAATGTATGTATGTCTAATTCTTATTTTAATTTTAGTATTTCTGTTTGTGTTTATTTCTTTAATAAGCAAAACAAAAAATATGTATGTATAAAAGAAATTTTGTGAATAAAAATTATCAATTCATTTTTCTTACTACTTCATTTGTATTGCGTGCACAAACGTACGTACATATACTTTTTTATGTAAAGATTGAACGATTTCATTTGTTTGGCAAGAAATTTATATGGAATGTGCAAATGTTAACATTTATAATTATGTATAATATTCATGATTGTAACAACAAATATTATTGAATTTTTTTTTAATGAATACCGACAATTTTTTTTATGTTTGAAATATTGTCTAGAGTATGTTACAGAACTTCCAGCTTAGTTAGAGTTTATATTATTTAAAAATATATTTGTGCGCTTGAACGCATCTAAAACTTTTGGGGTTATGTCAAATATTAAATTTTATGTAATTTTGAAAATTTATATTCGTGGAAAATAATGGTCGACAAGAAAAAACTTGAATTTCGGCTGCATTGAAGCTATAATACCTCTCACAGGGTATTTCTTTATAGAATAAAAAGGAATGAGAGGATATTAATCTTCATTTTGAGTGGTTAGTTTTTATGACAGCTGTATGCTATAGCGGTCCGATCTAAACAATATATTCGGAGATAGTAGCGTTTCATTAGGCAACAATTCATGCCAGATATCGTGAAAATATCTTATAATAAAACATAAGAGTTCTCCATACAACAACTTGGTTTGAATTGTGCTATATGCTATAGTTTTCCGAACTGACAAATTTGTTCGCATATTGTTGCATTCCATGTAGATAAATTGTCAAATAAAAAAGTTTTCCATACAAGGAATTGCTTTTCATCGATAAGTTTGTATGACAGCTGTATGCTACAGCGGTCCGATATCTGAGGTGCCGAACTTTGGAGAGAAAAGGACGTGTGCAATTTTCAAATCGATATTTCAAAATCTGAGGGTTAAAGTTGCAAACGAATAGACAAACAGATGGGCATGGCTAAACCCATCCAACTCGTCATGCTTGCATGCAGCTGAATAAATCAACCCATGCGTGACTCAGTTCTATATTTTAACCTATTAGTCTTTTGTTGAGAATTTCATGTGTAAATGCTCACTGCAAGACATTTAAATTGAGCAACTTCTCTTCGTTCTCAAAGAAGTTGAGTCAGATCATGCACTATGACCTTGGCTGTATTAAAAGCTATTATTATAGTTTTCTACCTAACCGTGGTCCTGCTGTTCCAACAACAACCACATATTCCCGTCTAAACAATTAACACTTAGGGGATGTTCGAGCAAGCAAATAACTGCAGCAATATTGCGACAGTGTTGTTTTATATTGCAAAATTTTTGCGATGATGCCTTGCTATACTGCCGCAGTGATTGAGACTCGAACATCCCCATAGTTGTCATTGATTGTATCTTTAGGCGAATTTTAAACATTTGCGACTAGAACTCAGTTGAAAACTATCATTAATGTTTTTTATTATTACTTCGAACTACAAAATTAGAAAAAAACATTTATTTACAGGTTATAAGCGTTAATTTTGACACACTTAAAATTAATTGATAACTAAGGCATATTTTTAGGCGCTCACGCCATATTTTATGCAAGATAAAATCATTATAAAAAACTCATTGAACATATTTCCAAAAATAAATTTCTTTGCCCTATAATATAGCGCCACTTCCAGGAACTAACATAAACAACAACAACAACCATTTTGATGGGCAAAACACTGCAACACCAACAACAGCAGCAGCCTCCACAGATACAACATCACCAGCGGTAGCAAGCGGTGTGGCACGCAAACAGCTAGCACAACCGTTATTTCCCTTGGGTGTGAAGAAGCATCGCGCACCCGCACCACCACCGCAAGCCGGTGTGGCTGCGGCAACGGTATCTGTGATAAGACAATCGAGTTTCCTTTATGGCAGCGCCGGTGTGGGTGGTGCTGTAGCACAACAACAACAACAAGCACAGCAGTGGTAAACATACCTCTGTAATGTGTAGTGGAGAGGAATGGATTAGAGTGGAGTGGGTTGGAGTGACGTATGTGAATCATAGTAAAAACATATTTTTAGCAAGATAATTAAAAATAAAATAACTAAATATAGGCATAATTAAATAAATCAGTATTTAGTATTTAATATATGTTATATTGAATATAGTATGAATATGTAAGTGTAGTTGTATTTGTAGTTTAATATTCTCAAAAGCAATTTCTGATGGTGCACACGATTCGGCGGAACACCTGTCACTTAACTTCTTAAGCGAAGTTGTTGTAATTTCTAAAGTAAACTATAGTAATTTTTAAAAAATATACATATAAGCAGGGTTGTGAATTCTTTAATTAAAAGATTTTGGATTAAAAATAAATTTTACAATTTGTAATTAAGTTTAGTTTTTGAATTAAAAATTAAATTTTCTACTAATTAACTAAACTATTAACTAATTTAATGTCATTTTGTAAAAACTAAGTTTTAAATTTTTAATTCAATTTAATTTTGGAACTCAAATTTGAAAAATTAATAATTTAGAATTTTTAATGAATGAATAATTAAACAGACTAACCAAAAATGATTTTGAAAACATAAGTTCTTTAATTTAATTCTCAATTGAATTTAAAATTGGAACTACAATTGAAATTTTTAATAAATTTTATTTTTGGAAT